>NC_133665.1:104759220-105068595 GCF_037893015.1 Macrotis lagotis | reverse complement strand
CTATAACAGGTCTCCCAGAGTTACTGAGAGGAGCTACAAAGAAATTTTTTTGTGAGCTTTTTTCCATTTAAAGAGTCTTGTCCTCCATTTGACCAATTCTGCTTTTATAGAACTTCTTCTTGTCAGTGAATTTTTATGTTTCTTTTACCATTTGACCTATTCTGGTTTTCAAAGTGTTATTTCCTATAGTATTTTTTATATTTATATATTTATTTATATTTATATGTTTTATATTTATATTTATATTTTTATATTTATTTTTTATATTTAAATTTACTTGTTGTTTTTTTTTTGCAAGGCAATGGGGTTGTGATTTGCCCAAGGTCACACAGCTAGGTAATTATTAAGTGTCTGAGGACACATTCGAACTCAGGTCCTCCTGACTCCAGGGTCAGTGCTCTATCCCCTGTGCCATCTGGCTACCCTTATGTGTGTCTTCTTTGCCAAATTGTTGACTCTTTTTACATGATTTTTTTTTGCATTTATTCTCATTTTTTCCCCAATATTTTCCTCTACCTCTCTTAATGGATTTTTGAAATCCTTTCTGAACTCTTCTAGGAATTCTTTTTATTTATTTATTTATTTTTTGCTTGAGACCAATTCATATTTTTCTTTGAGTCTTTGGATGTAGCAGTTTTGACTTTGCTATCTTCTGAGTTTGTGTTTTGATATTTTCTGTCACTATAGTAACTTTATATGGTTAGGATTTCTTTTTTTTGCTTTTGCTTGTATTTCTTGACTTTTAGTTCTTTGTTAAAGTGGTACTCTGTTTCCTGGAGGGGACACTGTTCCAAGTTTCATATTTTTCATGCTCCTGCTCTCGAATCTAGTTCTGGGTAGCTATAAGTTTTCAGTTCTTGTAAGACAGTATGATTCAAGGAGAAGTGTGATCACTAGCTCCTGGACTGTGCACTGGTCTGTGAGTGATCAGAAGCACTTTTTTCTACCCTAGAACTATGACCAGGTTCTTATACTCACAAACTCTGCTATGCTAGTGCATTTCTTTGTTCTGGCACTATGACCCAGGACTATAATCTGCATCTGCCTATAGGAAATGCAACAGAGTCCTGAATCCAGTGCCAGCAAAGGGCTACCTGTAATCTCTTTCTGACCAGATGTTGGATCCCTTTACCAACTGTGGGCTAGACTACTGACTCAGTTTCCCCCACTGACTACTGGTCTGTTTCAGTGTATCCTGTACTGGCATGCCATTCTCACTCTGGTGCAACAAACTTTTCCTGCCCACTTTCTAAGTTTTATTGGGCTGGAAAATTATTTTACTCTATTAATTTTATAGGTTCTGCCTCTCCAGAATTCATTTTGAATTACTTAAAATTGTTTGGAAGAGAACTAGGGAAGAGTTTAGGTAAGTTCCTGCTTTTTCTCTGCCATCTTGGCTCTACCCCCATGATTGTTTATCTACAGAAGCAGGGGAAGTCCTATGATTTGCTGAAGGAAATCTCCATCAAGTCAAATACTTGACGACAGTATTCTACTTCTTTCACATTGTCAATATAAGAACATTATGGCATGGGAACAATGAAAGGAAATCATGATTTTTTCAAGCATATATCTCTGATAGGAGTTGGGGAATGGGAGATAGTGCAAACCTAGCAAGTTCCTAATATAAGTTACTGTAAGTCCTTTTACTAGACCTAATTAAGAAAGTATAAATCTATCCTAAAATCAAATAGTAATTTTATCATCAATATATGATGAGTTAATTAATTGTGACTCATTCTTATAACTAAATCCAACAATTTTATTCTACATAACTCATATAATTACTGATACCCTTCAAATCTTTAAATACTGATTATATATTGAGAAGGGATATCAAAATTGTCTTTGCAACTCCAAAAGACCTGATTTTAAATCCTGCTATAGAACTTAACTAGGTCTGTGACCTTGAACAAGTCTCTTAAATCTCTGTCTGCCTTTAATCATCTGTAAAATGGGGAAAATATTAGCAATTCTCTCCTAAGGTTGTTGTGAGAATAAAATGAGAGTTTGTAAAGTTTTGTAAACTTAACTATTTATATAAATATTAGGTGTTGTTATTTTATTATTGTTTGCATTAAGGGGGACTGGGAAAAGCTTCTTGCAAAAAATAAGGCATAGGGGCAGCTAGGTGGCATAGTGGATAGAGCACTGACCCTGGAGTCAGGAGGACCTGAGTTTAAAACTGGCCTCAGACATTTAAAAATTACCTTGCTGTGTGACCTTGGGCAAGTCATTTAACCTCATTGCTTTTTATAAATAAAATTAAAAATTAAGGGGGATGGGAGGGCTAAGTTATAAAGTTTTGAAAGTCTAGGGATTTTATATTTGATCCTGAAGATAATAGGGAGCCTGAGTGTTTATTAAATAGGAGAGTGACATGGTCATTTCTGCATTTTAGAAAGGTAACCTTGACAACTGAATAGAGGATGGATTGGAGCTGGGAGACCAGGTAGAGGGACCAACTAGAAAGCTATTGAAGTATTCTAGGAAAGAGCTAATTGAGGGCCTGAACTAGTGAGATGACTGTGTGAGTGGAGAGAAAGGAACCTGGATGAGAGTTATGATGAGGGAAGAATAAGTAGGACTTGGCAAATGATTAAATATGGGGAGACTGAATAATAAAGTTTGGCACTTGAGTTATGAGCCTGTGTGACTAGAGGAATAGTGGGGTCCTTAACAGTAATTGGGAAGTCAGGAATAGAGGAGGGCTTTGAGGAAAAAGATAATGAGTTCAATTTGGGTATAGTTTAAAATATCTCTAGGACATCCAGTTCAAGATGCTCAATGCTCTTCTCTCCCCCAAACCCATAAACACCAACTTCCACATACACACACACTGAATTCTCTGACACCATTGGAATGACTTGAACTACCTGGTGGCAAAAATATATAATATATAACCTAGTTAATTAATTAATTGCTGAGCAACCTGCTTCTCTATAGATTGGAGAAGGCAGGGAAACAAGTCAGGTGTGAATGATTACAGCCCTGGCAGAACTATTGGGTTGTGCAAAGTCAGCTTCTTGAGTCAGTCTGAGTGACACCAATTTAAACTTTGAATACATGGGCAACAAGACTGCAGAATAAAGCCTCTCTAATGTGTTGTATTTCCATTTCCCTGTGTAATGAGGGAGGAGCTGAGGTGTCACAAATCCCATCTCCTCATAATTTTATAAATATCTATATCTATGAAATGCTTTTACCTTTATTTAGAAGTCGTTTACTCTTGTCTACAAAAAGCAGCATGGGGTTGAGCTTTGAATCCAGGCCAACCTCACTGCAACTGACTTGCCTTCCTATCTAAATAAAATCCCTTTAATTTTCTTTTCTTAAGTTTGCCTCATTAACCAGAGTGAGGCTAAAGGAAGATTTCTTTGTTTAACAAAGTAAATACCTAGCCCATATTGCTTGTCACATGAAGCTCACTCAAGGGTAAAGGAATTCCCTAAGGTCACATACAGAGAAGCCCCTGAAATCAAGGGCAAACAGTTTGGCATATAGAACCATTTCTTTTTATCATTGTTTATTCATTTCAATTGTGTTGGACACTTCATTACCACATTTGGAGTTTTCTTGGAAAAAAATAATAGAATAGTTTTACATTTCCTTCTCCAGTTCATTTTACAGATGAGGAAACTGAGGCAACTGACTTGTCCAGAGATCTGTCCAGGGACAATTGTGTGAGGTCAGATTTGAAGTCAGATAGATGAGCCTTCCTGACTTCAAGTAGGGTCCATCACAAGCTGTCCCTGTTTTAGGAAAAACTAAAACGTGACCAATCCTTTTTTATGCTCACTGCCTGACATTTATCAAGGTCTCCTCAGTGCAATTATTATCCATTTAATTCAACTTGACGAACATTTGTTAAGTACTTATATCAAATGATGGGGGTTCCAAGACAAAAATGAAATTGAAGTAGGGGAAATATTGGAAAAAGAAATATGCTTTATAGTTATTAACTTGTGCTCTCTGTACTGACCATGTATCCCCCCCCCCCCATCCCATTCCAAGAAATGAGACAAGGTCAATGAACTTTTAGTAAAATATCTTGTCCTTCCCTGGCAAGGACCCAGTAAATCCCTACCCACAAGCCTCTATTGACAAAACAAAATTTACTGCCTTAGTCTGAATGGATTAGGGTTGGAGCTACTACCCCTCATCTGCTTATCCCTAATTATCTCAACTCTGCTTAGAGCTACTGCCTCTCATCAACATATACCACCCCCAACTACATCTCCTCATGTCTTTCTTAGAAGCTCAACTCACCTTCCTTTGGAGAAACAGCCCTAAGGAAGTGTGATCCCCCAAATAACCTCTCATATCTCATTCCTCCCTCTTAGTTGTCCTTGATATTCTCACCAACTCAGCCTATAGCTGTTTCTTCTATACTTAACTTCATTACTTCTACTGAAACTCACTCTCTTGCTACTTCTCCAAAGAATTTAACCTGTGAACATTTTGTAGTAATTTGTGAACTTTTGCAGTAATCTGTGAATTAAAATTTAAGCCTTTTCTTATCCTCTTGAGTCAGCGTGGTGAATTCTTCACCAAGCCATCCACATAGATCCCCTCTCCCTCAAAGACCATTTCTCCCAACATCAAAACAATTCCTGGGAGCAGCTAGGTGGCGCAATGGATAGAGCACCAGCCCTGGAGTCAGGAGGACCTGAGTTCAAATTTGACCTCAGACACTTAATTTACCTAGCTGTATGACCCTAGGCAAGTCATTTAACCCCGTTGCTTTGCAAAAACAAACAACCAAAAAAAAAATTCCTGACCTCAAGAAGCTTACATTCTGCTAGAAGGAAACAGCACATATATAAAAAAGTAAATACAATTTTTAATTTTGTCCAGACCTCTGTTTTTACTGGTGTATGGAACTTTCAGTTGAGTAAACTCTCTCCTATCAATGGAATTGGCAATCGTGTTTTAATTTATAGTGTTAGGATTACCTGATTCACTGAACTTGAATAGCTTGCCCTGGGCTCTCAGCCAAGATTAACCCAGGTCTTCCAGAAATCTGAGGCTAGCCTCTATCTATATTGCCTTTGTATACAAACAACATTTGTGGCAACATGATGGTTTAATGCCTAGTGAACAAGTCTTTGAGTTGGGGCAGCTAGGTGACACAGTGGATAGAGCACCAGCCCTAGAGTCCGGAGGACCTGAGTTTAAATCTGATCTCAGACACTTAATAATTACCTAGCTGTATGGTCTTGGGCAAGTTACTTAACCCTGCTGCCTTGCAACAAAAGCAAGTCTTGGAAGTCAGGAAGACTTGAGTTCACATTCTGCCTCAGGTAAATATTTATTTGCTCTGTGACTTTAGGCAAGTCAACTAACTTCTTCACTTCAGTTTCTTATTTATAAAAGGGGTTAATCATTATACTTATCTCAGAGAGATGTGAGGATATAATGAAATAATATATGTAAAGCTATTTACAAAGCTTAAAATACTATATAAATATTAGCCATTATTCTTAAATAACATTTTCCCAACTACAAATAAAATAAATTTTTAGTATTTTTTTTAAATTTTGAGTTCTATATCCTCTCTCTCCTTCCTCTTCCTGGTCTGGTAAGCAATTTTTAAAAAATGTTAATCTTTTAAAATTTTTTTCTATTTAAATAGTATTTAATTTTTCCAATTACATGTAGAAATTGTTTTCAACATTTATTTTTAAATTTTTAAAATAAATTTTTATTATTTCAACTATATGCAAAGATAGTTTTCAACATTAATTTTTATACAATTTTGAGTTCAGGGGCCACTAGGTGGCATAGTGGATAAAGCACCATCAGGAGTACCTGGGTTCAAATCCAGTCTCAGACACTTAATAATTACCTAGCTGTGTGGCCTTGGGCAAGCCACTTAACCCCATTTGCCTTGCAAAAACCTAAAAAAAAATTTAGAGTTCCATATTTTTCTCCCTCCTCCTTCCACTTGACAGTGAGTAAGTAATCTGTTAAAGATTAGAGGTAAAATTATTCAACATTCCTTTTTATAAGATTTTGAGTTCTAAATTTTTCTCCTTCCCTTCCTTATCTCTCACCTCTACTTAACAATGAGCAATCTGATATACGTTACACATTTATAACTTATTCAACATTCACTTTTTTTTTTTTTAGTTTTTTTTGCAAGGCAATGGGGTTAAGTGGCTTGCCCAAGGTCACACAGTTAGGAAATTATTAAGTGTCTGAGACAGGATTTAAATTCAGGTCCTCTGGACTCCAGTTCTAATGCTCTGTCCTCTATGCCGCCTAGCCACCCCCTCAACATTCACTTTTATAAGATTTTGAGTTCTAAATTTTTTGCCCTTCCTATTTCCAAACTAGAAAGCAATCTGATACAGTTTATATGTATACTATCATGCTAAACATATTTCCTTATTAGTCATGCTGCAAAATAATCAGAACAAAAGGGAAAACCTTGAGGAAAAAAAGTCAAAATAGTATAATGTAATCTATTTTCAGATTCCATAGTTCTTTCTCTGGATATGGATAGCATTTTTCCATCATGAGCCTTTGGAAATTGTCTTGGATCATTGTATTCCCTCATTTCTTTACCTATTCTCTCAGAACTACAATTCTCCCATCTATAGATTCCTGATTACCATATCTACCTCCCTCTTAAAAGCTCACCTCTCCACAGTTGCCTTGGGAGTTGGGAGGCCAGCCTACTCTTATCTCCTATGCCTTTCTATACTGCTTATCCTCTCATAGCTGTTATTGCTACTATTGCTAATCTCTTTCTCTTAACTTCTGATAAACTAACCTCAGGGATACTTTAAATAAACTTTTCTGTCCCTAAATACATATGGGTCAGAGCAGGTACTTTTGTGACTGTGTCCCATTAAAAACCTGAAACTAGAGCATCCTAAAAACAGTTTCCAAAAACATGTTTAAACCTCATTTTAAAATTTATTCAATTAGTTCTGTGTGGAATAAAAATCCACTTAAAAAATATAGAGACTCCTCTGAGCAAAGAACAAAGTTTATTTTGGCTTTTCTCAAGAAAAGGGCACACTTCGAGTCTCACAAAGGTCATGAAGATCAATTTGTCGCCCCGAATTGACAGTCAAGCAAGATTATATGGCCTAATGCCATCCCCTCCTCCTTCCTTCTATCCTTCCTCTCTGTTGACTCATTGGTTAGTCTTCAGAGTTACAATCTATTTGTGAAAATCTACCCCAGCAACAAAGAAAAGAATGAAAGGTTTTCATAAAATATTACATCACCATGCAGAGGGTGAGAATAAACTTCAGGATTATAACTATCTTATTGAAGTAATGTAACTTGTCTTGGAACACAAAGTCTAGGAGCAGTCTACTTATCAAACAAGAGGAGGTTTATGAGCTTTGTTGGAATGCAAGGTTTTCTCATGGGAACAGTCTACTGTTCTCCCAGTTAAGGTAGTTCTATCATCAAATAGATGACTAACTAAAAATTCAAGGTCTTTCTGTAAATAGTCCAATATTTTCCCCCTAACAGAATCGGGAGGGTGCCTGACTTGGAATGCAAGGTCTCTCTCTCTCTCCCTAGCCTCCCCTCTCTCTCTCTCTCTCCTAAGAATAGTCTAAGAGTGATAATCTGTCTTTGTTTAAATGATTTTTAACCCTGAGAGGACTTCACTAGGAATATTAACTCTTTATTTTTATTTTTATTTTTTTATTCTCATTTTGTACAAATGTTTTTTTTTACATTAATAAAATATTCTTGTTTAAGAGTAAACAAAATACCCCTCCACCCATGAATATAGACTTGCTTGGGCGATAAAGTAAAGGGGAGAGAAAAAAATTAAAATTAAAAAAAGAATAATAGTAATAATTGTAGGTATGGACAGGTGGCGCAATGGACGAAGCACCAGCCCTGGAGCCATGAGCATCCAAGCCCACATTCAGCCCCGTGGACCCAACAATCACCCAGCCGTGTGACATGCAAGCCACCCGATCCCCACTATCCTGCAAAAACCCAAAAGAAGAAAAAAAATACCCAAAATAAAATAAAATAGTAATAATAGTAGGGGTGGCTGGGTGGCAGACAGATCATTGGCCCTTGAATCAGGAGCACCCGGGTCCAAATCCGGCCCCAGACACCTAAAGATCACCCTGCTATGTGGCCCCAGGCAGGCCACCCAGCCCTATTTGCCCTGCACCCTCCCCCAAATAATAATAATAAAAAATGTGCTTCAGTCTTTGTTCCAACACCAACAACTCGGTCATGGGTGGATCATATTCTTTATAATAAATCCATCACAAAAGTTACTTCCATATTTTTCCAACATTGCCATTGCTGATCACAACTCCCTCCTTTCTTATTTCTCCACTACCATGTACTATATTTTCTCTCTCCTTTCACTCTGACTCTGCTGTAGGGTAGCTGAGTGGTGCAGCAGACAGATCCCTAGTCCTGGGGCCAAGAAGCCCTGAGCCCCCATACCACCCCTTAGGCCCAGAATCCACCTGGCTCTATGGTCCTGGGCAGGCCTTCCAATCCCAGCCCCGGAATATTAACTCTTAAGAGGGAATATCCCACCAGTTCCCTCTTCATAACTATTACCTTTTATACCTAAATCATGTATCCAGTTTGACCTTATCTTGGCATACAAAGTGAGTTGTTGGTTTATGCCTAGTTTCTAACATACTTTTTTCCTCTTTTCCCAGAAGTTTTTGTCAAATAGTGAGTTCTTATCTCAGAAGCTGGAGTCTTTGGGTTATCAAATAGTAAATTACTGAAATCATTTACTACTGTGCTTTGTGTACCTAACCCACACTGATCCACCACTCTATCTTATCTAGTACCAAATAGTTTTGATGATTGCTGCTTTATATTATAGTTTTAGATCTGGTACTGCTAGGCTATCATCCTTTGTATTTCTTTCATTAATTCTCTTGATATTCTTGACGTTTTTGTTTTTCCAATAGAATTTTGTCATTTTTCTAGCTCTATAAGATAATTTTTGGTAGTTTGATTGACATGAGACTGAATAAGTAAATTAATTTAGGTGGAATTCTCATCGTCTTTAGATGTTAACTTAACCTCCACAAGAGTTGATTTTTTTCCAGTTACAGTGGTACCTCAATATTCCTTCTTGCTCTAAATCCCACCTGGTCATAGTTTATGATTCTTGCAATATATTGCTATAATCTCCTTGCTAGTGTTTTTGTATCAATATTCATTTGGGAATTAGTCTATAGACTTCCATCTCTTTTTAAGTTCTTCCTGGTCTAGGTATCAGCACCATATTTGTTTCATAAAAAGAATTTGATAGGACTCTTTTGGAGGGCCTATTTTTACAAATAGTTTCTAGAGTATTGTAATTATTCTTTAGATGTTTGGTGGAGTTCACTTGTGAACCCATTTGGCCCTTGGCATTATTTCTTTAGGGAGTTCATTGATGACTTGTTTCTTTTTCTAAAATGGGGGCAAGTATTGTTCTTTTGTCTGTTGATCTAGGAGATTTATATTTTTGAAAATATTCCTCCATTTCACTTGAACTGTCAGATTTATTGGAATGCAGTAAGGCAAAATAACTCAGAATTATTGCTTTAATTTTCTCTCCACTGGTGATGAATTTACTAATGTTTGATACTGGAAATTTGGCTTTCTTTTTTTAAATCAAATTAATCAAAGTTCTATCTATTTTGTTGAGTTTTTAATAAAATCAGTTGTTAGTTTTATTTACTAGTTCAATAGTTTTCTTCCAATTTTGTCAATTTTTCTTTTGATTTTCAAAATTTCTAGTTTGATATTTAATTGGGAACTTTCAATTTTTTCTTTTTCCTAGGTTTTTTTAATTGCATGATTAATTCATCAATCTTTTCTTTTTCTACTTTATTTATGTAAGCATTTAAAGATATAAAATTTATCCTAAGTATTACTTTGCTTGCATCTCACAAATTTTGGAATGTTTGTCTCATTTTGTCATTCCCTTTGATGAAATTACTACTTATTCCTATGTTTTGTTGTTTGACCCATTCGTTCTTTAGGATTAGATTATTTAATTTCAATTAATTTTTAATCTATTTTTCCATGGCCCTTTATTACATTAAATTTTTATTATATCCTAATCTAAAAAGGATGCATTTAATATTTCTGACTTTCTGCATTTGATTATGTTTTTAACGTCATATACGATCACTTTTTGTGTGTCTTATATCACTGAGAAAAAGACATAGTTCTTTTTATTTCCATTCAATTTTCTCCAGAGGTCTTTTATATCTAACTTATCTAAAATTCTATTCACTTCCTTTACTTTTTTTGAGTTTTTTTTAGTTAAATTTATCTAATTCTGAGGTTCCTAATATAATGTTGCTGTCTATCCCTGTAAATCACTTAACTTCTCCTCTATAACTTTGGATACTATACTACTTGGTGCGTATATGTTTGGTATCTATATTACCTCATTGTCTGTGGTACCATTTAACAACATGTAGTTTCCTTCCTTGTCTCTTTTAATTAGATCTACTTTTGCTTTACTTTTTCTGAGATCAATATTGTTATCCCTGTTTTTTTTTTAATTTTAGCTGAAGCATAACATTCTGCCTCAGTCTTTTACCTTTGTTCTGTGTGTATCTCTCTGCATCAGTGTGTTTCTTGGAAGCAACATATTGTAGGATTTTGTTTTTTTTTAATCCATTTTGCTGTCTATTTGATGGAAGAGTCCATCTCATTCACGTTCATGATTATTATTATTATTACTAACTATGTATTTCCTTCTATCCTACCTTCCCTGTTCATGCTTTTCTTTCTCCTTTCATTCCATCCCTCCTCATCAATGTTTTCCTTCTGACTACTGCCTCCCTCAATTTGGCTTCCCTTTATTGGTGAATTCACTCATTTTTAACACTGGAAATTTGATTTTCTTTTTTTAATCAAATTAACCAAGGGACGGCTAGCTGGCACAGTGGATAGAACACTGGCCCTGGAGTCAGGAGTACCTGAGTTCAAATCCGACCTCAGACACTTAATAATTACCTAGCTGTGTGGCCTTAGGCAAGCCACTTAACCCCATTGCCTTACAAAAAATAAAATAAAATTAATCAAAGTTTTATCAATTTTGTGGGTTTTTTTCATAAAATCATTTGTTGGTTTTATTTATTAGATAAGATAAATTTCTCTATCCAACTCAGTGTGTGTGTGTTATTCCCTCTTTGAGTCAAATCCAATGAGAGTAAAGTTCCAACAAAACTCACCCACTCTCTCTTTCCCACTATTGTAATAGGTCTTTTGTACCACTTCATGAGATGTAATTTACCTTATTCTGTCACTTTCTTTCCTCTTCCCCCAGTACAGCCCCAGTATCATCAGATCAAAATCAATTTATAACTGTACTCTGTGTCTATGTATACTACTTCTAGCTGCCCTAATAGAGATAGAATTCTCAAGAGTTATAAGTATAATCTTACCATTTGGGAATGTTAAACAATTTGATCTTATTGAATGACATGTTTTATTTTGGGTTTTTCTTGTTTACCTTTTTATGCTTCTCTTGAATCATGTATTTTTAGATCAAATTTCCTGTGTTGCTCAGTCTTCTCATTAGGAAAATTTGAAAGTCCTCTATTTCATTGAATGTATACCTTTTCCCATGAAAGATTATGCTCAGTTTTGCTGGGAAGTTGATTCTTGGTTTTATTCCAAGCTCATTTGCTTTCCTGAATATTATATAATAAGACCTCTAGAACTTTAATGTAGAAGCACTAAATCCTGTGTAATTCCAACTGTGGGTCTTTTATAATTGAATTGCTTCTTTCTGATTGCTTGCAGCATTTTCTCCTTGACCTGATAATTCTGGAATTTGACTACAATATTCCTTGGAATTTTCATTTTGGGATCTCTTTCAGGAGGTGATGATGACTTCTTTCAATGACTATTTTACTCTCTGGTTCTAGCATAGCAGGGTAGTTTTTTCTTGATCATTTCTTGAAATATGCTATCCAGCCCAACCCCCCCTTTTCTGATCATGGTTTCAGGTAGTCCGATAATTCTTTTTAAAATTTATTTATTCCCAATAATTCTTAAATTATTTCTTCTTTATCTATTTTTAATGTCTGTTGTTTTTCCAATGATGTATTTTACATTTTCTTCTATTTTTTCATTCTTTTATTTTATTTGAATGATGTTATGCTTCAGCTGAAGTTAAAAAAAGAAGTAGGAGTAGCAATACTGATCTCAAAGTAAAAGCTAAAGTAGATCTAATTAAAAGAGACAAGGAAGGAAACTATATCTTGTTAAATGGAACCATAACATTGAGGTAAAGGTGATACTAAACATATATGTTCCAAATGGAATAGTATCTAAATTCTTAGAGATGATTTACAGAAAGAAATAGATAGCAACATTATATTAGGGAACTCAACATCTCCCTGTCAGAATTAGATAAATTTAATTATAAAATAAACTCAAAAAAAGTAAAAGAAATGAATAGAATTTTAGATAAGTTAGATATAATAGACCCATGGAGAAAACTGAATAGGAATAGAAAGGAATATATACCTTTTTCTCAACAGTACATGACAGTTACACAAAAATTGACCATATATCATGGCATTAGAAACCTTATAATCAGGCAGCTAAGTGGCACAATGGATAGAGTAGCAGCCCTGGAGTCTGGAGGACCTGGGTTCAAATTTGGCCTCAGACATTATAATTACCTAACTGTGTAACCTTGGACAAGTCACTTAATCTCATTGCCAAAAAAATTTTTAAAAAATCCAACCTCATAATCAAATGAAGAAAGTCAGAAATATTAAATGTATCCTTTTTAAATTAGCATGTGATACAAAGTAATTGTAATAAAGGGCCATAAAAAGATAGATTAAAAATTAATTGGAAACTAAATGATCTGATCCTAATGAATGAATGGGTCAAATAACAAATCATAAGAATAATCACTGATTTCATCAAAAAAGAATGACAAAATGAGACAACATGCCCAATTAAAGGAGTATTTTCTTCAGTTAGCTTTTGTACTTTATTTTCCATTTGGCCAATTCCATTTTGAGGAATTCAGTCAGTTTCTGTCCTTCCCTTTTCAAGCTATTGATTCTCTCTTGAATATCTTTCATTTGTTGTTCTATAACTAGTTTAATGCCACAATGTTTTCCAATTTTCCCATAAATTTTGGTCAAATAATCAGTTTATGTTCCAAAAGCTTGGGTTTCTTGGTTTATCAAACATTGGATCACTATTGTCATTTACTACTGAATTTTATGTATCTAATCTATCTGACTGATCCACCATTCTTTTTTTTAGTCAGCTGATGATTACCACTTTATACAGTATGAGATCTGGGATGACTAGACTACCCTAAAAAGAAAAGTGATATTTTTGTCCTTTATTCTTCCAGGTGAATTTTTATTATTTTGCTGTTTTTTTTCCTAGCTCCATGAATTAATTTTTTGGTAGTTTGATTGATATAGCCCTGAAGAAATTAATTAATGTAGGTAGAGTTATATTGGTTTGGCCTACCCAAGCAATTCATGTTTTTCTAATTGTTTAGATCTGACTTTATATACAAAGTATTTTGTGATTGTGTTCATCTAGTTCATAGGTTTGTCTTGGCAGGTAGATTCTCAAGTATTTTATATTGCTGCAATTATTTTAAATGGACTTTCTCTTTCAACCTCTTGCTGCTGAATTTTTTTTGGAAATATATAGAAATGATAATGATTTATATGGATTTATTTTTCATACTGCTACTTCATTGGCAGTTAAGTGGCACAGAGGATAGAGAGCACTGGACTTGGAGTCCAGAGAATGAGAATTTGAATCCTTCTTCAGATACTTGATACTTTCTAGCTGTGTGACCTTGGGTAAGTCACTTAACCCTAAATGTCTTGCATCTAGGGCCATCTCTAGTTGTTCTGATTCATATCTGGTCACTGGACCCAGATGGTTCTGGAAGAGAAAGTGAGAAAGGTGACTTAGCACAGTAGCCCCTCGCTCAAATCTAATCTATTTGCTTGTCATAGCATGATATGATGTCACAGTCTTCTTCGAGTTCAAAGGACAAACAAATATTATTCCTTTACCAAAGTTATTAATTATTTCAACTAATTTTTTAGTTGATTCTCCAGCATCCTCTAAGTAAACCATCATAACACCTGGAAAGAGCGATATTTTTTTCACTGCTTATTCTAACTTCTTCAATTTCTTTTTCTTTCATCTCTAGTACAATATTGAATAACAGTGATGATAATGTATATCCTTACTTCAAACCTGATCTTTTGGAGAAAGCTTCTGGCTTATTCCCATTACAGATAATGCTTGGTGATGGTTTTGAATAGATACTCTTTATTATTTTAAGGAAAATTCCATTTATTCCTATACTTCCACTAGTATTATTCCATTATTATTATTATTATTATTATTATTATTATTATTATTATTATTATTATTATATACAAAGTATAAGGTACCTATAAGTCATTTTCTTTTTTATGAAATCACTTACTCCATATGAACTCCTGAGGTGGAAAGGCAAACGGTGGGTAGAAGATGCCTGTATTCCTACAAGG
Organism: Macrotis lagotis; assembly: GCF_037893015.1. Lineage (NCBI taxonomy): Eukaryota > Metazoa > Chordata > Mammalia > Peramelemorphia > Peramelidae > Macrotis > Macrotis lagotis. The sequence continues at coordinate 105,054,070 of NC_133665.1, read as the reverse complement.
ATATAGAGTTCAAGTACCTTTTCAGAGTGTAATCTTTGCATTACTTCCTGAGCTGAGTATGAGTTGCTCCAGATCACTGGTCCCTTCCTTCTCACAATATGTCCTGTATTTTCCATGGCTCCCAGCCTCCTTATATATATTAGCTTGGACTCAGAAGGAATCATTTAATTTAGTACTTAAAATATGCATATCATAACTTTATTATTCAACATATGATTTAAAAGATGCATGTCTTAACATTATCAACATGATTTTCCTCTCCTTCCTATTAAGATTCTCCTCTCCTTCTTAACTTTTAATGACCCCAAAATGACTATGTATACTAATTGATCTATTTATTAGAGTATGGGCAACCAAGTGGTTAAATAGATAAAGAACCAGGCATGGAGGGTAGTCAGGAAATAATAAGTTTAATTTGGCCTCAGACACTTACTGTGTAAACCTGGGCAAATCACTTGATGCTGTTTGTCTCAGTTTCCTGATGTATAAAATGAGATGGAGAAGGAAATAGCAAACCACTACAGTACCTTTGCCAAAGATATCTCAAATGGGGTCACAAAGAGTCAGACACAACTGAAACAACTGAACAACAACAAGAAGAAGAAAATTAGGATATATTTAGTAAGTGAAACTGGAAAAATAAAAGACACTAAAACTTCTGAGTAGTTCTGACTTTTTTGTTATTTTATCTTATTTTTTCAGCTACATGCAAAAATAGTTTTCAGCATTCATATTTTTGTAAACTTTTGCATTCTATATTTTTCTACCACCCTGCTTTCCATGGAAGTGAGCAATTTGATATATGTTGTATATGTACAGTTGTGTTTAACATATTTCCATATTTGATGTTGTGAAGGAAGAATTAAAACTAAAGGGGGGAAAATGATAAAGAAAGAAAAACAAGTTTTAAAAAGTGAACATAGTATACTTTGGTCTGTATTCAGACTCTATAGTTTTTTCCTCTGGATGTGGATGGCATTTTCTATCATATAAAAAGTCTTTTAGAAATGTCCTTAATCACTGAACTACTGAGAAAAGCTAAGTCCATCTAGTTGATCATCTCACAATGTTGCTATTAATGTGTGCAATGTTCTCTTGTTCTGCACATTTCATTCAGCATCAGTTCATGCAAGTCTTTCCATGTTTTGAAGAAGTCTGTCACTTTTGATTTATTAACAAACAACATTTCATCATATTCATATATCATAATTTGCTCAGTAATCCCCCAATTGATAGGCATCCCCTCAATTTCCAATTCTTTGCCACTTCAAAAAGAGATGCTATTAATGTTTTTGTACATATGGGTCTTTTTTTCTCTTTTTTAAAGAACTCTTTGCAATACAGACCTAGTGGTGGTATAACTGAATCAGAGGGTATGCACAGTTTTATAGTCCTTTGGGCATAGTTCCAAACTGCTCTCTAGGATGGTTAGATCAGTTCATAATTCCACCAAGAGTGCATTAGTGCTCTAGTTTTCTCACATCCTTTCTAACATTCATCATTTTCCTTTTTTGTCATTTTATCCAATCTAATGGCTATTTTAATTTGTATTTCTCTAATCAATAATGATTCAGAGCATTTTTTCATATGACTATAGGTAGCTTAAATTCTTTATCTGAAAAATTGTCTGTTCATAGTCTTTGACCATTTAACAACTGGAGAATGATATGTATTCTTTTTTATTGAAATTTTATTTTATTTTTCCAATTTCTTGCAAAGGAGTAGTCAACATTCATACATTTGCAAAGTTTCTACCCACTCTCCCTTCCCTTAACCCTACCCATGGCATGAACAATTTAGTAAAAGTTGTACATGTATATAGTGTTTCATATATTTCCATATTAGTCATGTTGTAAAGGAATAATTAAAACTAAGGGGAAAGGAAAAAACCATCTAAAAGAAATGAAAAACATAAATTTTTAAAAAATGAATATACTATGCTTTATTCTTCATTTAGACGCCATACTTTTTTCTTGGAATATGGGTGACATTATCCCTTGCAGTACTTTCATAATTGTCTTGATCTCTGAACTGCTGAATCTGTAACCATTATAATAGATCATCTCAATGCAAATTTTTCCATGCTTCTCTAAAGTTTGGCTGCTCTATTTCTTTTTTGTTTTTCCAAGGGAAATGGGATTAAGTGGCTTGCCCAAGGCCACACAGCTAGGTAATTATTAAGTGTCTGAGACTGGATTTGAACCCAGGTACTCCTGACTACAGGGCCAGTGCTTCATCCACTATGCTACCTAGCTGTCCCTTGCTCTCACTATTTCTTACAGAACAATAGTACTCACAATAATAACTTGTTCAGCCAGTCCTCTATTGATAGACATCCCCTCATTTTCCTGTATTTTGTCACCACAAAAAGAGCTACTATAAATATTTTTGAACATGTGAGACTTTTTCTGGGTTTTTTTTTATGATCTCTTTGGGATATAGACTTAGTAGTACTATTGCTGGATCAAAGGATATGAATAGTTTTATTGTCCTTTCGGCATAGTTCCAAATTACTCTACAGAATGATTGGATTGGTTCACAATTCCACCAACAGAGCATTTTAGTGTCCCAGCTTTTCCACATCCTCTCCAACACTGACCATTTCCCTTTTTGATATAACCAATATGAGAGGTATGAGGGTAGTACCTCACAGTTGCTTTAATTTGCATTTCTTTAATCAATAATGATTCAGAACATTTTTTCATATGGCTATAAATAATTATTTATTCATTTGAAAACTGCCTGTTCATATCCTTTGATCATTTATCAATTGGGGAATGGCTTGTAATCTTATTAATTTTATTCAGTTCTCTATATATTTTAGAAATAAATTCTTTATAAGAAACACTAGTTGTGAAAATTGTTTCCCAGTTTTCTACTTTCCTTCTAAACATGGTTGCATTGACAATTTTTGTACAACCCTTTTTTGATTTAATGTAATTAAAATTATCCATTTTGCAATTTATATTGTTCTCTATTTCTTGGCTGGTCATAAACTTCTCTCCTTTCCATAGATCTGACAGATAAACTATTCTTTGTTCTCCTAACTGGCTTAATGATCACCCTTCATATCTAAATTCCTACTCATTTTGACTTTATCTTGGTTTAGGTTGTGGAGTCTTTGGATTTATCAAACAGTAGATTACTATAGTCATTTTCTACTGTTTCTTTGTAATCTATTCCACTGATATACTATGCTCTTTCATAGTTAAGTACCAGAGAGTTTTGATGATTGCTGTTTCATATATAGTTTTAGATCTGGTATGGCTAGGACACTTTTCTTTTGCAGTTTTTTTCATTAATTTCTTGATATTTTTGACCTTTTGTTCCTCCACATGAATTCTGATACTATTTTTTCTAGCCCTGTAAAAACCTCATTCTTATAAAAGTCTTCATATTCCTCTCTGTAGTGATTGTACTCTATCCCATAAAGACTTGAGTTCTCAGTCAAGGTAACTGAAGATCCCAGAGACTAAATTATAAAGCAATCCTCTCAATTTCAAATTTATGAAGAGGAGAAATGGAATAGTCTCAGACTATTGGGGTAGAGAGAATATATTTTTAGCAGACAAGTGTTAGGGTCAGTGTTATGCTGTAGAATTATCATTTACCCAGCTGTGTGGAGGACAAATTTGAGAGAAGAGAACTGAGTCAAGCTGAACTTTTAGGAGCTTAATGCAATAGTCTAGGTGAGAAGTGATGAGTCTGAATGAAATCAATTGTCATTTTGAATGGAAGAGACATGTAAATAAATACAAGAGCAGTGGAGGAAGAGTCTTTTAAGTCTTAACCACCATTTGGAGAGAGGAAATGAATGAGAAGTAAGTTAACTACTTAGAAAACAGAGATGTGGGGTGGCTAGGTCTCGAAGTGGATAAAGCACCGACCCTGGAGTCAGGAGTACCTGGGTTCAAATCCGATCTCAAACACTTAATAATTACCTAGCTGTGTGGCTTTGGGCAAGCCACTTAATCCCATTTGCCTTACAAAAACCTAAAAAAAACAAAAACAAAAAAAACCCCAGAGATGTGATGTTTGTCTTTCCTTCTAGACGACTGTGTCATCAGGGAGGTGAAGTCAGGAAAAGCATATGAATTGGATTTGAGTGAGGGGGTGCTGAGCTAAGGGCTAGTCTCACTTTCTCCTCCAGAGCCATCTGGATCCAGTGGCCAGATATGAATCAGGAAGGCTGGAGATAGTTCTGGTTGTGAGGCAATCAGGTTAAGTGACTTGCTCAAAGTCACACAGCTAGTAAGTATCATGTGTCTGAGGCTAGATTCAAACTTCTTTCCTCCTGACTCCAAGGCCAGTTTTATTCACTGGCATGGAATAGGTATTGACTATAGGCTTTGGAAGGATTAACGAGATTGGACTCCTAGGACACCAAACAATTGGGGGACAGGTTAAATTTTTGTCTTATTGTCCAAATTTTGGGCACCAGAAGAAAAAAAATGTGTCGTATTTTATCTTGGTTTCTGATCCTTTTCTTCCTTTAATTGAACTTCAAAGGGATCTAGATTTGAGGGGACCTTAGACAGTTGAAGCATGGGGTACAAACTTTTCTTGAAAGCATGTTAAATTTATAGTCAGAGAAATGGGTTCAAAACCTTGTGAAATGACTAAACCACTTTTCTGGATTTCAATAGTTTTATCTATCAAGTTGGATTAGATATCTAAGGTCTTTTCCAACTCACACAAGGAAAGTTAGTAGGTGAAAAAAAGGCTGTCCTGCATCCAATATACCTCTAGTACCTTGAATGTTTATATAGGAGTTGGGGATATCTTTACTAATTTTTAGGGAAACTTAGATACTGAGCTCTACCTTGAGTACATTAAGAGATTTTCCTGGATCAACTTCAGGTGGACCCTCAAAAAAAATAGGTCAAATATGAAGAGGCGTTATTTTAGGCATATGTGTGAGAAGATAATGAATTCCCTTTGGGATATGCTGAATTTGAGATTATGTTGAAAAACCAAATGGGTAGGGGCAGCTAGGTGGTGCAGGGGATAGAGCACCAGTCTTCTCTCAAATCTGACCTCAGACACTTCATAATGACCTAGCTGTGTGGCCTTGGGCGAGACACTTAATCCCATTGCCTGACAAGACAAACAAACAAACAAAAGCCAAATTGAGTAAATCCAAGAACTCAGAAGATTCACTCAGAAGAATATAAATGAACTCATGGAAGGTGATGGATGAGATCACCAAGAGAATCTCCAGATGGAGCCCGAAGAGTGGTCAGGTAGGTGGATTTGGGAGCGGGAAGAATTAAGACAAGGGGAAAAGAAAATGGGGGGAGAGGGAAGGGAAGGGGGTCAAGAGCGTGGCGTGGCCCTCACTGGGCCGTCCTCCCACCCTCAGACTAGGAATCAATTGCAATGGGGGCTGTAAAGGGGGCAGCCCCCCAAAGTAGCCCCCAGACTCTCCTTTCGGGAATGGCTTTGGGCAGAGCCGGTCCAGCCCCGAGGGCCCTTCCATTCACCCGGGGGGGACGCCGCCGGGGGCTCTGCCGGAGGCCGGGTCTAGGGCGCCGGAAGTCCAGGGTGGTGCTCCCGGAAGCTTTCCCCGCCGCCTCCGGGAGGCTCCCCGAGGGCAGGCCCTGCGCCCCCTCCACGGGGTGGGCGGCCGCTCCTCCTCCCTCCCGGAGGCTCCCTGAGGGCAGCACTGGGAGTCTCCTCAGACTGGAGGCCCCCTGAGGGCAGAGGCCTGGAAGCACCGAGCTAGAGCCGAAATGGCGGCCCGACCGGCCACGTGGGGGCGTGGGAGACCCTAGGGGGCGGAGACCCTGGGGGGAGGGGCGGGGCCGGGGGTCCCCAGCCCGGAGGGGGGGCTTTGGGGTGGGGGGGGCCGGAAGCGGAAGTGGAGCTGCACTTCCGGCCCTCAGCGGGGCGGCCATGTTGGAGCGGCGGAGGCGGCGCAGAGGCTGGTCCCGGGTCCCCGCGGTGGCGGCCGGTAGGTGTTGGGCCCGCGGGGCCGAGCCGGCCCGGGCCGTCCGGAGGGGGCGCTGGGCCCGGGGCCTGGCCACGGCGGCGGCGGCGGCGGCGGGTCAGTCTGCCGGCCGGGCCGCAGGCAGCGCCGAGGGGGCGGGGCTGGGGGGGCGCCTCGGAGCCCCTCCCCCACTCCCGCCCTCCCCCTCCCCCTCCCGCTCTGCCCTGTGCTACCCCCTTGGCCCACCGCCCTCCCCCTCCCGAGTCCCTCCACGGCCGGAGCTCCCCGTCCGCAGCCCCCCCACTCTGGCATCCTTTCGGGCCCTGCCCCCCCACGCCCCCCAGGCTTCCTGCCCCTCCCACCGCCTCTTTATCTTCCCTCTGCCACCCCGTTCACGCACGCACGCCGGGCCCAAGGGAGCTGGATCTTCTGCCGGCCCTTCCCTCGCAGCTCCTGCACACTTCTCCAGATTCTCCTCCTCCACCGCCCTCTCCTCGCCCCGGACTCCCCAGGCCACGTCCCCATCAGCCCCCTCCTTGTTCCCATTATCCTCATCCCCACCCCCCTCTTAGTCCCCATCCCCTCCATCCCTCTCATCTCCATCCGTTCTTGAACCTGCTCTCCTCCTCCCAAAGTTCAGCTATCCCAGCTTCCTATTATATCGTTCCATGTGCCTCAGCCTTGGAGCTCTCTAGAGCTTAAGGCTTCTCTCGATGCTCCTTATATGCATCAAGGTCACACCCCCTCCAAAACAAAATAACAACTTGGACCAGGCATCCTCTTCCTTTACTTAGCTAGTCTTTCAGAATCCGGGAACCTCACCCCCAACTTCCCAAATCCATGGCCCACAGAGCACCTACTTCCTTCCTTTCTTTAGTTCTCCCTAGAGGTCTCATGTTTCCTCATCCCAGGGGGTTCCTCCCCAACCTTCTCCCAATTCTGCCTCTATATGACCTTGGGCAAGGAAGTAGCTGAGCCTCAGTTTTCCCATCTGTGTAATATAGGGGTTTGAGGGTCCTATCAGCTCTAAATAATGGGCTTTTTAACCTCCCTTTCATTTGGTACGTTGTAGGATTCTGTGTTCCCTTCACTGGTCCTAATCTATTTTAGATCCCTATTCTCTGTACCCTCTCACGTGTTCACACCTGAAACCCATTCCCTTCCCTTCTTGAGGCTATGGGAAAATACAAATCTAGTTGGAAGGGCTTAGGCACCTTGAAGTGCCTGCTGGTTCTTTTGTGAGCCCCTGAAAACCACAGTCCCCTCCAAACCAGCCACAGTGGAAAGATGCTGGGAATGGGATGACTCTTCTGCTCAAAGGTCAGGCAGACAAAGCAGCACAATTAAGCCCCAAGACCCCCTTCCCCTCCCCCCTCCACGTGCTCACTCCCAGGACCCTGAACCTTCCCTTTTTTCCACTTCCAAATTCAGATCCAATAAAGGGCTAAGGTCCTATGAAGGAAAAAAAAAGATTGTTTGTGGTTTAATGGGGGTGGGGGTGGGGTGGGATGTCACTATCACTGGTTTAGCCTGATGCTTTCTGAGCCTAAAGGAATGTTTCTAAACAAAGAGGTGACAATTGCTGCTTCTGGGAATAAAATAATCTACCAGGAGTTTTCAAATTGCTACCTGAGCCCATTAGGACTATGGGAAGTGTATGTGTATGCTGGAGACACAGCTTCTTGGGTAGGTGTGCATAGGGAATACCACTTAGTTAGGGCTCTGCCTGGGATCCCACAACACTAAACTGCTACTGATCTTTTAATGAGTTAGTTGCAGCTGGGGAGATTGCTACTGTCCCTGGGTCCATAGGCCCCTGGGAGCAGTGGTATTGCACAAATACTTCCCCTTCCTTCCTTTTCTCCTAGAAGCTCTGTCAGTTTGTGGCCAGTGCTGAAAGAGTCAGTCACTCCAAAAACTGCACAGGCAGTAGATTACAGTTGAGTAGGTGGGGATCCCTTTGCCCCCCAGGAACCGGGTGCTTTTCTGGATGGATGATTCATAGTAGTAAAAGCCTCCTGAGATCTAAGGAGTTGCAGAAGTCTGGAAACATTTCCTATTTGCTAATGAAAAAGAAAGCCTCAGTCTGACTCCACTGTCCCAACAACTGGGCCCAAGGAGGCTCTTCTACAAAGGATTTTGGGCCAAACCCAGACCTAGGGCTTCCTGCCAGGCTTTGGAAGGCCTGCCCTTTGATTGTCTCTCTGGCTCGGGAATTTGCCCTGGAAGAGGATGGGGAGGTTTGGTTTGAACAGACAGTTTCCTGCTTACATACTTCTCTCTGGGAGGGAACCTGTGAATCATGGAGTGAATTGTAGTTCTCTTGGCTTCTGTCTTTCTTGGGAGGAATGGGGAGGCAGTTTCCCTGGTCCATCAGAGGAGAGGTTTGAAAAGGCAAAATGTAGACTTGGTCCAGGGGCCCTTCCCATTGCCAGGCTAGAGTGCCAGAGTAGCTTTCTCCTCCCTTTCTTTCAGGTTTAAAAGAACTTCTTAATCTTTATGTTCACCCTGAAAGTAATTTTGGGGTCCTTAAAGATAAGAAAGCTTTGACTTCACACTCCCTTTGGCCAAGCTCTGGAAAACCTAAGTACTGGGACTTGGAGACTTGCTTAATAGCCAAGCAAAAGTAAGAATGCCTAAATTTGGATTCCAACTCTTTGCTTGATACTGTCATCTTCTACAAGTTACTTGACCTCACTGGTCTCAGTTTCCTCATTTGCAGAATGAGTTTGACCAAAATGATTTCTAATGTTCCTTCCAAATCTAAATTTATTATCCTTTGAACTCTTCCAGCTAATAATCTTTCTCAGAAATCATCTAGCACAACTTTTTCATTTTACTTGGGGGAAAAAAATCCCATAGGGTCAAGTGACTTCTCTGAAATAATTGTGGTTTTAAGTTATAGAATTGGAATTTCGAATATTATTTCTAGGTTTAAGTCCTATGATTCTCTAGTCACTTCCTCACTGCAAGTCTTAGTTTCCTTCTTGAAAAAAAGGAAAAGATTGAACTAGATGGTTCCGAAGACTCCAGTTGCAAATCTCTTGACCCCATGAGAGAAGGAATTAGAAGAATCTGCTGAAGAGATGACCTACCTTTGGGCCTCTTTCCTTATTTTTTTTTTCACCTGAGGATATCTATTCTTTTAATCCATAACTCACAGGAATGTTGTGAGGATAAATTTAAGTCATAGGAATAGCTGTGTTTTGGTGGAACCAAAAGTAAGGAAAAAGTAAGGAAACCTAAATTTAAATCTTGACCATGTGGCATAGGCAAATCTTTTTCCTCTTAGCCTCTATTTCATCATTAAAATGGATAATACACATACTACCTCCCTCCTGGGTTGTTGTGAGGAAAGAACTTTGTAATCTTTAAAGTGGCCTGAGTTGTAAGTATAGATTTGAAACCCACAGAGGGGAAATGATTTATATCACACAGCTAGTAAACACACAGCCTGAAAGATGCCTCTGGCCAAGTTCCCTTATGGAACCCTTAAGACTGCAAATAGCCAGCCTGATGGAAAAGCCACATCTTTACTGATAAAGGCAAGATTTCCATCCAGGTCTTTGACCTGGCACTTTGGGAAATATGGCCTCCCTCAATGTTCCCAGTTTTTTATTTCTACCCAGCCTTACAAAAGTCAAGTAGATTCATTCCCATTCCCTCAACTCTCAATACCTCTTACACTTCCCCTCCAGGTACTTCTAGACGTGGATTTTTTGGGGGTTTGACAGATGGTAAGCTGCTTCCTCCTCAAGCTGTAACCTCTTCCCAGCCTGCTTATTGCCATCTATTTCCCCTTCTATACAGTACCTCCCCTCACTCCCATGACTCGAGAGTCAGCTTTGACTCTGCTTTTTTCCTTATGCCCCAAGTCCATTTAGCGAGTTTTCTTAAGGCCCAGCACTGTACCAGGTGCTAGAGACTGAGAGATGAAAACAAAAAGTCCCTGACTTCCAACAGCTAATATTCCAGTGGGAATAAATACCTGAACACAAATGAGTGCTATGAAGTATTGCCAAAGTAAGTACAATTTAGTTTTCAGGGAAGGAGAACCCTGGTTTTGCGGCTGGAGTCAGGAAAGACCTCATATACAAGCTGGCATTTTAGCTGTTAAAAGGCGAAGAAATGGGCTTAGCAGCTAGACCAGTTCGGTTGGAATAAAGAGTAAGTAAAAGGGAAGTAACATATAATAAATAAGGAAAGACAGGCTACAGGTAGACTGAAAGGCTTTAAATGCCAAATTGGCTAGTTTGTATTTAAATCTTTTTTTTTCTTTAATTTTTAAATTTATTTTTTTATTCTCATTTTGTACAAATGTTTTTTTTACATTAATAAAATATTCTTGTTTACAAGTAAACAAAATACCCCTCCTCCCCCATGAATTATAGATAGACTTGTTTGGGCGAAAAAAGTAAAGGGGAGAGAAAAAAATTAAAATAAAAAATAATAATAGTAATAATTGTAGGTATGGCCAGGTGGCGCAATGGATGAAGCAACAGCCCTGGAGCCACAAGCACCTGAGTCTACATCCAGCCTCGTAAACCCAACAACCACCCAGCCGTGTGACATGCAAGTCATCCGATCCCCACTGCCCTGCAAAAACCAAAAAGAAGAAAAAAAAAGACCCAAAATAAAATAAAATAGTAATAATAGTAGGGGTGGCTGGGTGGCAGACAGAGCATTGGCCCTTGAGCCAGGAGCCCCTGGGTCCAAATCCAGCCCCAGACACCTAAAGATCACTCCGCTATGTGGCCCCAGGCAGGCCATCCAGCCCTACTTGCCCTGCACCCTCCCCCAAATAATCATAACAAAAACTGTGCTTGAGTCTTTGTTCCAACTCCAACAACTCTGTCATGGGTGGATCTCATTCTTTATGATAAGTCCATCACAAAAGTTATTTCCATATTTTTCCACCATTGCCATTGCTGATCACAACTCCCTCCTTTCTTATTTCTCCACTACCATGTACTCTATTTTCTCTCTCCTTTCACTATGACTCTGCTGTAGGGTCGCTGAGTGGCACCGCAGACAGATCCCTGGTCCTGGGGCCAAGAAGCCCTGAGCCCCCATACCACCCCTTAGGCCCAGAATCCACCTGGCCCTGTGGTCCTGGGCAGGCCTTCCATTCCCAGCCCCTTGCAAGAAGTAAGAAAGAAAATGTGTTATATCTGGCCACTCTCCCCCCATGGTCCATCCTCTCCTCCTTTATTCACATCCCCACCCCTTCCCCCTGCTCCCCCCTCCTTCTTACTGCAGATGTCTATACCCCATTGAGTATATATGCTGTTTCCTCTCCTAGCCATCTCTGATGAGAGCAAAGGTTCCCTCATTCCCCCTTGCCTCCCCCCTTTCCATATCATTGTAATAAAAAAAATCTTATTATGTGAAATATCCTGGACTATTCCCCCCTCTCCCTTTTCTTTCTCCCATTACATTTCCCTTTTTTCTATTGACTCCATTTTTACACCATATTTTATCTTCAAATTCAGCCTTCTCCTGTTCTTCATCTATAAAATCTCCTTCTACCTGCTCTGTTAATTGAAAAAGTTCATGTGAGTATTATCAGTGTCATTTTTCTATACAGGAATACATGTAGTTCATCATCATTAAGTCCCTCATATTTTCCCTCTCTCCTCCAATCTCTATGCTTCACCAGAGTCCTGTATTTGAAGATCAGACCTTCTGTTCAGCTCTGGCCATTCCAATAGGAACATTTGAAATTCCCCTGGTTCATTGAAAGTCCATCTTTTTCCCTGGAAGAGGACATTCAGCTTTGCTGGGTAGTTGATTCTCAGTTGCTTTCTACGCTCTTTTGCCTTCCAGTATATTATATTCCAAGCCCTATGAGCTTTTAATGTAGTTGCTGCTAAGTCCTGTGAGATCCTGATTGCAGCTCCTTGGTATTTGAATTGTGTTCTTCTAGCTGCTTGTAATATTTTCTCTTTGACTTGGGAGTTCTGGAACTTGGCTGTAATATTCCTGGGGGTTGGTTTTTTGGGATCTCTTTCTCGGAGGGATCTGTGGATTCTCTCCATTTCTATTTTGCCCTCTGCTTGTAGGAAGTTAGGGCAGTTTTCCAGTATTCTTTGAAAATGATGTCAAGGCTCTTTTCCTGATCATGACTTTCAAGTATTCCAATAATTTTTAAATTATCTTTCCTAAATCTGTTTTCCACATCAGTTGTTTTTTCAATGAGATGTTTCACATTTTCTTCTAATTTTTCATTTTTTTGGTTTTGAAGTATTGAGTCCTGATTTCTCGTAAATTCATCAATCTCCCTGAGTTCTATTCTGTGTCTGAAGGATTTGTTTTCCTCAGAGAGTTTTCTTATCTCTTTTTCCATCTGGCCAATTCTGCTTTTTAAAGCATTCTTCACCTCAATAACTTTTTGAACTATTTTATCCATTTGACCTAAGCTGGTTTTTAGCATACTATTTTCTTCAGCATTTTTTTGGATTTCCTTGACTAAGCTGTTGACTTCAATTTTCATGTTTTTCCTGCATCTCTCTCCTTTCTTTTCCCAGTTTTTCTTCCAACTCCCTCATTTGTTTTTCAGACTTTTTTGAGCTCTGTCATAGCCTGAGCCCAATTTCTGTTTTTCTTGGAGTCTTTAGATGCAGGAGCTTGTGTTTCCTCATCTCCAGATTGAGTATTTTGATCCTTCTTGGGCTAACAGGCAAAATATTTCTCAATGGTGTTCCTCTTGTTTCTCTGCTTGCTCATTTTCCCAGCCTAAGCCTATTTTTGGGGTGCTTCCTGAGCTTTTTGGACACTCCCACAAGGATCTCAGTGTGTGAGGCTCTGTCCTCCCTTCTCGTCTGAGAATGACCATAAGTGCCCCCCTCTGCCACGGGGCTGAGGTGGGGGGAGGCCTGCTGTTCTGTGGGGGGGCCTAGACTGTGATCAGGATCTGAATGTGGTCAGAACCCCAGTGTCCTATTCCAGGGGCAGAGCTCATCCCTTGGGGGCTCCTGCTTACTGTTTCCTGGATCTGGACTGCCTTGGCCACACTGCTTGCCCCAAGTTGTGCCCGGTGCTCCTGGGGCGTAGGCCAGGGAACTCCCCCACTGCTGTGAGCCACAGTTCCCAGCGCCCTGGGCCTGCCTCCGGGAGGCTGAAGTTCTTGCACTCTGGCGGACCACCCCTTTGGCTGGCCACCCCTCCAACCCTGGGTAGCAGAACCTTTCTGCTCTTTTCCAGGTTACCTTGGGTTGGAGAACTGCCTCACTGGGTCCCTCTGTGGGTTCTGTCTCTCGAAAATTTAGAGTCCTTAGTTTGTAAGTTTTATAAGAGAGCGCCTAAGAGAGACGATCCTCTTGTCGCCATCTTGGCTCCGCAAGTTCATCTTTCTTAAGGATGTCGATATATTGTTCCTATGAGATAGGTCTGAAGTTATTACTCCCCTTCTCAGAAATCTTCAGGGGCTCCCTAGGGCGCAAAGGACAAAGCTGGAATTTACCTTGACATTGAAGGCCCTCCATAATTTTGTTACCACCGGCCTTTCCCATACTATCTCATACTGTTTCCCCTCACACATTTCAGCCAAAATCTAGTCATTCTGGAAGACTAACTGTTCTCTAATCTTGATCTATCATGCTTCAGGCTCGAACTGTACACCTTATCAATCTTCTCTCAACCTGTCCAGCTAAGAGTATTTTTTCCTTCTAATGTAATCTGGATCTCTTCTTTGTTCCTGTTGCTCTCTATTTTGTATTATACATTAGTTAAATTTAAAAGACATGACTTAACTATGTGTAAGGCACTATATTAAGTTCTGAAGATTCATGAAAAAAAATAGTTCCTCCCTTCAGAGAGGATACACCATGTGCACAGAGAAGTAAGCAGAAAGTCATATAAGGTCATGTCCAGAGGGACAGAGCACTTACAACTAGAGTGACTTGGAAAGATCTTAGGCAGAGGCTGACTCCAAAGGTGTTTTGAAGGAACCTAGGGATTTGGGGAAGCAGATACAGGGAGAAAGTCCATTCCTGACATTGGATATCACATGTTCACAGGTATGAAGAGGAGAGAAGGAATGTTCTAACCAGGAGACAGGTACTAGGCTGATTTGGAGTAGAAAGTTCATGAAGGGGAGTAACATGAAATTAGAAGGATCTAGATTTTTGAGACCTTTAAATGCTAGACTGAGGAGTTAACTTTTGTCTTTGAGGCAATAGGGAACCACTTCATGGAGGTCATTGAGTTGGGAGTTTAGTGAGGTATGGGAATAGGTTGGAAGTGATCAGGGCCTGACTTAGGGCAGGGGCTATGTGAATAAAGAGACTGATGTGACAGATTTCTAAAGATGGAGAAGCAATAATACTGAACAGCTGATTGTTGTGAGAAGGAAAGAAGAGTCAAGTGACTAGTAGGCTGTGGTCCCTCCCCTTCATGAAAGCTGGGAGATTTTGAGGCAGGCATAGGGAGAAATAGAATTCCCATTACAAAAATTATGCATCAGAGATATGCCTTTTGCAAGGCATTCGGGATTAAGTGACTTGCCCAGGGTCACACAGCCATTGTCAACTGTCCGAGGTCAAATTTGAACTCTAGCCCTCAGAACTGGTGTTCTAGCCATTGCCTCACCTAACTGACTTCATATTGATTTTAAATGTAGAGAAGAGAACAAAAGGAAGGCCTGAGAGAAGCAGAAACAGCAAGACATCTTTGAATGTATTAAATACTTACACTAAAATAAAAAAGAAAAATAACTACATATTAGAAACCTTTAAGTTTCATGTATAAACTTCTTTTGGCACTCTATTATCATGAGGAAATGCTCATTTTATTTGGTCTTTAATTTTAGAATAAACATAAAAATTTAAGTCTGGTTTGTATTATGGGGATTGGAGTTTAGGAGAGATCAGGGCTATATAACCAGATTTGGGAGTCATTTGTATGGAGATGAAAGTTGAAACCATGTGCTGATGAGACAACTAAGGGAGAGTGGAGAAAGAAGAGAAGAGGGCCCAGGGGCCTTGGGCCAGATGATTGGCCAGGGAGACCAAGGTCAACTGCCAGGCAGGAAGGAGGACAACCAAGCAAATAGCATGAGGGAATCTCAGGGAGGAGAGAGAGCTACAGGGTCAGACCTGGCCAAGAAGGATTAGGTCACTGGCTTTGGGAGATATTAAGGGTCATATATTCAGAATCAGAAGGGACTTTAAAGGCAACCAAGCCCTCATTTTACTGATGTAGAAACTGAGGCAGAGAGGTTAATCACAGTTATTAAGTTCTGAGATGGGATTTGGTTTGAGGATGTTGGACACTTTGGGAGAACAGATATGTCTTTATTAAAAACATTTGTTAAGTGCCTGACCCTGGGGATAGAGAGAGAAGAACCCTAAGCTGGGGGTTCCAAGAGGACAGGTGAGGAGAGACCTTGCAGGCATGAGATTCTCTCTTCCTGCTTCCCTTCTCTTCCTCCCTTTCCCCTTCTCCCCCCCTCACCAGAATGTAAACTCCTCAAGGGCAGGGCCTGGGGCAGTTTTCCCTAGGGCTGGGACTAGCACATGATAAGACATTTAATAAATGTTTAAGATGAATTATTTTCTGAAGACATCCTTTCTGAAGGGATTCACTGAGGCTATGATTGTGTTGTCTTTAATGGGCTTCCTCTTTTCTTTGAGGTGTCAAGCACTGGTTTGTGGGCCCTGGACAGTTCTTCACAGCCTAATGCCATGAATGTGGAGGTGGATAATGTGGAGGAGAAAGCTGTCCATTCATGGTCCAGAATCTCCTCTGCAGGACAGAAAGCCTTGGAGGAAGCACTCCTGGTCTTCAACCCCATGTCCAAGGACCTCAGTGACACGGAGGCCCAACTTGTGGCCTTTCTCCAAGGTCTTCGGGAGGAGGGCTACCAGCCCACTGTCCTTAGGAGCAAGGATGTGTATGGCTATAACTCCTGCACAGCTGACCCCCCCAGCCAAACCAAACACCACGTTGGCCCCGCTGCTCAGGCCAAACCACTGCCCTCGGACGTTCCCAAAGCCACTTCCAGGAGCCTGCTGGCTGTCCCAGGGACCATCTTGGGGAAGTCTTCTAAGGTCTCTAGTTCCCCAATAATCAAAACCAGCTCCACCAACCTTTTGTTGAACTCTCTGAAACAGTCAGGCTCAGGCAGTGGCAAGAACTCAGCTGTGGGTTTCCCTACCCACATGTACCCTGGGGTATACCCGGCTATGCGGCTTTCTGTTGTTCTAGAAGCCTTGGTCCCTTTAAAGGCTACAGCTTCCTGTTTAAACTCCAAGTACAAGCCTCTGGGGATCTCAAATTCAGACCTTAAGCTGCTGAAGGGCTCAGGGAGATCCCGGCAATCGGCTCCCAACAAAACCACTAACAAAGGGCACCGGTGTTTGATCCGGAAAACACCAGATCGGGCTGCCTTACCAAAGGGTGGACGACGGGGCCCCAGTGGTGGCGTCCTTCGGGAGAGCAATGCCTGCAAGGCCTCAGGCATCCTAAATGGTAGGCGTCGAAAGAAGGGGACCCAGGTGAAGACTTCCAAGAGCGGGGCCAGGACAGCCTGTAAGGGTGGCAGAGGCAGACATCCAGAAGCCACAGGGCCAAAGAGGAAAAGGTCAGAGGAGGCTAAGGAGACCCCAGCCAAGAAGAAGAGCAAGTTGGGGCCTGGACTGAGCAAAGCTAGGCTAGTACCAAGCTCACCAAACCTCCTGAAATTCCGAGTTATCAAAGTGAATAAGCGATTCTCTGATGAGGAGGTGCGGCAGAGAGCACAGAAGATCCTGAGAGTCAATTTGTCGCCAGTGATCCGGATCCAGCCACTGCCCCACTCTGTCTCCTGATTGACTCAAGGTCCAGTCCAGGGTCCATTTCCCTCTGACCCAGCCAGGCCACGCACCACTGCCCCCCCTCCCCCCCAACTCATCCACCCTCCCCTGTGGGAAGGGGGAGTGAGAAACTTTGATTCTCCTGCTGGTGGCTGGAGCAGCATGGGTGTTGGGTGACAGTGTGTTAGCTGATACCTGCAGACTTTGGGCAGCTTGCTCCATTCCTGTTTCAGGCTCTCCAGCCACCAGGCCCCTGAGACTGCCTGCCCGGCTCTGAGCCACATTCAGAAATGCAGGGAGATGCCTCCCCCATCCCAAGGGAGAGAGCAGGTCTTGCTACCTGCTCTCAAAAGAGCCTCTTATGGCTTCACCCCAACAGACCTTCCCCAAACCGTTGGGGGAGGCAATTTTGTCATGACGTGATGCACTGTGATTTGTTATTTTCCAAGCTCTATGTTTACTGATTTCATTTTGATCAAGTTTTATATCTTTATATGCCCCCCACTCCTCCCCACCCCCGCCCCCATTGTCTGTCTTCTCCATCAGGGTCAGCCTTTGGGGTTTCCTTCCTCTTTTCAGAATTCATTTACAGCTCCTTATTTTGGGTCCTCTCCATGCTTCCAGGAAAGTTCTTGCCACGGAAAGAGTAGAGCGTGGATTGTTTCAGGATCATATTAATTGACAGCCCCTGGCACTTTCCTAAACTAGTGCCAGGGGAAAGCCCTTTTGCCTGCCTGCCTACGTGGGTGACCAATACTTTGAGTCCATTGAGCTCAATAAGTCATCTCTTAAGTGATGTTGGGGGTGCAGCTGAGGGAGCCAACATGTAAATTGGCAGGAATTCACCATTTGAGATTTGTTCTAACCTCCTCTGGGTGGTCATGGGAGTCTCTACTTTCTTGACATTTGCTTCTGTGGGTGACTTGGGCAGAGGCCAACTCACTCCCCTGTCCTGAGACAACCTTGGCTTGGACCTGGTGAGCAAAAAGGTGAGAGTCAGGTGTCTAGGCCCTACTTTCTGCAAGATCATGGGGAAGCCTGCCAGGTGAGTTGTGACGACCCAAGAGCTGATACCTAGGCTGAGAGGAAAAGAGGATTTTCTTTTTTTGGTCAACTTCTTCCCAGGGGGACAGAATCAGACAGTGACTCCTTGTCTCCCATCCTTGCACACCATGAGTCTGTGGGCAACCATCCAGAGCTTCAAGGTCTTTCCTCAGGGCTGCTGTTTCCCTCCTGGCTGCTACTTTCCCTCCAGGGCCTTATCTCTAAATCCCTGCAGCTAGACCTTGAGGAATTGTAGCTGTCTAGCCCCAGCCTCTTTCCCTCATCCTTCCCCAGAATTGGTTTGCCCCTCCTCTCCTATCTACCAGTCATACTCTAGGGTCTTGGCTCTGGGAGTGTGTTGAGGAAGGTGGATTGGGGAGAGAGATGGTCAGTCTCTTCCCACTTGAAACAAAAAGATGGTTGGAGGTAGGAATGGCCTGGAGCACCGATGGTCATTGTGTCTCAGGACCAAGACTTTGAGGCCTTAATCCACCTCAGACCCCCTTGTGGGCCTGTGGAACAGAGCTGGAAGCTATTGAGCCAGGTCAAGCCATGCCCCTTCCCAGTCAGGGGAGTACTCTGTTTCCGGGTTGGCCCCAAGTGCCAGTCAGGTAATGGTGGCTGTAAAGAGCATCTCTATGGATGGGTTGATATAGATTTGGGGCCTGTGGGTGAAGTTCTCTACCTTCCTCACTTTTGTAGAAGTTGGGTAATGACTGAAAGACTTGGTCATCTCCATGGCAGTGGAAAGCATTTCCCAACTGGACCTCGGACTCTTAGATGGGGGGCTGAGCTGGCACTCCCCCCCTCAAAATTGAATCCAAACAATGTCCCTTACCCTTTTCATCCTGTCTTCAAGTCATCCACCCTACTTTTACCCTCTGCTGTCTGTGGGTCCCTCCAAGCCCATAGTGGCAATGGTAGGGGTGGAACCTAGAAGGCAGGTCACCATTCCTTCCCTGGTTGGTGTCCTTTGTGACTTTGGGAAACTCGAGGACCAGACCCTCATCCCTGCTGCGTGTTCATTGGTTTGTTTGTGACGTCTCCACGGATGCGGATCTGTGATGTTTGGTATGCAGTTGTGGCCTGTGAAGAGTGCAACTGACTTCCGGGGAAGGCCCTCAGGCTTCTGGGGTCTGAGGTCTTACCGGCATTTTAAGTTAAATGGGAATTATTGACCACTTGCAGGCCACTTGTTCTGCTGTCCTCAGTAAATGGTGCTTCATCCTCTGCATCTGTGTCTGAGTATTTTTTCCCATTCCTTCCCAGAGAGGAGTTGGAATTTGATGGGGTAGAGAAACCTGCTGGGGATGGGAAGTGAGAATGCAGAAGTGGAAAATATAGGAATATCCCCTTTTACCTCAAGGACAATGTAAGACAGAAAGGTTTTAGGAGAAAGATGAGAGCCTCTTATTTTTCTTTCTCCTAGAGGAATGGTAGATAATCAGTCCCCTTGGGCTGGTTCTCTAGAGGTAGGAACCCCAGAGAATGGAGGAAAGGAGTCATAGATTGAACTGCAGGGTCCAGTGTGCCCAGGAACTCAGGGCGGAATCATAAAGAGAAATTTGAATTCATCTAAGGCAGTAGTACCCCAGCTTTGCCTCCAGTTTTCTGATAGTCTTCCCCCACCCCTCCTTCCCCTTACATATACACTCTAGTCTCCACCAAGCCTTTCTGAAGTGGTTTAAGAATTTTCCCTGGTTCCTATCCCCTTCTCTGGCCCCAGACCTCTCACTGCTCAGCTTCCATCCCCTCCCCTGGGCCCCGAGCTCTGAATGACATTCCCCAGAGGTGCCTAGAGACGCAGCTTTTCTTTACTGGATGAGGAGGGGGTTCATTTGAATGAGAATTTGCTCCTTTCAACTCAAAGAGCTGGGCGGGGTGATGGGGAGTGGCAGTCTGGGAGAAGCCTCCAGCACCTGCCCTGGTCACCACTGGTGTCTGGGCAGCCCTAGTCTCTACACATACCCAGCAAACCTAGCTCTCCAGGATCTGCCTGTGCTGGGCTCCAAGATGTGAGTATAGTCCAGAGGTTTGGGGGGGGCGGTGCTACCTCAGGAAGGGAGGTCTTTTCTTCTGCCCTCTCCCCCATCTTAATTCCAGGGATGAGTAGATAGAAGTTTTCTTCCCCCTTACCCACTCAGGACTCATCTCCATCTCTACTGGACTCCAGGGGTGTGGAGTATAAACTCCAGGAGCAACAGCTTGCATTGGGGTGGGGGGTGGAAGTCTGGTGCAGGGGTAGGTTTCTTCTTCCCCCCTCCCATCCTCCTGCCCCATTCCTCCCATACTAGGTTCCAAGGGGTGAGTTGAGGAAGGTGGGGTGGTGTGGGGAAAGGTTGGTTGGAAGGAGAGCAGCCTGCTGGTGGTAGTCTTTCCCACCACCCATCTCCTAGGCAAGTCTAACTAAGGCCTTCACTCCCAGGCCCAGCAGGGGAACCGGTAGCCTGAGCCATCGGTACTGGATAATCACTTCTCCCCATCTCTCAGCTTCAAGCCAAGTGGGCCACTGCTTCATCTTACTGCTGCTGCTAAGTAAAGGGGGGGGGGGTCAGGGAGGAAGGAGACAGAAAGTGGGACTTTTTGTTTCTTAGGTGGGAAGCTGAGTGTTCCTTTGAGAAGCTGGGTTAGAAATTTCAGGGTCCTTCCTCTCCTCTGGTCCTCAGTACAGATACCCCATGCCTATGCCCATGAAGTACCTGACCTTCTGCCCCGACCTGGCTGCTCTGGAGGGAGCTGTTATCCTCCTACTGGCAATCTAGTTGTAGGTAGGAGCCAGAGTCTCCATGCCTCATCCACCTGTGGTTTGAGGGGTCCTGAGCCCTACTGCATTGTCAGCCACCTGCAGGTATGTATTGGACCTTTGAGAATGAAACTTGACTCCCAGAGGGTTGACAACGCCAGTCTTCAAAGGGAACCTTGAGGATAGTGGGGCTCAGAAGCTTCTACAGGGGAATGAACTTAGGAAGTTTTCCCTTGGGCGGGTAAGTGAATTTAGGAACTTTTCTGCGGGGAAACTGGAGACCCTGACCCCCACCTTCCTCTATCTAGGACTCTGAGAAGTGCTTCTTCTGTGACTCGAGGGGCCAGGGAGGCCATAGGATCAAGAATGTGATTTCTCTGAGTGGACCTGATGGGGAAAGAACATGGTGGCAGGCAGAGAGTGGTGAGGAGGGGAGAGGCTTTAGGTAGCAGTGGAAGCAGAGGGAGGGGGAGGGAGGGAGGACAGGGCATTGGGTTGGGTTTGGTGTATCAGCGGTGTCCCAAGCATGGGCATCAGGGTTGCTCTGATAAAGTCCTCATTGGTTCAAGGAGTGGAGAATGTCAGTATCCAACTGGACTTGGAGGGCGAATTCTACTTCACCCACCTTATCATGACCTTCAAGGTACTGAACACATCTTTCTGTCAGTTTTAGAACTACTGTGTTTTCTCATGTGATCTTTAACCCCAAGATGAGGCAGTGGATAGTTCAAATGTCGCTTCAGATGCTTACTAGCTGTGTGACCCTGGGCAAGTCACTTAACCTCTGCCTCATTTTCCTCATCTATTAAAATGGAAATAGCAATAGTAGCAACCTCCCTGGGTTGTTGTAAGGATCCAATGAAGTAAAGCAAGTGCTTAGCACAGTACTAAAGAAAATGTTGGCTAATATTACTTAGACAAGTGATATCATTCCATGGTAGTTCTTGGCCCTCTGCTTTTAAATCCAGTTGCTTCCTAACCTCAGACCCTCCAGTGACCTTTGTCCATACAGACACTCATTAATTCTGTACCCCCCTGGCACATTTTTCCTCAGACATTTCGTCCAGCTGGTCTTCTCATTGAGCGTTCAGCAGATGGGGGGCGCTCCTGGCGAGTTTACCGATACTTTGCTCACAACTGCACTGGTCTCTTCCCTGGGATTCCCCTTACACCTGGCCACAAAGTCAGCGACCTCGTTTGTGATCAGCGTTACTCAAACATTGAACCCTCAAGCCAGGGTGAGGTCAGTCCCATAGAGAAGAAGGCTGAGGAATGGGTATGGGAGTTGTCAAGGGCTCCAGTTGTATGGTCAGATTTTCAGGTCCTATTTCCTGCCCCCATTTCAGCTAATTTTCAAAGTTCTGGACCCAGCCATCCCCGTGGAGGATCCCTATAGTCCAGAGATCCAAGGTAAGTGACTTTTCAGATGACCAGGCCATGAACCTCCAAAAGCTCTCACCCTGAGACTCATCACATCTCCCCTCATAAACTGGGACATCCCCCCCAGAAACTGAGACCCAGGGTGGGTGCCTCCCCATGGTTCTGGGTGACACCCCCCCCCCCCAGAGGAGCATGCAGTAAGACAAGGTCTTCCAGTCAGAAAGAGGTTTCCTTGACAACCAAATAATTCCCTGACTGCTCTCCCTCAATCATTGCTTCCCTCCAGGCATTAGCATTTTCAATGTTTTTGACAAAGTATTTTTTTTTCTTCCCCAAAGCAAAGATATTTAATGAAATAGAGCAAACAGAGCATATTTCTTAAAGGGGCCTCATCTTTTCCTTCCTTTATCATTTAAAACAGTTGTTTCTAGGAAAGCTATTCACATTTTCTAAATAAAGTTACATAGTAGCCTCTTCATAAGAGTCGTTGATTTTTAGAACCAGAAGGGGGGACCTATGAGATCATCTATTCCATACCCCACAAAAGAAAAAAGCTGAAAAAGGGAGGGGAAGGGAATTAGTCTAGAGTTAATCAAGGGCAGAGGTGGAAGTCTAACCAGATTTAGGATCCTTGTTAACATACTGTACTTTAGGAAAAGATAGCAAACAACTTTGTGGGCATGACAAGAGATATCAAGGCTGGACTATTTATGGTTAAGTTGCTTTTTTTCAGTCATATTGGACTCTGTGACCCCCATTTGGGGTTTTCTTGGCAAAGATACTGGAATAGTTTCCCATTTCCTTCTCCAA
Source organism: Macrotis lagotis (assembly GCF_037893015.1). NCBI lineage: Eukaryota > Metazoa > Chordata > Mammalia > Peramelemorphia > Peramelidae > Macrotis > Macrotis lagotis. Next base: position 105,031,371 of record NC_133665.1, on the reverse strand, counting down.
CTCATTTTACAGACGAGGAAACTGAGGCAAACGGTGACGTGACTTGCCCAGGGTCACACAGTAATTGTCTCAGGCTGGATTTGAATTTAGGGAAAGTCTTTCTTCCTCCAGGCCTGGCCTTTACACACTATAGCACCTAAACTGTCCTGGGCTGTTGAGCAAAGGGATTAAGCTGTGCCTTGAATATTAATCAATCAGTGTGATTTGGTTAGGCTTACACAGAAGAGGGGGATGGGGGAGGACAAAAGACTAGTGGCCAGTTTGCATCTAATGTTTTCCACTGAAGATCTGGGCTTTATTGAAGCATAGGCTAGGAAGGCCCCTGGTCTCCAATCACTTAGTTTGGCTAAGGACTAAGTCTTGGCACTCTTCACTCATTAGACCTATGGCCTATGACAAATCATTTACCCTCTCTGAACCTCTCCATTTTCTCATCCTACACACCCAGCTGAAGACACTTTCCTCACCAAGGCAAGTTAATGTCCTCCCTGCAACTTAAGGGGTCTCAGAGATTCACCCAGAACCCTGAAGGACTGAGTGATCTACCCAGGCTTATACAACCAAGATGTATGAGCCAGGATGTCAGAGACAAGACTGGAACTGAGCTCTCTTGGCTTTGAGGAGTTCTCTATCGCCCACACTGTGCTGCCTCTCCAGTTATGAAACAGGAATGCTAATATTTGTACAGTGTTAGGATGATTTATGAACCTTAAGGCATTCTTGAGTCAAAGAGGTTGTATTTAGATTGTGGATGGTCTCAAATATCCTGCAGGCACTGAAAAAGGAAATAAACTAGTTACATCTCTCCCTTATTTTGGCACATGTGTGAAGGATAGAGAAAGGTGAACTGGGGAAACAGGTTGTCCAGGCTGATGTCTCCATCCTTCCCATCATCACTACCTCACTCTCCACCAGAGCTGCTTCGAGTTACCAACCTGAGAGTGAATTTCTCCAAACTACACACATTGGGAGATGGACCCCTAGGGGGCTGGGGCCACCACCATGGGCCTCACTACTACTATGCATTATATGAGCTTGTGGTTCGAGGAAGTTGCCTTTGCCACGGACATGCCTCTGAGTGTGCGCCTGCTCCTGGTGCTCCACCAAGTGTGGAAGGCATGGTAAGTGGAAATTTCTGAGGGTGGAGAATGTTGGGATCAAGGAGGGGTATCTCTAGTGTTTTGGGGGGGGGAAGGGGGGACATTTGATCTTTGTCCTTTGTTCTCCAAGAGGATTATGATATCTGGGAGGTGATGCCATGACAAGCAAGTGAATTGGACTTGAGTGGGGGTGGGCTGTGCTAAGTCACCAACCTCATTTTCTTCTCTGGAGTCATCTGGATCCAGTGACCAGATATGAAATCAGGATGACTGGAAATGGGGGAGATGAGGTGGAGAAGTGGGGAAGCAGGATATGGCTTCCTGAGGACTAAGTCTCTGTAATTTCCCTGGAGTTGGCTTCTTGGGGTCTTCATGGAGTTAAGAATTCTTTCAGTGTCTCTGAGCTAATGTTCCCAAGGTCTTACTGGCACTACCATTTGCAGGTCCATGGACTTTGTGTGTGTCAGCACCGAACAGCTGGACCCCACTGTGAGCGCTGCCAGGACCTATACCATGACCAGCCTTGGCACCCTGCTGAGCCTGGCAACCCTCATACCTGCCAGGGTATGTGCTGCTGGATGCCTTTCCTAACCCGTGTGCCCTTGAACACCTTGATATCTCTGACCCACCTATTTTCTTCCTTTTCCCCAGAGTGTGAATGCCACCAGCATGCCAGGAGCTGCCACTTTGACATGGCTGTTTTTGTGGCCTCAGGCAATGTAAGTGGAGGTGTGTGTGATGCGTGTCAGCACCACACAGCTGGGAGGCACTGTGAGATCTGCCGACCCTTTTACTACCGGGACCTCCGTGAAGACCCCCGTTCCCCATATACCTGTAAACGTAAGTCTTTTGGGGTTGAGCCCCAGCCCCAACCGGGAAACTCATCCCAATCCTATCCTCTGACTTCACCCATAATTTCTGACCCTTACATTTGATCCCTTGTTCCAACTCTGTTCTTGTGTCCCCAGCTTGTGACTGTGACCCTTCAGGCACTCTGGATGGAGGTCTTTGTGATACACACACAGATGAGGTCCAGGGTCTTCTCTCTGGACAGTGTCGCTGCAAAGCCCATGTTTGGGGCCCACGCTGTGATACCTGTCGTCCTGGTTACTATGGCCTGAGCCCTGTATTACCCAAAGGTTGTTTATGTAAGTGACCCCAGATACTCCATGACCTTGGATTCAAGCCTCTCATCTCAGGATACCTGATTACTAGTGCCTGAACGTCTTGAAGCCTAAAGTCTGTCTTGTGACCCCTTAACCTGAGAGCTCATCTTGAACCCCTTAACATGACAGCCCAAGAATACCAATCCAAGACAATCAGTCCCTGTGACCTGTTCAGTGACCCAGGAGATCTTTATGAGTAGCCCCCAAATCCAGGGTTTCATGATTCAACCCCAGAACCCCATAATCAATTCACTCTCTAGAGCTGTCAGACATGTGCCTAGTCACTCTGACTACCTAGATACCACTTAAAGACTATCTATGTAAATGACTCCATAGCTCTAGGAACTCTCTGACCCCCAGCTCAGGACTCTGGGACTCTTAACCCAGGACACTCTGATTCTCTGAGCCTGAGGATATTCCCAGGACCAACCTCTGGGACCATATCTATTCCTTCCCTCCTCAATTGCCACTCCAGGCCATCTTTTTCTTCATCTTTTGATATTGTCTTTTCTTCCCTAGCCTGTAGGTGTGATCTGAGGGGTACAGTCCCAGGGGACTCCCCTTGTGACTCCATCACTGGTGATTGCTATTGCAAACGTTTTGTTACTGGCCAGAACTGTGACCAATGCCTGGTGAGCTTTTACCTTGACCTCAGACTTTTCTTTCAGCCTGATGCTGGGTACTGAAATCGAGTCTTCAACCTTGAACCCTGACTTTGACTTTCAGTACTGAACTCTGAGCCCTAATCCCTGTCCCCAAGACTCTCAAACCCTCACTCAACATCTTTGATTCCTGTTACATTTACTTTTATAATGACATAAGTTTATTCAAGCAAATTCAACACAGATAAAACTATTCTGCTGTTTGACTTTAAATCAACCTACACCTAGGCCTCAGCTTACCCTTTTATAACAAGGAAGGTTGAAATTAGCAATCCCCATGGACCCTCTGACATTCTATATTCTGTATTCTAAAGTTCCTTGTAGAACCAATAAGTGATATTTTCTTTCCAAATCTGAAATTCTTTGTTCTGTCGCTCAAGGTCCTTTTAGGTTGATGATTTTTACTCTTTTTTTTTTTTTTTTGGTTTGCAAGGCAAATGGGGTTAAGTGGCTTTCCCAAGGCCACACAGGTAATTATTAAGTGTCTGAGACTGGATTTGAACCCAGGTACTCCTGACTCCAGGGCTGGTGCTTTATCCACTGCTCCACCTAGCTGCCCCTAGGTTGATGATTTTTAAAGTTCTAAGTCAGCTTTTGTTTTCTCCTGAAGACACTTGGTCTACCAAAATTGCAGCAGGATTGTTTGGTTCATGTTGATTATTATTGTACAAATAGTAAATACCTCATAAAGGGGTCTTGCCCACAGTCCCAAGTAGCAGGTTTACTAACCGGATCTTTTGCTTCCAAGTCTAGAGCTTTTTCTGCTTCTAGATTAGTTTATTTCCCCAATTTTTATTTTAAAAATACTTTCAGTATAACTTTTTTTATTGGAATTTAATATCACCATACACAAGTTGAAAGATGATATAATAGAGAGCAAGGAAATGAAATATAAGATGCTATTCAGTACCATTATGGCTAATCTACTCTTAATCTAATGCTGGATAAATTCAGGCCTGATTAGGAAATCCTAAAACTGTGAATCAGAAGGGATTTAGAGTCTCTCCTAAGTCCCACCCTCCTCACTTTAAAGATAGGAACCTGAAACTCAGAAAAATTGCCTAATTTGATCAAGGTTACATGGAGAGATCCAGGATTTGAACTCCAAGCCCCCATCTCCCAAAAGATGCCAATGCTACGTGCTGTTCTTTTTAAATTCACTCTGAATACTTTGGAGCCTTACTCCATGACCTGATTGAGATTGTGTTTAAATTTGCCCATAGTAATTCCCATAGCTCTTCAGTTCCATTATTTTTTATAGTCTCCTCCAAAGAGACTGATTTCTGGAGAAACTTATGTTTTTGCAAGGCAGTGAGTGGGGTTAAGTGGCTTGCCTGAGGGCACACAGCTAAGTAATTATTAAGTGTCTGAGGCCGGATTTGAACTTAGGTACTCCTGATTCCAGGGCCAGTGCTCTATCCACTACACCACCTAGCCGCCCTCTGGAGAAACTTATAAGCGGGTTAGGGTGAGTCAGACCAGATTCCCCATGGGGACTGGGGAGAAAGGTAGGGAGCAGAACCCTAGCAGTAGCAATGCAGGTAGTGGCAGGGATGTTGATCTCTTGACTATAACACAGGGTGCCTTGTCAGCACCATGGGAAAAACTTTGATTGCCTTACCCCAGTTACAGGTCTGAATGGAGACAGATTTTTTTTTTGAATGCTATTTTATTTTTTCCAATTACATGCAAAGATAGTTTTCATCATCTTTTTTGTCCACATTTTTCTTCCTCCTTCCCTTCCTCCTCTCCCCATGATAGTGAGCAATCTGATAGAGATTGTACATGTACAATCATGTTTAACATATTTCTGTATTAGTCATGTTGTGAAAGATGATGCAGAACTAAAGCGGAAAAATGAGAAAGAGAAAAACATAAAACAAGTTTTAAAAAGTTAAAATAGTATGCTTTGGAAAATAGACTTTCTATTGTTTTCTCAAAACTTTTTTTAAAATAACAATTTCTCCCAGCCCTGATCCCTGGTCACCTACTTAAGACTTCAGACCTTGCTCCATGACTTCCAGAGAGGAGACAGCATTGCATACTTGGTGCCAGATTCTGGGCTTTAGAGACAGGAGACCTAAGTCTGACATCCACTCTTTGACTTTGTGCAAATCATCTAACTTCCCTGAGCCACAGTGACATTATCTTATCAAATGAGGATAATCCTAGCCATATTGTCTACCTGGAAGGAATGTTGAGGAAATGTTGAGGAAAACTCTTTGTAACCCCTTCAGGAATATGAATCATGTAATTTATGATTCTTCTCCTCTCCCTGCAGCCAGAATTCTGGGGACTGAGCAATGACTTTACTGGTTGCCGGCCTTGTGACTGTGATTTTGGTGGAGCCTACAGCAACAGGTTAGGACTTGGTCAATAGGTTTTGGTCAAGAGCCTGGAAGCTCAAAGAGGGAGTATTTCAGGCAGGGCCAAGACCAGAAATGGAGGATTAATCCTCTCCCCTACATTACCTGTGTCATCAGGTGCTCATCAGGGGAGGGGCTTTGTCCTTGTCGCCCCCACCTACAAGGCCGGGACTGCCTCGAACTCCAGTCTGGTTACTTTTGTGCAGCCCTGGACCAGGCCATTGCTGAGGCGGAACTTGGACAGAGGCTCACACCCTCTGACCCCCGGCTACCTGTGAGTATTTGAGCTCCAAATGATGGAGCTCAGAGAAGAAAGAGATGGCAAAAGATAAGAGTAGTCAGGGAGGGTTTTCTGGAGAAGGAACTTTAATAGAATAGTTTGCCTTGTTGTTTACCACAAAAAAAGTCTTCAAATGGAGATTGGATGACCACTTGTCAGGATGTTGTAGAAGTAATTCATGCTCATAGACAAATTGTACCAGATGTTCTTGGGAGGCCTCCTTAGCTTGTAGATTTTCTAAGTCTCTGAGCTGAAGGCAAGGAAGAATTTGAAAAGGGGGAAAAGAAGTGGGTTTAGTATTTTGGAGTAGTTAACCAAAAGAGATAGAGGTGAAACTGGCCAAGTAGGAGGAGGTATGGACCCAACCCTATTGTCCTTCAGGGAGCCTCTCTACCTGAAACCACCCCCAACTGCTTGCCAACAACAGGACCTGTGCTAAAGAGGCTTAGACCCCGGCTCAGGCGCCAACGGAGCACCCCCTGCCCTCTCCACATTTCTCGCCGTGGACGCCACAGCCACCAGCCATCCAAGGTAAAACATAAATAGGAAAGCTCTGGGACTGACAGGAGGTTAGACAATGTGGGAACTTTCCAGGGTGATAGGAAAATGAACAGACCTGCCCAGAGGGAGCTCCCAGTCTTTGGGGAGACAAAGAAACAGAACCAATTTCCCCTTGAAACCCCGGAGTTTAGAGGAAAACATATAGTTTCTGTCTCACTCATAGGCTGCTGTGGAGTCCCGATCCTGGGGCAGGGACCCTCATGCCTCTTCTTGGACAGGCCCTGGGTTTGTCAGGGTAGACAATGGGGCTGGTCTCATGCTTCAGGCCCCGTCAGTGCCACGAGCTATGGAATATGATATCATGCTGCGTTATGAAGCTCAGGTCAGGCCCCACAATTCTGGGGTTGTGGAGGAGCTGGGAGAGGGGGGAGGGGAGCTTTTTCACCCTTGACCTCTTGATGTTCCCAGGCCCCCGAGGACTGGGAGGCCCTTGTCAGTGTCCGTGCCTCCTCCCTGCCCAGCAGCACCCGTTGTGCCAACGTGTTGCCCTCAGAGCAGCTCTATCAGGTGGCCCTACCCCCCAGACACAGGTATGAGTTCAGCTAAGGGTGATCTGGACAATTAAAAGGGTGAAAATATGGAAGAGGTGACAAATAACTAAAGGAAGGAGGGTGAGCACAGGTACCAACTTGGCATTTCTTCCAGAGCCATAGTTCTGTCAAGACCCTTCTGCTTTGAACCTGGAACCAGATACATGGTAATCTTGAGACTGCGGCGAGGGACAAATGCACGGAGCCTCCCTGGGGGAACCATCCTACTGGACTCGGTGAGACTTTGGGAACCCCTGCTTCCTAACTCTTGAGGGTCCCTACACATTACTTCACTCTCCAAAGCTTCCCTGAGCCTCACTGTTCCCGGCAGTGGGCTCCATAGGGAGCATGAGGAGGAGGAATCCTGGGCCCTGCCCACAGGAGATTGGTGAGCTTGGACTTGCCAGAGTGAAGGAAGGCCTGGCCAAGCAGGGGGATAAGACCTGAATGTGGCTCAACCTTTGACTCCTAGATGGAGGACTGGAGGGACCCCTGTGGTCATCTAGTCCAACTTTCTCATTTTACTTCTGAGGATACTGAGGTCCAGTGAAGTGGACTGACTTGGCCAAAGGGACATAGGTTTTAATTGGCAGCGCTGGATTTCTTCCAGGTCCTCTGATTTTTTTCACTGTTATTGTTGTTTGTTCAGTCATTCAATTGCACCCAACTCTTCACAATCTTGTCAGTACTGCCCATGGGGTTTTCTTGGCAAAGATATTAGAGTGGTTTGCCATGTCTGTCTCTAAAGGAACTGAACAGAGGTTAAGTGATGTGCAAAAGTTCACACAAGTAGTTGAATGTTTGAGGCCAAATTTGAACTCAGTTCTTCCTAACTCCAGGTCCTGCACTCTATCCATTGAATCATCTAGTTCTTATACACTTAGTATTATCCTATCCTGCTTCTCATTTGGGCCTTAAAGAACAGCTTGAAACAGCTAGAATTTGGAGAGATTCTGGACAGACAATGAAGAACAGAGCAGAAATAAGTTTAGAATGTGGTAAGAAAGATGCTATGTTGGGGAGAGAGGGTCAGAGATAGAGATTGTGAGAGAAACAGAGAGACAGTGTGAGAGACACAGGGTGTGAGAGACAGTGTATGAGAGAAACAGAGTATGTCAGAGAAAGAATGAGATTGAGTGAGACAGAGTATGTGAAAGAGAGACATAGAGAAGAGTGTGAGAGAGAGAGTGTGTGAGAGAATGAGACAGTGTGAGACAGAGACACATAGAGGACAGAGAGAGAGAGAGAGAGAGAGAGAGAGAGAGAGAGAGAGAGAGAGAGAGTGAGTCGTCAGTCCTGGAACCCAGGCTAAGGAGTTTGGACATATCCCAGAGACGAGCCGTGAACAATTCTTGATCAATGACAGGTCACATACCATAGGTTGGTTATTTTTTTAATTTTTAAAATTTTTTTGTTTTTCAACATTCATCTACATGTATATGCATATTTTTAAGTTACTTAATTTGCTTCCACCCACCCTTCTCAACCCCCTCTCCTTAACAACAGCCAGTTAGAAGATTGTACATTCACATTTGTGTTAAACATGTTTACAGATAAGTCATTTTCAGTATGAGGAATTAAGATTAAGGGAAAGAAATACATGAGAGAAATGGGGATGGGGATAACAGTGTTATAGCTAGTCTAATAGGGTTGTCCTAGGTCTCTGAAATGCTAAGAGCAGTTGCTTCCATCTTAGTTGATCAGCTCACAATGTTGTTAATGTGTACATTGTTCTCTTGGTTCTCTGCTCCTTTCTTTCAGCATCAGATCCTGTAACTCATTCCATGCTTCTCCAGAGTCCAACCACTCAGGGTTTCTTATAGAACAATTGTGTTCCATAGCATTCATATACCATAACTTGTTCAACCATTTCCCAATTGATGGGCATCTCCTCAATTTCCAATTATTTGCCATTACAAAAAAAACTGCCATGGATATTTTGGAATGTGTGGGACTGTTTCCATTTTTTATAATTTCTTCTGGATATAGACCTAGAATTGGAATTGCTAGGTCAAAGGGTATGATCAGTTTTATTGCTCTTTGGGCATGGTTCCACATTTGTAAGCTGGTTATTTTGATAACTGTAAAGAATGAATGAAAACAGAAAAACAAGAGACCTCTTCAAAGACTATTGCAATTGTCCAGAGAGGCAGCAAGGGCCAGCCTAGGAGGAAGGCTCCTCCAGATGTTGAGACAGCACTCAAGCCTGGGGTTAGGGGCAAAGGCAGATGTCTCTGGGTGAGCCTTCTGTTGCATAGGCCACCAGTCATTGTCGGTGGTGTCTGAGGAGTGGTTGGGAGAAGGGAGGTATGTGTTCTAGAGCCAGATCGTTTTTAGTCTGATTGGGCTGAAGTGGAGAGTTGTAGTGGGAAGGAGCCAGTTAGGAAGGCATGATGGAGTCTTGGAGGAGAGGCCTTGGGGAGCTAAGGCTGAGCTTTTTAGCTGATCTTCTGGCAGAAAACTGGCTTGTGTCCTAAATCCTACATCCAGTCATTACTCCCCATGGAACAGTGGCAATGCTGGGAGCTGGGATGAGTTGCTCTATCTATATTGTTAGTCTATCAGAATGACACACTTCTCAGCTCCCCTGTAGACTGCAGAAGAGGAGAGGGAGCCCTTGAGCTGTGAGGAGGATGGGTCATCAGAGAGACAAGACTTCATGAAAACTGATCAGATGAGGGGACCATGGAGAATGAGGAGTCAGCATTGATTCTAAGGCTTTAAGCCTAGAACGGGGGAGAAAGGTGATGCCTGCACCTGCAGTAGGAAGGCTAGTAAGAGGATGGGATGTGGGCTAGAAGATGATCAGTTCACTTTTGAACAAATAAGGCCAAGGATACATCCAGGTGGAGAAGCAATTTAATTCTTCACTTACCAAGCCCCTGATACTTGCAAGATATGACACAGGTTTGGACAGAGAGACCATTTCTTGTTTCAAGGAATCTAAAGTGTCCTAGGGAGATTCAGCATATGCTCAACTAAATATCCTGCAAGGAAGAATGTAAAACATGCAAAAGCAAGATCCAAACAAACTACTCTTAAGAAAATTGGATGAGAGAGAAATCCCTTTAAATTGAGGGCATTAAAGAAGTGCTCCAGTTGAAGCTTAAGTATCTAGAATAGAGATGCAAGAGCCAGACTATTCTAGGAATGTGTGAATCCATGGAGGCAAGTGGGGAGGGTTAAATTGATTAACAGTGAGTGGAGCGGTTTGGCTGGAATGTAGAGTTCAGGTCTGGAGATGGAGCTTGTGGGAGGTCATATGTATAGAACCATGAGAGTGGGTGAGTCAAGAAAGAAAATAGGAGTGATGAGGGCTAGTATACCTTCCAAGGGCTCTTGGGAGTCTCAGATTTCCTGTGACCCCACCCCCAACATCTTTGAGTCTCTTCCTCATTTCTCAGAGAGACCTCCTGTCCTATCTGGAATATTAGAATCTGGGTCTGGCCAGCTGCCCAGTTCCTGTGGATATAGATGCCATTCCTCACAGACTAGCCTATCCCTAAAGATCCTCCTTTCTCCACAGCTAGTGCTCCTGCCTCGAGTAGAGGAGCTTCCAGGCCTAAGAAGGGGGGATCCTGGGGCATCAGGACGCCTGAGAGAACTCAGTCATGCCCAGTGCCTCGAAGCTGCCAGAACGCCCCCCTTAGGGCTCCCCTCAGAAGCCTGTGCCCGCTTGATCTGTAGCATCTCTGCTCTACTGTATGGTGGTGGACTGGGTGAGTGACTGGGTAAAGAGGTGATCAGGAATAGGATGGCTCATGGAACTGGAGAAGTAGCAGTAAAGGAGTCACTAAAGGAAGTGAGAAATAATGGTGAAGGAATGATGACAGTGCTGATAATAATAACTAGCCTTTATTTTGTGGTTTATCTTTTACAAAGCACTTTACTTATGCTTTTTTATTTAATTCTAGTTTTAGCCTCATTTTTAGATGAGGAAACTGAGGCAGAGAGGAAGGTTAAATGACTTGCCCAGGGTTACACAAGTAGGAAGTGTGTGAAACAGGATTTGAAGTCTGGTCTTCCTAATTCCAAGCCCAGCCCTCTGTCCACTGAGCCTCCTCCCTGTCTTGGGAGTTCTCAGGAATTGACTGGTCACCATCTAGAAGGCTAATGACAGGGGAGGGACAAAAGTGGTCATCAGGAAATAGAACTGTGGACATGTCTGTAGGGTAAGAGAAACCAAAGAGTTGGGTAAGTGACCAAAGAATGACTGTGGAAACCAAAAAGGACAAAGTCCTAAGGGTGTTTGGGGATCAGGGACCTGGACTGAGGCAGCCTGCCTCACTGCAACATTGCTCTCCTTCCTCTAGCTTGTGAGTGTGACCCACAGGGTTCTCTGAGCTCCGAGTGTGCCCGTGTGGGCGGTCAGTGCCCGTGTCGACCTCACGTCATCGGCCAGCACTGTGACCAATGTGAGCCCCAGACATATGGCTTTGGCCCAACTGGCTGCAGTGGTGAGGACTGAGACAGACCCTGGGCTAAGCTTTGGGTGGTCATGGAGATGGGAGTAGGACAACAGCTCCCCCCTCAGGCACCCAACCTGACCCCTCATTGCTTCCTCTAGAATGTCATTGCTCCACTGAGGGGTCGACCAGTTTGGCCTGTGATCCTTTAAGTGGACAGTGCTCATGCCAGCCAGGCATCACAGGACGAAGGTGTGATCAGTGCCTGCCTGGCCAGTGGGGCTTCCCTCAGTGCCAGCCCTGTGAGTGTAATGGGCATGCAGAGCAGTGCCACCCACACACAGGTGTGTGCCAGGCCTGCAGAGATGCCACTACTGGGCGTCACTGTGAAAGGTAAGTGAAACTCCATCTTAAAGTCTTCCCTAAGGATATGACTCCTATCCCTAGGAAACCTTTAGGGGTTGTTAGGCAATATTGGGGTAGAAGTGGGTGACACAGCCTAGTTATTAGCACTGCACTACCCCCACAGATGCCAGGATGGTTATTATGGAGACCCTGTCCTGGGCTCAGGACAGCAGTGCCGGCCTTGTCCCTGCCCTGGCTTCCTGGGCTCTGGTAATTACCATGGGACCTCATGTCGGGCAGATGGTGGTGGTGAACGAATCCTATGTCTCTGTGCACCTGGCTATGCAGGTAAGTAGTAATAGTGGGCATTAGGACTAGAGAACCAGTGACAAATCTTCTAAAACCATGCCCCTTCAATAATACTAACTCCTATATCCTTTCTATGACAACTTTAAGATTTACAAAACACTTCCCTCACAGCAACCTTTAAGAGGAATAAAAGTAGAATTCTCTCCATTTTATTGATGGGGAAATTGAGGATTAGAGAACTAAAATGACTTGTCCCAGGCCCCTGTAGGTCTTGGGACTGCAAGACTGGGATTTTCTCCACCACTGGGCTAGGCTGATTTCCATTGTCTTTGGAACAGGTACTCTTTGTCTGAGGCCTAAACATGTTCACAAGGACAAAACTGTGAGGAAACACAAGAAATGAATTGTCTTCTCTTTGATGATTTGTCAACTGTTTCGATGGTGATGCTGATCATAATGAAAGCAATTTCTTGTAACTTTAACATTTGCCAAGACCTTGCCATAATCCTATATGTCTTAGGTAGCACATGTATTCTGTTATTATTCCCATTTATAAATGAAGAAACTGAAGCTTTGAAATAGGAAGGGATTGAAGAGAACTGATGTAGAGAGTCAGAAGAAGTTTGAGAGGTCAACTGGTCCCAGCCCCTTATTTTATAGATGAGTAAACTGAAGCCCAAAAAAAGAGTCATTCAATCACCAAAGTTGCATGGAGCAACAATATTAGTTTACATTTATCCAGTACCTTAAGGATTTTTAAAAATATTTATTTGTTGAGGAATTTCACAATTCACAAAAAATTCACAATTTTTTTTTTATTTTTTTAAATTATTTATTTATGTAAGTATGTATTTTTTTAGATTTTCTAAGGCAATGGGGTTAAGTGGCTTGCCCAAGGCCACAGGGCCAGGTAATTATTAAGTGTCTGAGGTCGGATTTGAACTCAGGTACTCCTGACTCCAGGGCCAGTACTCTATGCACTGCGCCACCTAGCCGCCCTTTTTTATTTTTTAAAATTTTATTTTATTTTCCCTGGGTACATGCAAAAACAAGTTTCAGCATTCCCTTTTAAAACCTTGAGTTCTTGGGCGGCTAGGTGGCGCAGTGGATAGAGCACCTGCCCTGGAGTCAGGAAGACCTGATTTCAAATTTGGCCTCAGGCACTTAATAATTACCTAGCCATGTGGCCTTGGGCAAGCCACTTAACCCCCCCATTGCCTTGCAAAAACTAAAAACAAACAAATAAATAAATAAAACCTTGAGTTCTGAATTTTCTCCCTTCTTCCCACCCCACTGTCCCTCACTGAGAAAGCAGGTTATTTGATATAGGTTAAAAATATGTAGTCATGAAAACATTGCCATAATAATCATTTTGTAAAAGTAAACATAACCTCCCTTCCCCCCCCCCAAAAAAAAGAAAAACCTCAAGAAAAATAAAAAAAAGTATGAAAAGTATGCTTCAGTCTGTATTCAGACATCATCAGCTCTGTCTTTGGGATGGATAGTCTTTATCATAAATCCTTCAGAGTTCTTTTGGGGTCACAGCATTGGAGTTCATTCACAGCTGACCATCCTACAACTGCATAGTACACTTGCCATTGTATTTGCTCATGCAAGTTTTTTACTGAGAGTATCCTATTCATCATTTTCTTGTAACAGAATAGCATTTCATCTTAATAATGTACCACAATCTGTTCAGCCATTCCCAAACTGATGTGGAGGGTTGTTGGGTTTTTTTTTAAAGTTTTATTGATGAATTTTGATTTTTCTATCCTAGTTATTTCCAGTTAATTTTGATTTTTCTATACTAATCATTTCCATATGTGACCTCCTCCCCTTTCCTCCTTTTACAGTGAGCTATCCCTCCTGACAAAGTTAAAAAAATTCAATTTAACAAAATCACCCATCCCATCACCCACCCCTGATAGTTTATACAGCATTGCAAACCTCTGGCCCCCTTTGTCCTACAAAGTGAAAGAGGGGAAGTTTTGGGGGAGGATTTTATAGAGTGGATTGAGTTTTGTCTTGTTTTTCCTTTCATCTATGTTATTATAATTAATTATGATTCTTATTGCTTTCCTGGTTCTGCAACATTAGATTCATATAAGCCTTTCCTTTTTCTTATTTCCCCTTATTTTTCATGGTGAGGGAATATTCCATTATATTCACATTCAACAGTTTGTCTGACTGTCCCTCTCTTGGGGGGGTGGGTTGTAGGGTTTTTAGTTTCCTTGTTATCACAGCAGTGCTGCTGCTGTTAACATTTTTGTATTTAGGGAGACTTTCTTTCCATCATTCTCCCCCCTGGCATATGTTTTGGGTTAGAATATATGAATGGTTCAGTCACTTTTTTCCACATAATTACAGCATGATTAGACTAATTTTCATTTCCACCAATAGCATATTAGTATACCTATTTTCGCACAGCTCCTCCGTTATGGATTGTTTCCCTCTTGCCATTTTGCTAGGTGAAAGGTGAAAGCTTTTAGATTTTTCATTTTCATTTTTCTTTTTATTAGTTATTTAGAACCAACAATACGATTCATAGACTAATAGAATTAATAGATTGTAATTCTCTTGAGATTTTGCTTGTATCCTTTGATCACTTATCTTTTGAGGGCTTTTTAAGATTATAGAATGTTCCCCCTCTCTCTCTGGGATTACTATGAGGGAAGGAGTACAAGCCCTGGTACCCCATCTCTCTTGTCTCAGCATCAGGATGGTGGAGTCACTCACCCATGGTCATCCAGTTGGTGTCAGCTTAGCCTTGTACCCTGGACCTAGGACTCTGTCTAGGAGTTAATGAGATGGTTTCTCTCACCCTTTTCAGGTCCTCGCTGTGATCGCTGCTCAGCTGGCTATTATGGGCGCCCCTGGCCAGAGGGAGCAGTGGGGGGGGCACCATGCCGCCCTTGCCAGTGTAACAACAACATCGATCCTAGTGATCCTATGGCCTGTGACCCCCACAGCGGGCACTGCCAGCGCTGTCTACACCACACCCATGGACCCCACTGTTCACATTGCCAGCCTGGCTATTACGGCAATGCCCTCCAGCCACGAGGCTGCAGGCGTGAGTAGGGTTGAATGAGAGGGAGACTCTTAGAGAGATGGTAGACCCCAGTCCTATACCTTCCATGTATTCTTTTTTTTTTCAGTTACAAAGATAGTTTTCAACATTCATCTTTTTTGAAAGCTTTTGCATTTCACATATTTCTCCCACTCTCCCTTCCCTCCCCCCTCCCCATGGTAGTGATCAATCTTCTACAGGTGGTACATGTACGTGTTTAGCATATTTCCATATTAGTCATGTTGTGAAAGAGGAATCAGAACTAAAGGGGGAAAAACTATGAGAAAGAAAAAAGTGTCTTGCTCTGCATTCAGTCTCCACGGTTTTTTGTTTGGATGAGGATGGCATTGTCCATAGCCGGACTCTCAGGATCATCCTTGATCTCTGAACTGCTGAGAGGGCCTGCTGTTCCTCCCACTATGGTGCTGTTACTCTGTCCAGTATTCTGGTTCTGCTCCCTTCACTCAGAATCAGCTCCTGTATTCCTGCTGGCCACCTGTCCCTTCTGCCCTTGTCCAGCTCGGGCCTCATCTTCAGGGCCAAACTTCTTCTTGAGCCTTGCCAGTTCTCATCTCTGTTTCCATACTAGGTTGCAGCTGTGACCTCCGAGGCACATCGCCTACTCGATGCCCACCTGAAAGTGGCCTCTGCTTCTGTGATAGGCTTAGCGGACACTGCCCCTGCCGTCCCCACGTCCTTGGCCGGCTCTGTGACCGCTGTGCCCCCCAGTTCTGGAACCTGGGAGGGCCTCAGGGGTGCGAGCCTTGTGCTTGTCATAGACAGCACTCGGTGCGGCCAGCCTGCCATCCGGTAAGGGGTGTTTATGTGTGGAGGAGTCAGGGGGAGTGTAGTTATGTATTTGTTTGCGTGCAGCTGCTTGTATGGGCACCTGAGTCAGGGATGGGGGGGGGATTAGCAGGGTTGCCCAGGGACACATAATGAGAACACTGGGCTGAAGGGACAGAAGAGGAGCAAGAGAGTGGGGGGGCAATAAGTTAGAGCCAGATCATGGAACACCTCAAATGGTGGGATACAGAGTCAGACTCATATCCTAGAATTACAGTCATCCTGAAGTTCTGGATGTGTGTCAGGGGCAGCTGTGGGCGTCTTATCAGAAAAAGCCAATGGACACCTAAAAGTCAGGAGCTGGGGTTTCAGACGGGCTTAGTCCCTCTGTTGCTCAGCTCTTAGCTAGCAGGAGACCCACAGTAGCCCTTAGGAAAAACTTGTTGATGTGATTGTGGATTTTGCTTCTTCATCTGTGTGGCAGTTTTGGTGGGGCTGTGGGGTCTTCTAGTGAAATAAGGTCACCGGGACTAGTCTCGACTTGGGCACCAGCAGCTGTGGGACAGAAGATGAATCACTTCCAGGCGGAGGGCCAGGAGATGAGCCAAGCTCCAAGCTTGCTCTGGGGCCAAGCCCCTCTCCGGTCTGGGCCTCTGTTTCCTCTTCTATTAAAGAGTGTGTAATTGGTAGTCTCAGGTCTTTCCTGTCCTCATAACCAGCCTCTAAGGTGAGCAGTGCAGAAACAAAAAAGATTATCGTCATTTTTCTTAAAAGTTAGAGCTTGAAGGGACATTAGAAGCTTTTTAGTGTAACTTCCCTTCATTTTACCACTGAGGAGTAGTGAGATCCAGAGCAACTCCCTGATGGATCCTGAGTTCCCCCGCTGGTCTGTGGAAAGGCCTTGCAGCTAGGACTCAAGCCAGATCAGAATCATTCTGGAGAAGACAGTTTTGATCGGTTTAGTCTGGCCCCAGAGGAAGGCTGGGCTGAAATAGCAGCAGAGCCAAATTTAGACTTGATGTCAACAGGACCTGGATGCTCATAGGTCAGGTGTGCTTCGTGAGGTGGCCACGAGGTGGCGCCATACTGTAAGAGCACCATGCCCCAGGTTGGGAGGACCCCAATCCAGCCTTAGTTGCTTCCTCACTGTGTCACTTAACCCCTGTTGGCCTCAGTTTCTTCATCTGTAAAATAGGAATAATCATAGCATTTAACCTCCTGGGGCTGTTGTGAGGATCAAATGAGATAGTCACTGTGAAGTCCCACATAGTAATCACTGCATAAATGAATCAATGCATGATATATTTTACATAGATATATAAAATATGTAATATGGAATGGAATGGAATAGCATGTGTCAAATCACGTATATCATCTCTGTAATGTTATAGCAAGAATTTGTTGTGGGGCATGTACGGGTTAGACTTGATTTTCATCTCTTAACATTCTGGGATGCTGTGACCATTGGTTCGCAGGTTTAGATCAGGAATGGGCCAGGAGCCCCAAAGAGAGGAAGGGACTCACATGGTTTGTATCAGAGCTGGAATCTGAACCAAGGAAAGATTTAGGATTGAGGAGAACATGTTGGCTGGCAAGGATGAAAGAGTCAATAATGAAGGAAAGACCGACAGTTCAGGAGAGTAACTGAGGATCAGGAGTGGGGGGTGGAGATGAGTTAAATTAGGAGGGAGAAGGGTGGCCTGGGGAAGGATTAGCATTATCCAAGAGAGGGAAGTCACAGACAGTAATAAAAGGACTGTGTCTTTGTCCTTCCAAGAGACCCCAGTAAAGGACTCGTTTCTAGATCAGGCTTCCCATTGATCTCCTGTCCCCACAGGTCACTGGTCAGTGCCCATGCCTGAAAGGATTTGGGGGGCGTACCTGCTCTCAGTGCCAAGAAGGTTACTGGGGGGACCCAGAAAAGGAGTGCAGAGGTAAGGAAAGGGCCTGGAGAGGGCAGTCTGAGGACCTGAGACAACTTAATCTGGTCCAGAGAGTCAGGTTAGCAATGAGAGCCCTGGTTGCATGGCCTTAGGCAGCTCATTTCCCTTCTGAGTGTTTTACCTCTGGATTTCTAGGATGCCCCAAAGTGTGAGGGGAGGGTTTGGATGGATTCTAGTTCCCCAGGCTGATCTAACTCCTTTGTTTTTCCCCAGCCTGTGCCTGTGACCCTCGGGGCTCAGTCTCTCTGCGCTGTCACCCTAGGACAGGGGTCTGCTCATGTCTGGATGGTATCTCAGGCCCACAGTGCCAGAACTGTGCCAGGGGTTCCCAAGGCACTTTCCCCTACTGCCGTCCCTGCTCAACCTGCTTCTCTCATTGGGATGGACGACTGGACACTCTCCAGCAGCGTCTGACCACATTGGCTCAGGGCAGGGATGCCCTGAGTGAGGTGGTCACAGATCGGGGCAGTGGGGGGCGGCTGCTGGCTTTGGAGGCAGCCATGGGGCAGGTCCAGGGTGTCCTGGTATCCACTCACCCCCCAGTGGGGCCCTTGCAGCAGCTAATGCATCAGCGGGATGGACTCAGGCAAGTCCAAGGAACTCCAAGGGCTTGGAAAGGGCTGGGGAGGATCTTAGGTTCTGACAGGAATGAGGATATCAGGGACCAGACTTTAAAGGCCATTTCCTGAAGTCAGAAGTCAGCTCCTGATGTCAAAGGTTCATCTGCTGGGAGTTGAGGGCTAGGCTTTCATCCAAGAGTGTTTCCCCATCTTCTTTATAGGAGGGAGGTGTCCCAGCTGGGTCGGGCCCTCCGGGCAGTGGAGCGGAACCAGGCTGGGAGTGTTCCCTGGGCTGGTTCTCAGCACTCCCGTATAGGCCAGCTGACACAAGATGTGGAGCACCTCAGCCACTTGACCACCCAGCTGAAGGAGGTCCCCCGAGGAGCCCAGGGTATGGCCCATGGGGATTCTGGGGACACTTCTGGGAGAACTGTTGGGAAGGCCATTCTTTACATGCTGAACTCTTTTCCTCAGATGCTGCTTCCCTGGTCTCCAGGGCTGCTCTGATCTCTCAGTTGGCTGAGTTTGGTGTTACAGCCACTACGACCCTGACAGACACAGAGAGTGCTCTGAGCCAATCCCGTAATGTGCGTCGCAGAACTGAGGGGCTGCTGCGAGAGATGAAGCCTCCCTTCAGAGCAGCTGCTTGGGGAGAGCAGCTTCTGAGACTGGCAAATGCCTCCTGGACCCTGAGTCCCAGCCTGGCTCAGCTCAAGGTCAGGAATGATGAGGGTCTTTGAATTTGTCCTTCATTTTTGTTTTAGGGGTTTTTTTGCAAGGCAAGTGGGGTTAAGTGACTTGCCCAAGGCCACACGGCTAGGTAATTATTAAGTGTCTGAGGCCAGATTTGAACCCAGGTACTCCTGACTCCAGGGCCGGTGCTCTATTTACTATGCCATCTAGCCACCCTGGGATTAACTGTGACACTAAGAAAGCTCTCTAGTCGAAAAGAAATCTCCAGTGGGACTCAGACACCCAGACTGTCTGGTTTGCAAGAACCCTGAAGTAGCATCTCTTCCTTTCCACCTCTGTAAGTTAGGGTGAATTTTCTTCCTTCTACTTCTTTTGTCCCAGTGTCCTCTATAAAATTAAAAAGATAAACTAGTTAGCCTCTCCAGCCCCTTACAGTCTGGACATTCTGGGCTCTGGATTTTTTGTGACTGTGGGATCATTAGTCTCTGGTATCTCTTGTGTTCCAAAGACGCCTCTCTGGGCCTGTTGTGTGTGTCCACAGGTCTGTGGGAGATCACAGGGTCTGGGGAGGGCCTGTACTGTCTCCCCTTGTGGGCCAGCCCCTTGTTCTGGAGCATTGCCCACTTCCCTGTGGGCACTGGAGACTGCTCGCAACTCGTCCCATGCTTTGGGTGCTACAGGTACCAGACTAGGGCGGCTACGTCGACGGGTAAGGAGGAACCACATTGGGTGATGGCAGGGCTGGAATTAGAAGCATGGGGACGTCAGGCACATGGGGTGAGATTATGTAGAGGAATGAGGGTGGGGCCAAGACAGTTAAGAAGGACCAACCTCACTAATTCATGCCACTCCCACAGCTGCAACGGGTTGGGACCACAGCAAGTGCTGCCCACTCCCAGGCTGAGAAGATACTGACCCGAGTTCGAGCCACATGGCCTGGGGCTGGCACTGCACCCATCTTGGCCACCATTCAGAGGATCCGGGCCTTCCTTACAAGTAAGACCAAGTTTGAGGGAAAGAAGATAATGATCTCCCCTCTGATTCTCCACTCTGGTCAGCCCCCCCCCCCCAAGCAGGGGTAGGAAGAGTTCTGGGCTCAAGAGGCTCCACAGTTTTAGAGCTTATACCCTCTCCCTCAAGATCACATCATATCAAGAACTGCCAGGAGTCTGTGCTGGGATCACAAGTGAGACAGGAGGATGGGGGGCTCAAACTAAAAAGGATACTAATTGGGTTCAGAAGACCTAGATTTGAATCTTGGCCTTAATATTTAGTGACCATATGATCTCTGGAATCTTAGTTTTCTTCTCTGTTACATGGGTATTATAATATATAACCTATCTTCATGTTTAGTCATGGGATTTTGAGCTAGAAGCTTAGAAATTTCTATCCTAAGGACAGTGTTTTGTAAATCTTAGGGAACTATAGAAATGGCTAATCTTATTTCCCTAGCCAGAGGAAGGAAAGGCGCTGCACCTAGAGTATGAAAGAACCTGAGTTCAAATCCAACCTCAGAGATTTACTATCTGAGACCCTGGGCAAGTTACTTTAACCTCTGTTTGCCAAAATGTAACAACGGGGTTGTTAGGAGGATCAAATGAAGTACATTTGTAAAACTCTTAGCTCAAGCCTCTCCTCTCCTCCCAGTGAAATATAAGTATCAGAATCCATGTCTGTAGTCCTGATATCATTCCCTGGTCTTCTCTCTCCTCTAGATGAAGGGGCAGACCCTGAGAGTGTGGAGCTGGTGGCCCAGAGGGTCCTGAAAATTCCTCTACCCCAGGGTGGCCAAAGAGCTGTGGAACAGCTGCTGGAGGAGATCCAAGATGCCCTCCAACTTCCAGACAGCATGGATTGGGCTCTGCCTTCAGCCCAGGGCCTCCTTCAGCAAGCACAGAGGGCCAGGTGAGGAACAGGGTCTTCTCAGATTATAGGATGTGCAGCTGGATGGGAACTGAGAGATTATCTCTTCTCATGGAAACATTTTACAAAGGAGGAGACTAAAGTTAGGAATGGTTAAATAACTTGTCCAAGGTCCCTCAATGAAGTCATGGTAGGGCCAGCCTTCAGTTAAGGAGCATTATTTAGAGTTCATCCTGGGTCCTTGGCACTGTTCCAAATAAGTAAGTGCTGGTGATACAGAGAGAAGCATGACCACAGTCCCTGCCCTCAGGGAGCTCCCATTCTAATGGGGAGACAACATGCAGACAACATGTCTGTACAAGATGGTGACTGAGACTATGAAAGGTAATCTCAGTGGAGAAGGTGCGAGGCCTGGGTGGAGGTGGGGGGGTACCTGGGAAAGGCTCTTGAAGGAAGCCTGTGGGCAGAGGTTAGGAAGGAGGGCCTCTGAGACAGGAGGCACCTCCAACTAGTGATCATAGCCTTCACAGGAGGGAGTGCCAGGCTTCACTTGTCAAACTGGACTAGAACCCATGTTTTGGGATACCAGCTTTGCTCACTTAGAATATTACAGACTAACCAGGATCATTGGATGCAGAGGCACATTCCACCTGATCTATACCCCTCCTCTTTCAGAGGAGGCCAATGAGACTCAAAGGTGAGAAGAGGCTTGCCTAAGGTCACTCACAGCATGGCAGAGATGATCCCTTTTATCATGGGATTTGAAATCCAGTCCATCATCCATTATGTATGGCACATTATATTTTGCTAACAAGCCATCCCTGAAAACAACAGAGCACTTGAACTTGGGGAGGGCCAGCTGATTTTCCCTATGCCCTCAGGGAGGATGCAGCCAAAACCCAGGAAAATGCTGTGAAAACCCAAGGAGCTGTAACTGATGCCCAGAACAATGTAGGGAGAGCTGAGAGAGAGCTTCGGAAAACAAAGCAGGTGCTGAGGGGCCTGGAGGTTCAAGCCCAGGAGGTGAGATCCCAGCATGTTCCCATCCTTTTCCCCACAGAATCTCTAGATTCCCCCCCCCCCCCCCCAGATACTCCAAGTATTCAGCATCTACCAGGTCTAGGAAGCCTTTTTTTTTTTTTTTTTTAGGTTTTTGCAACGCTAATGGGGTTTAGTGGCTTGCCCAAGGCCACACAGCTAGGTAATTATTAAGTGTCTGAGATCGGATTTGAACCCAGGTACTCCTGACTCCAAGGCTGGTGCTTTATCCACTGCGCCACCTAGTGCCCCTCTAGGAAACCTTTTGCCAAAGTACCGTATGCCCCTAACACTCCAGAAACATTTCCTTTTCTTTGTCACATGCTCACAGAACTTTATATTCTCCAACATGCATTAATTTTGTAAATGTCTTGTGACCCCAACACTCTTCTTTTTATCCCCAACAATGCACAACATCAAAAATAATCCAAATTTTAAAAATCCCAGTATCTCATGGCCTGGATCACACAGACCTTCCCAGTATCCTCTTAAATCCTTAAAATTATGCTAGTGTTCCTGAATTTCAGTGTCCCTTGTGTCCTTGAACATTCCTGAGACCTCTCCCAATGACCTCTGGATCTCCCACCACCTCCCCAAAGTCCCTAGTCTCCTTCTCCAAAAGTATAAAAGTAGGTCTTCAATGTAAGGGAAAAGGTTAAAAAAAGAGGATCTGAGGGTTCTAGGAAAAGCCTGCCCTGTGTCAGGATAGTGGAAAATAGCAAAATGCAAAAAGGGGATGGAAATTTTGGGATACTTAGAATTAAAACAACAAATTTTGGAGGCTCTTGCAAAAGAACTGAAAGGGTTTACTTTTTGGTGGATACTACTGGTCATCTACTAATGATGCTGTCAGCTGAGAGAGCATCCCCTAAGGGCCAGAGGACTGGTCACTCCTTGCTCAGAGTCCTGAGGGTGCTAGCGGGCTTTTTGATAAGTCATAGAGAGGTCTGTTATTTTCTTGATAGACATAGATTTAGTATATAACTGAGAACCTCCCAGGCATTGTCAAAATATATGACTAATACGAATCTGGTGATTCATATGGGCACCAATAATATTGCCAGAAGGAACCTATAAAATATTGCCAAAGATTATAAAGTCTTGGGCAAGAAATTGGAGACTAAAAGGACCAGATATGGTCCTTATCAATGCAAGAGAGAACAACTAACTAAGAAAATGATGCTTGAGAATAGATTTTGATTTCTCAACCATGGTTTAAAATAGAGGAACAACAACCTCTGGACAGGGATGGAGAACCTGCCTGACAAGGGGTGTGTGTAAGAATTTTGTATTTGCCTTGTGTCATAAAAATCTAATCAGGAAAATGATGGAAGAGGGAGAAAATTGCTGCCATACACACACACACACACACACACACACACACACACACACACACACACACAGAGAAAATAGCAAGGGCAGGGATAGTGATGTCCCAGCTGTGTCTTGAAGGAAGACAAATTGTGTAAGGTGGAAAGGAGGGACTATATTTCAGACATGAAAGATGCAAAGATGTGGAGGCCGAAGTGGAGTACCCCATCTGTGAGATTGGGTTTTAAAAGCCCAATAAGAATTTATTCAAGCTATAGACCATAGAGAGTACTTATGTTGTAGGAAAAAGAAGCAGCTATTTAAGACACCCTAAAGTCCACAGATGACAAAATCTAAGAGAGAAGCTGGTAGTAAATCCCATAACCTCAAGTGACACAGATACATAAAATGTAAGCAACAAACAAAATTAAACTAGAGAGTCTAACACTAGAAGACAAATTTGACCTTCTAATTCTCATTGAGATTTGATTCATGATTAAAAAAAAATGATTCTGGATTAGTATTCCTTAAAGAAAAAAAAAAGCAAGTAAAGCTATTCTTTTGTGTGGCAATCCCAAACCAGAGGATTTTGGCATGGGAATATACTATTGATGACTTGGGCATGTTCAGGAAATATATCACCATCCTGGAACTGAAGCAGAAAATAGCACAGGCAGGGATACTGATTGTTTGTCTAGTTTTCAGCAGGAACTCTGCCTAAAGTAGAGCAGTCAGTAACTTCTTGACTTGCCTTAATGATATTTCCATCTTTTGAGAAGTGGAAGAACCAAGAAAGAGAAAAAAAAATTTCTTCTGGTTGTACTTCTACTTGTACTTACAAGGAAGAACCAATCCCTGAAGTGGAAATAATGAGAATCTCGGACAGGGGAACCATTGTCTTTTAGAGTTTGTGATTGAGAAGGAGGAGCTGATGAGGCATCATTTGACATGCTTCCTCGTTTTTTCAGAAAGCAGATTTCAAAGGGTTTAGGGGAAAGAAAGGTAGCATTCTAAGAACTAAAATTCTACCCTGGGAGTCAGGCCAGGAAGGATAGGAGATTCTCAAGAATGAAATTCTAAAGACACAAAGGGAAAGAGTTCTGAGAGGAAGGTAAAAGAGTATTTGTTTGAAGAGAACAAAAGTAGATACAGAGAACACACCATTCAACTTGGATTTTCAAAAGATAAGTACAGAAGACAGAAGCAAGAGTGATAGGCATGATATAGTGAAATGATCAGTACAAACACAGCAGAATTCTATTAAAATGGTGTTAGTAGAACTTGTAAAGCTCAGAGTAAACTCTGAGGAACAGTGAGGCCTCTGAGGAAAGATTAAAAATCCATCTTTTATTAAAATTATTTAAGACTATTGAGGAGAGTGAGAATATAGAAGAGAAAGACCTTAGGGGAATATAGATAGAAAGGTGATAACTGACCACTACAAGAAAGCCTAGCTGCTTGGCTCTTATCTGAACTGTTTTCTCTGCCAAGAAAAATCAAATTGGACTGGAAAGGACAAGAAAGATGGCTGAGGGGTAATGGATAATCATTGTAAGTAAGGAGATAATAGCTGCTACAATGTTAATGAAGCACCCTCTTGAGGGGTTAACATTGCATCGTGGCACAGAAATCATGTAGATATATGTATAAACAAGTTCGGAAGCAATATGAGGGAGTGAAAGAGGGGGTGAACTCATACTTGACAGGTATAGTTTAGGGACATCACCTTTATGTGGAAAGTGATGTCCCAGTCTTGAAGGAAGGCAAATTGGGTAAGGTGGAAAGGAGGGACTGTTTCAGACATGAAAGATGCAAATATGTGGAGACTGGAGTAGAGTACCCCATCTGTGAGATTGGGTTTTAAAAGCCAAAAAAGAATTTATATTTGATCCTAGAGGCATTAGGGAGCCCCTGGAATTTATTGAGTAGGGGAATAAAACAAGAAAATTGTGCTTGGGGAGGCTAGGTGGCGTAGTGGATAAAGCACTGGCCTTGGAGTCAGGAGTACCTGGGTTCAAATCCAGTCAGGGACACTTAATAATTACCTAGCTGTGTGGCCTTGGGCAAGCCACTTAACCTCATTTGCCTTGCAAAAACCTAAAAAAGAAAAGAAAGAAAATTGTGCTTAAGGAAAACGTCTTTGGTAGCTGTTTGGAGAATAGGCTGAGGAATTGGAAGATTTGAGATAGAGAAACCAACTGGGAGGCTGGTCTGGTGAAGGTGATAAGATGGTGGTGGGGTCAGTATGGAGAAGAGGTTGTAGGCAAGAGATATTGGGGAAATTGAACTAAGATTTGACGATTGATTTGAGAGGTAAGGTAAAGGAGGGTGAGGAGTTCAGGATATTGCTGAAGTTACAAATCTGAAGGATTGGCAGAGTGGTAATGCCTTGAGTAGAAATAGGGAAAAATAATGAATTCTTTTTTGTATATGTGGAATTTTGAGATGTTTAGATGCCAGTTGGCATTTGAGACTGCAGTTCAGAGGAAAGATTGGGATTAAATATTAGATCTGCTTAAAGATTAGATTCTGCTTAAAGATAATAATTAAGTTCATGGGAGCTGATAAGTTCACTCAGAGACAAGAGAGCCTAGGGCAAAAATCCTTGGAAGACATGCACAATTGACGGGTATAGTTTAGGGACATCACCTTCATGTAGAAAATCATGTCCAGCTGTCTTGAAGGAAGACAAATTGTGTAAGGTGGAAAGGAGGGACTATGTTTCAGACATGAAAGATGCAAAGATGTGTAGACCGGAGTGGAGTTGAATGTTGAAACAGAAGACTTAGAAGGAATCTATGGTCAGATAATGAAAAAAACAAGGACAAAATCTCCAGTTAATAAGGGATGATCAACAATGTTGAATGTAGCAGAGAAATCAAGAAGAGAAACCACTGAAATCATGAGTAATTTTGCCATATTTTGTTTAGGTTTTTTTTTTTTGCAAGGCAAATGGGGTTAAGTGACTTGCCCAAGGCCACACAGCTAGGTAATAAGTGTCTGAGGCTAGATTTGAACTCAGGTACTCCTGACTCCAGGGCTGGTGCTGTATCTACTGTGCCACGTAGCCACCCCAATCATGGGTAATTTTGGAGAGAGTAATTTGAACTGAGTGATGAATATGGCAAGGAATCAAGAAGAGAGGAAGTAGAGACAATGAATGTAGACAACTTTTTCTAGGAGTTTGTCTGGAAAAGAGAAGAAATAGGACAGTAGCTTGGAGGAGTGGTTGGATTTTTTTAAGCTTTTGGTTTTTTAGATGGGGAGATTTGGGCATGTTTGAAGCAATAGAGAAGGAACTACTAGCTGTAGAAAGATTGAAGATTAGAGAGAAAGGGGAGATTATTGAGGGGTCAGTAGGCTGGGGAAGATAGGAGAAGAAGGAATCAAGGGCACATATTAAGGAAGTTGGACTTGCCAAGAAAAACCCCTTCATTGTCAGATTGGGAGAAAGTAGGAAAAAATATGTTGGGGGATAGGTATTGATATCAAGGGATTTGGGATTGAATTGAATGGAAGAGAGAAGGAACTCTTCCATTGAATTAAATCAAATGGCCTCAATTTTCTCAGAAATCAAGTCTTCAGCTCAGAATGTGTGTGTGGGGGGGTATGATTAAAGAAACATAGCACAGAGAGAAGGGCAAATGTCCAGATTTTTGCAAAGGGGAGAGATTGGAGTGTGCAATGTATTATTAAAGATAGGATTAATGAAAATCTAGTTAAAGAAGTGAGGTGGTCCAAGAGTCAGTATAGCTTCAACAGAATTCTACAGACCATGCCATGAGTTTATTTTATTTTTTAACAGGATACTAAACTGATAGATTACAAGAATGTTATGGATGAAGTTGGTTGAGATTTCAACATAGCATTTGATCAGTAAAATAAGGTCTGCTATTCTTTAGAAAAGATGTAGCATTATGTGTATGAGACAGTTTCTTTAGATGAATTTGAAAGTCATTAAATATTGGACACAGAGTAGCTATTAAGAAGAGTTCATTGTCTGCTTGGAAGGTCTCCAGGGGAGGGAGACCCACTGAGCTGAGCTTGGCCTTGTAGGTTGTTCTCTCATGGATTTGAATCAAGGCATAAATGGCATATTTATCAAGCTTACAGACGACACAGCAGGAAGGACTGGCTAACACACTGTAGAAAAGAATCAAGATTCAAAAGAGCTTGGCCGGCTAGAAACATTTGCTGGAATCTAATGTGACATTTAATAGAGATGAATATGAAGCCCCACATTTGAGTTCAAGAAATTGAATTCACAACTATAAGATGAAAGAATGTTTTTGGTGATAGTTTGTCTGGGAAAGATCTGTAGATTTTAGTAGACTGTTGATTCTTATTAAAGTTTTTATTTTATTTTTCTAATTACTGTGTTCAGACAATGAAAGAACAAGGAGAAAATCTCCACATAATAGGGGATGATCAG
The DNA here is from genome assembly GCF_037893015.1 of Macrotis lagotis. Lineage (NCBI taxonomy): Eukaryota > Metazoa > Chordata > Mammalia > Peramelemorphia > Peramelidae > Macrotis > Macrotis lagotis. The sequence continues at coordinate 105,003,953 of NC_133665.1, read as the reverse complement.
CAATGTTGAATGTAGCAGAGAAATCAAGAAGAGAAGCCACTGAAATCATGGATAATTTTGGAGAGAGTAATTTGAACTGTGTGATGAATATGGCAGGGATTCGAGAAGAGAGGCATTAGGGCTAGTTCAGACCATCCATGATCTGGATGTGGGTTCCAACCTGGACCAGCTCCTGGGGCTGCAGATGCTTTGCAGGCCCAGTGTCAGAAAATAAACTGCAGCAGAGGGAGGCCCAGAAGCAATGGTAGTTTTTCATCAATCATCCATTTGCAAATTTATGAGTTTCACATTTTTCTACTACCCTCCCTTTCCTTCCCACTTCCCTCCCCTCTCCCCATGACAGCAAACAGTCTGATAAATATTGTACATGTACATTCACGATTAACATTTTTACATATTAATCATCTTGTGAAAGAGGAATGAGAACTAAAGGAAAAGGAAAAAAACATAAAAGAAGTTTTTAAAAAAATGAACACAGTGGGGCGGCTAGGTGGCACAGTGGATAGAGAACTGGCCTTGGAGTCAGGAGTACCTTAGTTTAAATCTGGCCCCAGACACTTAATAATTACCTAGCTGTGTGGTCTTAACCCTATTGCCTTGCAAAAACCTAAAAAAAAAAAATGAATATGATAAGCTTTGCTCTACATTCATCTCTGGATGTAGGTGACATTATCCATGGCAGGTATCTAAGGGTTTTCCTTGATTTCTGAACTGTTGAGAGAAAGGAGCTGCATCCAGCTTAGTTGATCTTACAATGTTGTGTTAATGTGGATATTGTTCTCTTGGTTCTGAAGCTCCCTTCACTCAGGTTCCACATGATAAGGCCATACATATCATGATTTGGCCATTAAACATGCTAATAATAGATTCACGGGCCACATTAAGATGCAAAACTCTTAGGAGTCAAGAGGCCCTGGTCTCACTGGACTCTGAACCTGGTCAGACCATGTCCAGGGATCTGTGTCCAGTTCTCGATATAGTTTAGGAAGGTTAAGAAGGACATTGCTTAGTTGGAGAGCATCTGGATGAGGGCTGTTTAAAAAGCAAAACCTTGGAAAAGAAGACTAGGTGATTGATAACTGTCCATCTTAAAATGTGCTGCTTGGTCCCAGAGGGCAGAACCAAGGGAAGTGGGTGGCAAATACAAAGAAGGATGTTTATAATTGTTAGGAAAACCTTCCTGACCATGACAGTTTTTGGAACCATTCACAACACCTGACTTGGGAAGATATTTGTTCCTTGTCTTTGGAGGTTTTCTCAAAAAGGCTGGATGACCCCTTCTTGTATAATTTGTTGTGGGCATTTTTTCTCAAGTGTGGCTTGGAATCAGTTACTGTGCTGATGTCCCTTACACTGCATAAAAATCACTCACTATCCCCCTCATCTTCCCGTCAACATTCCTCAAACCTCCTTCAGTGTTCCTGCAACACTCCAAGAACCTCCCTCAATGCTGTCCTGCACTAAAATACTTCTTAAAATTTCTCCATTGGGGGGCCGCTAAGTGGCGCAATGAATAGAGCACCGGCCTTGGAGTCAGGATTACCTGGGTTCCAATGCAACTTCAGACACTTAATAATTACCTAGCCATGTGGCCTTGGGCACGCCACTTAAACCTTAAAGCCTTGAAAAATCTAAAAAAAAAAAAAATTTCTTTATTCACTATATTCCTCAGCATCCCTTAAAGCCTTCCCCGATATCTCCTGTATCAGCACATTTCCCATGTGTTTTGTACTTTTCAAATTTCCCTCAATAGCCTATGTCTTCAGACACTCCAGGGAACTACACCCATTGTGTCCTCCATCTCCTAGCACTTCCTATTAGAGTTGACCCTAGGACTCCAAACATATCCAGAAAACCCTTGTCCATTTTGTTCCAACCCTATTCTTTCCTTGCCTTTGTTTTGAGATCCATTAAAATCTGAGGAACTCATTCCCTTAAGTCCCTTGTGCTTCTCAATGTGTTTCATCCATCCTCAGATATACCCTTGGATTTCTAACACTCCAGAAAACTTCCCCCATGACCCCTGAAACTCAAAAACTTGGAAAATTATTCAGTGTTGAGGCCCCAAATTCTGAAACTCTCCTAATGTCTTTTGGGGCTCTTCAAAAAATTCTAACCCTTTCCCCTATACTTTAACCCTACTCTCCTATTCTTTCCATTTCATTTGGCTCCTGACCATAGATGGCATTAGGGCTAGTTCAGACCACCCATGATCTGGATGTGGGTTCCAACCTGGACCAGCTCCTGGGGGCCACAGATGCTTTGCAGGCCCAAGTGTCAGAAAATAAACTGCAGCTGAGGGAGGCCCAGAAGCAAGCAGAACAGGCATCAGATACAGCTGCAAACTTGGGCAAGGTGAGACAGGGACATGATTCCTGGTCACTCCTTCGCTTTGCAGGATCATGTATCCTGGGGAGAAATTTCAGGGGAGTATTCCAGGCTTGGAATGGAGGTTGTCTTTGTTGGGGTGGGGTGGGGGGAGAAAGTCCTTGGTTTTAAGGAGGGAAGTCTAGGGCAAAAGTTTCCAAGTGGGGGTAGGAGGATGGGGGAACAGAGGCTTTTGAGAATTCTAGGATAGGAACTGATGCCCAGCTGGGTGGTTGGTCCTAACTCTGGGGGCCTGGTTTCTGAGTGGGGAGTTTTGAGTTTAAGAAGAGCCTGAAGGGGGTGGGTGGGTCTAAGGTGATTGTTCCTTTCCTATCTATACTTCCCTCTTCCACCCTGCCCCAGGAGCTGCAGACCGCCAAGCTACAATTCTCAGAGCTGCAGGATGGAATCCATGGCTTTGGGTTGGAGGTGAATGGGGCCAGAGAACGTTTGCAGCGAATTCAGGAAGAAGCTAGGGAGCTGCTGAAGAAAGCAAGCAGGAGCAGGAACCGCCTAGAGGGTGAGGCTATGGGGGGGAGGTACTTGGTAGGATCCTGAGAGTGAAGATTTCAGAAGAGCTTGGGTATTTGGGGACTCAAGGAGAACCAGAATGCTCATGGTTTATGGGGACCGTCATGCCTGTCTGCAGGGAAACCTCATGTATTTAAAAGGGATTCAGAACCCCGAGGACTAGAGAATTTCTGAGATACTGGAAATTTTCAGGGGTCCTTTAGATACTACAGGGGCCCCAAGGACCATAAATTTCGAAAGTCTCAAGAAGGCCAAAGTGGTTGGGGAAGATCTTAGGACAGGAGGTTTTAAGTATTTGGATTTGTGACTACTGGGGACCTTTTGGAGCTGCACACTGGAAAATTTCAAGGTCTAAATGAGGTCTCAATGGCCTTGGGTTTGGGGGTCCCTACATGTTGGAGATTCCATGGGACCTTGAGCATTGGGGATCTCTGAATGCTTAGGGGTTCTGGAGTGGGGGTTCTAGAGGACCTTGGGTGTCTCCTAAGGTTTGGGGGTTTGTCTTGGGAAGGCCTGGGATGGTGTTTCAGAGACCTGCTCTGGCCGAGCCTTGTGTTGGGTTTACCAGGGCTGGAGAAGCGCTTTGCCCAGAATGAGCAGACACTTGGAGAGAAGGCCGCCGAGCTTCGGGCCCTGGAGAGCAGAGCCTTGGGGCTGCTGGAGCAACTGAGGCAGGAAGCCAGTGCCCATGCCACGTGCTGATCCAGAGACACCCCCCAGTAAACAAAAGCTCCCCGTAGAGAGAAGTCCCGGGGCCAGAAGCACAGCAGCCCCCCCAGAGACCGCCCTCCTACCTGTGCCAGACCATTCCCCACCCCCACAGGCAGAGGGCGCACTGCCCAGCTCCCGCCCCTCCTGGCAGAGGCCCCCGGGGTCCGCCGCCCCTCATCCCCGGCGGGCCGCGCCGCGGACTCTTCTGCCCCGGGAAAGCGGCCCAACTTGCCAGCCCCGCCCTGGGGCCCCGCCCCCGGAGCCCCCCGGGGACAGGGCGGGGTGCGCCCTCCCGCGCGCTCCCGGCCCCGCTCGGGCTCGCGCATTCCGGGCCCCTCGCGGCCGGCGCCCGGGCCGCGCGCTCCGGGCCCACCGCAAAGTGCGGAGCGGATCGGGCTCCGGGCGGCCCGGGCCCGGCTCCTTTCCTAGGTGGCCCCCGCCGGCCGCAGGCCGCACGGGCTGGGCGAGGGCCGGCCCCGGGGCCCCTCCGGCCGGGTGTCGCGGCTCTCCTCGGAGCGCGCCGGGGTGGAAGCCTCCGCCAGCGCCCGCGGGCCCGGAGCCTCGAGGCCTAGTCACGGAGCCGGACCCCAGGCTCGCGGAAGCCGAAGGAGCCCCCCGGGCCCAGCTGCGGGCCCCGGAAGCTCCGCATCCCCCCCCGGCCCCGGCCCCGGCCCCGGCCCCGGCCCCGGCCCCGGCCCCGGCCCGCTTCACCTGCGCCCCCGCCCGGCGCAGCCCCGCTCCCCAGCCGCCGGCCCTCTGCCCGGGGGACCCCCACCCTCCCCTCCGGGGGCTGCTGACCCAGGCCCGGGGAAGAAGCAGAAATAAAGCCTGTGACTCTGGTTGCTGTGCCCGATTCCTTCTTCCATCCATAGAGACCTTAGAACGTCGGGCCAGGAGATGGAGACCGCTCAGACACCCCTTACTCACTAATCTAAAGACGGGGGCCAAGGACCACCAGACACCCCTCACTCACTAGTCTAAAGACGGGGGCCAAGGACCACCAGACACCCCTCACTCACTAGTCTAAAGATGGGGGGAAAGGACCACCAGACACCCCTCACTCACTAGTCTAAAGACGGGGGGAAAGGACCACCAGACACCCCTCACTCACTAGTCTAAAGACGGGGGCCAAGGACCACCAGACACCCCTCACTCACTAGTCTAAAGACGGGGGCCAAGGACCACCAGACACCCCTCACTCACTAGTCTAAAGACGGGGGCCAAGGACCACCAGACACCCCTTACTCACTAGTCTAAAGACAGGGGGAAAGGACCACCAGACACCCATCACTCACTAGTCTAAAGACAGGGGAAAGGACCACCAGACACCCCTCACTGTTCTAAAGATGGGAAAAGACAACCAGACACCCCTCACTGTTCTAAAGATGGGAAAAGAACAAGCAGGTTAAATGGTTAGCCCACAGTCAAGGGTCGCATAGCAGGGGTTAAATGAGTTCTCTGACTCCTGAATCTGGGGTGCTTTTCACTTCTCCAGACCCCAGGACTGGGGAAAGGGCACAGACTGGGGTAGATCTCCCCATGTCCTATTAATACCCATTACTAGCCAGGGAGCCAGGGTGAAGCTCCCTGGAGAGTGAAGGGGAAGGCAGTCTGGCCACCCCATCCTGGTGGTGCCCTGCCGTACTCCAGGCCGGGCTTTTCCTCCAGCTACTGCCCTTCCCAACTTTCTCCAAAGTCGGCCGGGAGGGATCCCGAACTGGGACAAGTTAGGATCTGAGGACTGGGGGAGCTGGGAGCCCTCACCTACAGGGCCCAGGGTTTGAGGGGTGCCTCCAGGGGAGCCAGGGCTGGGGCTTGGATCTGAAGGGGGGCATCTCAGGAGCTGCCAGTCACTCCTGTAACTCACCCACCTTCGTCCGACTTCTCCCCCCTCCACCAGGATGAGGCTGATCTTGGGGCGACAAGGGTGGGGCCCAGGGGGACTGGAACTGTGGCTGCTGCTGATGCTAATTGGTAAGGGAGGGATGGGGGAAGGGAGTCTCGATCCATCCCACCACTGGGGCTTTGTGAGGCTGCTCAGGACCTCAGGGATATCTCCAGGAACCCCCAAACGCTTCTGCAGGGTTCACCTCTGTGGAAACCCAGGGGCCTTGACCTGAACCCCTTGTGCTTGGGGATCAGTTGGTCTATCCATCCCTTGCCCATCCACTGATTTGTTCTGACTTAGGGGTATTGGGGGGGGGCTTCTGAATGTGTAGAACCCAAGATATCTTGGCAGGTGATTTTACTTTTTGGGGCAGGGAATGTCTGTTCCATTCCTGGGCCCTTGTGGGGGGAGATTTGGGAAAGGAGAGAGAAAGAATGTCAGTCCCATCTCTGATCCAGTGTAGACCTTGGGGGTGGGGGAAGTTCCCTTTTTTTACTCACTTTAACTGCATCCCTCCCTTAGGGCCCGCCAAGACTGTGGTCCAGAATCCTGACCCACCTTCAGCTGGTTGTTCCAGGGGAAGCTGCTACCCAGCCACCGGAGACCTCCTGGTTGGACGAGCAGACAGACTGACAGCCTCATCCACCTGCGGCCTCAGAGGTCCTGAGCCCTACTGCATAGTCAGTCACCTACAGGTGGGTCACTTCAGGGTCTGGGAAGAGAGAGGGGAACTGGATTGGGGTACCCCAGGAGGGTAGAGAACTGCTCACTCAAGAGATTGGGGAGAGACCTACCTACCATGTTGAGACATACATACGTACAGAGACAATGTGGGAAGAGCCCTAGGATTTGATATCAACTGCCTTTGCTACTTACTGCAGGTATGACTTTGGGCAAGTCACTTCCTCCCTCACTCCTTTCTTCTTTATAAAATGAGGAGTTTTAAGTCCTTAAGTCTCTCTTGATTCTGATACTTTTTTATTCCACGACTGGATTTGGGGGATCGGGGGCTCCTCCAGGATGAGAAAAAGTGTTTCCTGTGTGATTCTCGGCATCCCTTCTCTGCCCGCTACCCTCAAAGTCATCGAATCCAGAATGTGGTCACCAGCTTTGCCCCGCAGCGACGTTCAGCCTGGTGGCAGTCAGAAAATGGTGAGACCACCTGGGCAGGTGTCAGGACACTACAACAAGAGGGGTGGGGAAAGTTGAAAAGTTGAAATACACCCAACTCAGAGGCAGAGGGTAGACCTGGGTGCTGATAGCTGGAAGAAGGGAAGCCTGACCCTTGAGGACAAACCAGGAGGGACTGCTATCAGCCACTGGGGAGGAAAGACTTCATGCTTGGCTGTTTTCAATGTTTCCTATCAGGAGTATCCACTGTTACTATCCAGCTGGATCTAGAGGCTGAATTCCACTTTACACACCTTATTATGACCTTCAAGGTAATAGGGCTCATGAGGCAGAAGGAATGGAAATAAGGGATTGAATTTCCATGGGGCCAGGACCCCTGTAACTTGTGACATACTGAAGACCTTTCCTGTCTATGTAACTCCTTTGATGGCCAACCACCCTATGACCTTATATGACCCTTGACTTCCCTCCTTCCTCCCATTGCCATGATGTAAAAAGCCTATGATCCCTAGAACTTATTGGCTGTATTATCTTGAACAAATAGTCTTCTTAATGCTTCGGTTTCCCCATCAGTAAAATAAAAGGGTTGGACCAGAGATCCCTTCCAGCTTCTAATCACAGTGACCCCTTGTGATACCCTATGGCACCTGTGACCTCTCTAGTCATGCATGACCTTCTATTCAGCAGTAACACTATCTCTGAAGGTCCATTGGTCCACCCTCATGTCTCCCCTTCCCCTTAACAACGCCAGACCTTCCGCCCAGCTGCTATGTTAGTTGAACGCTCCTCAGACTTTGGGAGGACCTGGCGTGTCTATCGCTATTTTTCTTATGACTGCGGCTCTGACTTTCCTGGCATCCCACCGGCCCCACCTCATCGGGTGGACGATGTGGTCTGCGAGTCTCGCTACTCAGAAATTGAGCCATCCACTGAGGGGGAGGTGAGAGAGCCCCACCTGTGGCCTTACTTCGAGGAGGGGGGGGGTGGGATGAGGGTGTCCCAAGGGTCGAGGGGAAGGAACCTCAGGGTTGTTGGGACATGGCCAGTCAGCCCTGGCGGCCCCTCCAGATTCAGGATCTCCATAGGTCATCTACCGTGTTCTGGATCCAGCCATCCCCATCACAGATCCTTATAGTTCCCAGATCCAGGGTGAGTGTGGCAATGGCCTCATGTAGAAGATCCCTTTGTCAACCTCCTCCTTGTTTCCTATGGGCCCCAAACTGGCATCTGTCTGGTGACTATTCAGGGCTAGAAGGGCTATTTTGACTTCTTCCTGCATCCCCCAGAGCAGGTGCTATGGCCTCAGTTTAGCTCTAAGCTGGGTGGGGGCAGCATTTCTGAATCTGACAGCAGCAGCTGGAGGGCCCCACCCCAGATGCCTTTGTCTCCAGGAAGTCTGCCCTTGACTGGAACAAAAGGAAGTCCAGGACACCAGGGTCCCTTCTCTCTCCCCCACCACCATAGACCTCTGGCTTTGGCTAGAGGGTATCAGAGCTCTCAAAGTGCTAGAGTACCATCCTCCCTAGATCTAAGGGAGAAGGTTCTCACTCTGGGATGGGCTGGGGGGAGCTTTGGACTCTATGTTCATCCCTCCACTGCTGCCCCCCACCTCAGACCTCCTGAAAATCACAAACCTTCGGGTGAACCTGACACGACTGCACACTCTTGGGGACAATTTGCTGGACCCCCGGAGGGAAATCCGAGAAAAATATTATTATGCTCTCTATGAGCTGGTGGTCCGTGGGAATTGCTTCTGCTATGGTCATGCCTCCCAGTGTGCCCAGGCTCCTGGTGCTCCAGCCCACGCTGAGGGCATGGTAAGGATGACTGTTCAGGAAATTGGGCGGGGGAAGACATGGGCATGGCAGTAATGGGACAATGATGGTTCAGTGCTTAGGAGACAAGACCCCTTCAAAGTAGCCCATGATCTCTCCTCCCCCTCCCTGCTTCCAGGTACATGGGGCCTGTGTTTGCAAACATAACACACAGGGCCTGAACTGTGAAAGTTGCCAGGATTTCTACCATGACTTGCCTTGGCGGCCAGCTGAGGATGGCCATTCCCATGCTTGTAAAAGTGAGTCTGCATTTTGCCAGCTCCCTGATCAGTAGGCCCTACCCCTAGTCCTTTTGTAACTCTAACATTCCCCTCCCCCCAAAAATACCCCAATACACACACACACACACACACACACAGCCTCTGAATGGAGACGAGGAGTATATTTTCTGGATGACCACTTAATCAAAGAAATATGGGAGGGATGAAAAAGTCTCAATAGGGTGTAGAGGGGCCAGCCAGGAGATGAGTTAAAAGAGCATGAGGGTTTTCTTGTTGTTCTTGTCTTTTCAAGGAGGGAGGGAGAAAGGCAGCGAACCCAAAATTGAAAATCAAATCAAATCAAATCAGAGGGAGAAAAAAGGAATGGACCTTGTGATTGAGGGTCAAGGGTGAGAGTGGATGGAAACCAAACCAAGGAGTTTCCGTGAATCAAAAGCAATGTAACTTAGGATTCTATTTCCATTCTGTGCACAGCTCATTTAGCTATAGAACATGTTAGCTAAACTTGTCCACTCTTAAAATATGATTGCCTATTAAGGGAGAGAAAGGGGCAGTGAGACAGGAAAATGCTTTGCCCAAGTCACAGTGCCCTCTGGTTCCCTGGGGAGTATGTCACTGAGGCCCAGGGGGAGAAAGCCCTGAGTATTTTCTCTCCGGATGTCCCCCCTCCCTACAGAATGTGAGTGCCACCAACATTCCCGGAGCTGTCACTTTGACATGGCTGTGTTTCTGGCCTCCGGCAACACAAGTGGAGGGGTGTGTGATGATTGCCAGCACCACACAGCTGGGATGCACTGTGAGATCTGCCGCCCTTTCTACTATCGAGACCCTGCCAGAGATTTGCGGGACCCAGCTGTCTGCCGCCGTGAGCCTGGGGTGGTGCATGGGAAGGGGGGTGGTGGCAGGGGGGATGGTAGGAGACGCTGGGGGTCTTGGAGTGACTCTTGATTTCCCTGCAGCTTGTGATTGTGACCCTGCCGGGGCCCAGGATGGCGGCCTTTGTGATCCTCATGATGACCCTGCCCTGGGGCTTGTCTCTGGTCAGTGTCGTTGCAAAGACCATGTGGTGGGCCCCAGGTGTCAGCGCTGCAGGGATGGTTACTTCGGGCTCAGCTCCATGGACCCTCAGGGCTGCCAGAGTATGTGCTCCCCAACCCTGTGACCCAGGGAGCTGTCATCGGCTTCATGTCTTTTTAAACTTCCCTCTTCTGCCCCCAGACTTCTGATCCCATAGTCCCGTGGCCGCTCCATTTGAACCCCTCCATGACTATAAACTCCAAACTAGGGACCCTGGACCTCATGTTCTCTGGTCATGACCTCTGACTCTTCCCTGCTGACCGTGACCTCTGATACCAGACCAAATCACTTTCTGACCCCCAACTTTTTCCTCCATGTGCTTTTGACCTCATTTCCCCAGAAACTAGCCCCACCCTCTGCCTCCTCCTCCTCTCATAGCACTGTCTCACCTGCCTTTCTCTGATCATATGAGTCCCTGATGTTGCCCATCTCCAGCCTAGCAGTCATAATGGGATTGTGGTTGATGGGCATATTCCTGCCCCACTAGGATGTCAGTGTGACCCCCGAGGGACTGTGCCAGGGGGTCCCCCTTGTGACTCTAACAGCGGGGACTGTTTCTGCAAACGCCTCGTGACCGGAAGACATTGTGACCGATGTTTGGTGAGGCCATGAGATGGGGTGGCATTCCCTGAAGGGGTCTGGGGCTGTGCCTGGTGGGTATCTCCATGAGAATTTTGGAGAGGTCTGCCACCTTGGTGACTCCTTCCTCTGCCCTCAGGCGGATCACTGGGGTCTGAGCCATGATTTACTTGGTTGCCGCCCATGTGACTGTGATGTGGGAGGTGCCCTGGAACCCCGGTGAGTATTTCTTGAGGGGAATGAATGCAGCAGAATTAAGAGATATATTATGTGGAATCTGGAGTCAGATAGTTCTCCTGGAGAAACTTGTCTGTGAGGAGGACCTGAGTTTAAATTTGATCCCAGATACTTACAAGTTGTATGACTCTGGACAAGTCACTTAACCCCAATTGCCTCCCCCCCCAACAAAAAGAAGCAGGAAAATCAGCCTGTGATTAGAAAAAAGTGTCAATTATGACTAGGTACTGGGGAGATCTGGGTGTTTTGTGGTACATTGGTCTGTAATTTGGGGTGGGGGAAGGGGAATGTGGATGGGTCTCTTGATGAGTGTATGTACTGGTCTTTGTGCAGGTTGGGGGAGGGGTGAATGTGGGGGGATATCATTAGTCACTGGAAGTGGGGTGAATTCCCAGGTGTGCTGAGGACTCAGGACAGTGTCGGTGTCGCCGCCATATGTTTGGGCGACGCTGTGACCAGGTGCAGCCTGGATACTTCTTGCCATTCCTGGACCATCTCACCTTTGAGGCTGAGGCCGCCCGTGGGCAGGTGGGAGTCAAGGATCATGGTTGGGGAGACTGGAGAACCTACTTGAGGTGGGGAGGCAGTGTTTTAGGCTCACTAAATAAGTTACCTCTCTGGCAGGCCCTGGAAGTGATTGAAAGAATAGCACACCCCGGGATGGCAATCTCCTGGACAGGTGTGGGTTTTGTGAGACTTCGGGAGGGTCAGACTCTCGAGTTTTTGGTGAACACAGGATCCCAGGCCATGGACTATGAACTTCTCCTACGATATGAGCCCCAGGTCTGGTTCCCTTTTCTTGGTCTTCCTAGCCTCTCAACTATGAAGTAATCCCCTCATTCATCAATTCCCCTTTTACTCACTATGCCTGAGGTAGCCATCCTCCCTAAGACTTTACCTGGCCCTCCTTACCCCAACTCTTTCCCTTCATTTTCTCTCTTTAAATTTTTTTTTTAATTTAAAGCAATGGGGTTAAGTGATTTGCCCGAGGTCACACAGCCAGGCAATTATTAAGTGTCTGAGGTCAAATTTGAACTCAGTCCTCCTGACTCCAAGGTCGGTGTTCTGTCTACTGTGCACCTAGCTGCCCCTTTCCCTTATTCTCAAGGGTGTTCTCTGCAGGGAAGTTGGCAAGGACTAGATTTCCCATCAGGACACCCTGCTCTAAATCCCAGCTCTGACTTTAGTGACCAAGTGCTCTGGACCTTAGTTCAGAGAATGGAGATAATAATGCTTGCATGGTCAATACCCCAGGGTGGTTCTGAGGAAACCATAAAGACCTTTTAGAAATAGGTGCAGGTATTATTCTTGTACCTCCCAACCCCAACTCACAATCAGGGTCCCCTCCCCTCAGGGTGAAAACCCCACAGGCTGAGCTGTAACTCCACCTTCCCACCCAGGTCCCAGAGCAGTGGGCAGAGGTGACCCTGACTGTGCAGCGTCCAGGGCCTATATCTCCCAGCAGCCCCTGTGGCACCACTGTACCTGAAGATGACCATTTTCGGGGGATGCTGCAACCGGGTGCCAGGTGAGGGAGTGGAGGGGAAGGCAGAGCCTACCTCATCTCCTCCACTGAAGTGTAGGTGCCCACCTGGGTCCCCACCCTGGGGACCCAGTGTATCTGTGTCTGAGTGGGGGGTCATCAGACAGGGAACTGCCTCTTCCCTCAACTGGATTCCAGGGTGGTAAGATATAGATTTGGATCATAGCTCTGATCAGTCTGTCTGTCTGTCTATCTATCTTATCTATCTATATCTTTATCTCTAATTTATATCTACCTATCTATCTCTACCTATATCTATATCTATATATTTATCTCATTCTATATATTTTTATTTTTATCTACCTTTCCTTTGTCTCTATCTCTTTATATTTAAATCTATATCTACCTATATCTCTATATCTATTTCTCTATATTTACATCTATAGCTACCTATATATCTATCTACAGTATCTCTATATTTATAGCTATGTGAATCTCTGTATTTGTCTATCTCTATATTTATATACCTCTCTATGTCTATATCCCTAACCATAGCTATATATTTAAATCTATATCTATCACTGCTATATATTTATATCTGTATCTACCTATCTATATCTATTTATTTGTATCTATATCTACCTCTTTATATTTATATCAGTCTATATTGCTATATTTGTCTATTCATATATATGTTTATTTCTTTATCTGCTTATCTCTATAGCTATATCTATATCTATTTATCTGTTTTGTCACTTTGGGAAGGAGGGGGGAAATAGACATTTCTCTAGCATCTTCCATGTGCCAGACTCTCTATAGATATTATCTCATTCACAACCACCTGTTATTTGTCCCATTTTACATTTGGAAAAACTGAGGCAGAGAGAGATTAGGTGATTTTTCCAAGGAAATAACAGGCTGGATCTACACTCAGCTGTCCTGACTCCAGGCCCAGTTCTCCACTGATCTATCAGCTGACTCAGTGTCTAGTCAAGCCCTTTTTTCAAAACTCTCTGACCTTCTTGTCTGTCTGTAAAATGAGGTAGGGTGGCTGTGACCTTTAAATCCAGCTCTAAATCTTAGGATCATAGGAATTTAGATACAGAGAGGAAGAGCTCTGAATTTGGAGATAATGGGCCTGGATTTAAGGGGGTGAGGTTATTTGGGGTGTTTATCTCTCCGGGCCCCAATTTCCTTATCTTTAAAATACAGGGGTTAGATTTGATGATCTCCTGAGGCTGTTTTGCAGATTAAGGGCAATGAAAATTGATAACTCACATGCTTATACTTTTTATGAGGTTTCTAAGTTCTTTGCCTTGAATAAATGCTTCCTTCATTCATCCATTTCACTTTCCTCATAATATCTTTTGCAAGTATTATTATCCCTATTTAACAATACAAGAAAACAGACTTAGAAAGGCTGAGTAACCACATAGCTAGTAAATGCAGGAGTTAGGATTTGAACATTTGGGTCTCTTGATTTGTGGCCCAGACCTCTTTCTTCTATATGAGATTCTGATCTATAGAACCCCCCCCATCTATGTGCATGGGATTACTGTCATGGATTCATTCCATATACATTTTCCAAGCTCCTACTTTGTGCTAAACTGTCCAAAGTGGTCTGGAAAAGGCAAAAACAAAAAAGACCCCATCCCTACCTTATAGGAATTTGAAGGCTAGTGCAGTGGTGACCAACTCAGATAGAAATGGGTCATTTAAACAGTAACATAAGGATCTCTCCAGGTCACATTTTGTCTTCAAAAATCATGTTTATATATTCCTTTTTATTAATATATCAACACATTGCAGTCAAATAGGAATTACACTTTAACCACCTTTGGAAGAGCTGTGTAGGGGCTACTGTTGGACACCTCTGGTCTAATAAGACAATGATGCCAGACATGAATAATTCCAGTACCAGACTGGATGTGAGCAGGACTGCAAGAGAGGGGCAGACACACAATGCTGTGTGGCCTCAGAAAAGAGAGAAATCACCCTCCAGATCTGGAGGATCAGGAGGGTGTTGGGGGGGTGCCTGGCATTTGAGCTGGGCCTGGAAGGATGGGTAGGATTTTAGCAGGCGGGAGTGAGGACACAGGGTAAGCAGGAGCAGGAAAATGCAGGGTGTGCTCTGGAAATGATGACTAATCCATTTTGGCTAGAATATAGGGTATAAGATGGGGAGTAGATCATTGATGCTCAGAGCTGGAGGGGACCCAGAGGTCATGAGCTCCAAGCTCCCACCCCCTCCCAGGGAATCCCCTCTAGAATAAAGCCTTTGTAAACATTTCCAGTGATGGGGAAATTCTGAGACTTTAACTTAGGCCAGCTGTTATGACGATGGATTTGGCTTAAGTGGAGTTGAATTTGCCCCCCTTATATTTCAACCCTTTGCTCCCCATTCTGCCCTTTGAGCAGGATTGTTAAGATGATAACCATTCAGATGTCTGAGTGTTGGACCTGGAAGTCAGGAAAACCCAGGTTCAAATTCCTCCTCAACCCTATGGATCAAGTCACTTAACCTCTACAGGTCTCAGTTTTTATATCTATAAAATCAAGGGGACTGGAGTCTGTAAACTGTAAGAGAGGGTCAGTGTTTGGGGAAATACCCAAGTATCCTGTGCCAAAAGACCACCTCAATATCCAAAGAGCCCTGGTGGGTGGTCAGTGCCTAAGGGTAGGTTTGACTGACTAAACTCTCTTTGTCCACTGTCCCTTCCCTTAAATCTATGATCCTTCATATTTTCATATGGTCTAATTTTAAGTAGTCTTGTCATCTCAGTCACCCTCCTCTGGACTTAGATCTTCAGCTGACCAGTGTCTTTTTCAATATATGGTTGAATCTGGCTCAAGCTGGGTATAGTATATAATTGTAGATGGGGTTCCATCAGAACTGGGAACAGTGATCCAGATGGGATTCTGTATATCCTAAATGTCCAGCCAGAGAGGGACACATCCTGGACATGATACAGTGCAAGACATCTGGGACATTTGGTCAGAACTGGACATGGTGTTCCAAGATATAGTCAGGTCTTGAACTGAAGAAAATGGAAGATTTGTATCAGGGAATTTTTTTCCAGTCAGTTGATCTCTTTACCTCCTTCCTACTCCCTTCATCCTGCCAGGAAATTGAGTTTTTTTTTGGTTGTTGTTACTTTTTCCTACATTCACAATCACTAGAAGGAACTGAGAGATACATAGGAAAGAGACAAAGAGAATTGTAGATAGTTTGGGTTGGAACAGTGCCTTGAAGGTCACACATCCCGTCCTGCCTACATTCTGGTGGGGGTGGGGAGAAGGCCATAATGATGGGAGCTGACCTTGTCCTTGTTTTGCTTAGGCATGTGGTATTACCCTATCCTGTCTGTCTGGAGCCTGGGGTCTCCTACACTATTCGCTTGGAGTTGACCCGGGCTGGAGGGGATGCTCGCCCTGGAGCTCCTAGCCCCAGCTTGCTCCTGGACTCCGTGAGTGCCTCGAGGGATGGGAAGGTGGTAGCCTGGGCACTGACAGTGCCCAAGGAGATTACTGTCCAGAGAGATAGATGTTCAATATTTGAGGAGATAACCAGGGTGGTCTATGCCTAAGGACTGTCAAGGGGTGTCTGGAGGAGGGTGATTTGGACCTAAGGTGGCCCAACTGAGCTCTCTCTGCACTCTCCTAGCTGGTGCTATTGCCCCGATGGTCATCCCTGGAGATGTTTAGTGCAGGTGATGCCAGTGCCCTGGAACGACGAGCAACCTTTGAACGTTACCGCTGCCACGAGGAAGGTCTAATGCCTGCCAAGGGCCCCCCTCCAGAGGCCTGTGCCCCTCTCCTCCGTAGTCTGGCTGCATTTCTCTACAATGGGGCCCTAGGTGAGTCATTGCCCTTGATCAGGGGGCAGGGGAAGAGAAGGGTGGCTATGATCCTACTAGGATATGACCTCATTTCCCTGCTTTCTCTTCAGCCTGCCAGTGTGATCCCCAGGGCTCCCTAAGCTCCGAGTGCCAGTCATATGGTGGACAATGTCCATGCAAGGCTAACGTGGCAGGAAGACGCTGTGACCACTGTGCTCCAGGAACCTTTGGCTTTGGCCCTTCAGGATGCAGGGGTACTTCCCTCACCCCTTCCCCTTTCCCCTTCTCTGACCTCTGTCATCTTCTCCAATCTTATCTCCCTTTTTGCTCCCACCTCCCTAAAAAAAAGCTCTGAAGACGTCCTGCCTGGCTCTGAAACCTCCTCGCAATGTAGCTGGGTACAAGTGACTCATTTTCCTCATCTATAAAATAAGTTTAATAACACTTGCCATCATTGACTTCATGGGGCTGTAGTGAATAAAGACATGGTAGACTTGTCACTGTTAGAGAAACAGGAGTCTTTAGGTAGTAGGGAGTGCTATGGAGAACAGAATGCTGGGCTGCAAGTCAGGAAGACCTGAGTTCAAATCCAACTGCAGACAGTGACTATCTGTTTCCTCATTTGTAAATGGTGGTATTAACAGCACCAGCCTCCCCTAGACTTGTTGTGAGGAAGAGATGAGGTAATGTGGGTGAAGTGCTAGAGCCTATAGAGCTGGGCCACTTCCATCTCTGTCTCCCCAGCCTGCCAGTGCAGCACTGAAGGCAGTCTCAGCAGCCTGTGCCACGAGGCCAGTGGTCAGTGCCCCTGCCGGCCTGGAGCTTTTGGACCACGTTGTGATCGTTGCCAGTCTGGACAGTGGGGCTTCCCCAGCTGCCGCCCCTGTCACTGTAATGGCCACGCAGATGAGTGTGATCCACGTTCTGGTTCCTGCCAGAGCTGTCGGGATCACACAGCAGGGGACCACTGTGAAAGGTATGAATGAAGGCAGGTAACTAGGAGTGGGGAAGCAGAAAAGGAAGGGAGAGATGGGACCAAACTTCTTCCCATCCTTTTTCTTCTCTAGGTGTATGGCTGGCTTCTATGGGAACCCAGTGCTGGCCTCCGGTGGTCACTGCCGGCCTTGCCCTTGCCCCGAGGGCCCAGGGGGGCAGCGCTACTTTGCTACCTCCTGCCATCAGGACAGGCACTCCCAGCAAGTGATTTGCCACTGTCAACCTGGTTACACAGGTGAGTAAGGGAAGGGGAGGCCTCAGGTGAATTGTTGGGGAATGGAGAGAGAAGATCATGAACCTGTAGTCAGAAGGTCTGGTTTGTGGCTCCGGAGCTCCAAGGTGGGTGAGCTTGGACAGGCTCTGGTTTCATGCGGGGCATCCCAGACAGGAGCTAGGTAATTATTAAGTGTCTGAGGCCAGATTTGAACTCAGGTCCTCCTGACTCCAGGGTCAGTGCTCTATCCACTGTGCCACCTAGCCGCCCCGCTAATTTATATTCTAAAGTCCCTTCTTGCACCAGCATCTTTTTGCAGTTTTAACGTTCTTTTGAGTTTTTTTAGGCTAGAGCACCTCCATGAGTTCTGTGTGGTCTGGTCCTCTCCCCTGTTGTCTGGCAGGCCCACGCTGTGAGGAGTGTGCCCCTGGGCACTTTGGGGATCCATCAAGGCCGGCGGGCCGGTGTCAGCCGTGTGAATGCAGCAACAACATCAATGCCATGGACCCTGAGGCCTGTGACCGTCGAACTGGACAGTGTTTGCGTTGTTTACACAACTCAGAGGGTCCTCGTTGTGCCCACTGCCGCCCTGGATACTATGGACAGGCTGCCCACCAGAACTGCCGCCGTGAGTGTGGGCCCTGTAGTTGCAGAGCTAGGCTGGGCAGAATGGAGCTTTGGGAAGGACAGTGCTGCACATAGTCTAAGAGGGGCAATGTAATGCCTGCTTTGTTGGGGGTGAAGCCTTCAAGGGCACCCGTTTCTGAGAGGGAAGGTCCAGCTCCTGCCATCAGGAAGACCGACTCTGCCCAACATGACCTGGGCTCCTGGTTGGCAGGGTGCACCTGTAACTTTCTGGGCACAGAACGCAGTCAGTGCCCCTCCCAAGAAAAATGTCGCTGTGACCCAGGCAGTGGGCAGTGCCCATGCCTGCCTAATGTTCAAGGACAGAGCTGTGATCGTTGTGCCCCCAACTTCTGGAATCTGGCCAGTGGGCGAGGATGCCAGCCCTGTTCCTGCCATCCCAGTCATGCTACCAGTTCTTCCTGCAATGAGGTTGGTGCTCCCCCAGAACTAACAATTCCTTCCCTTCTCTTCGGGGGCTCTTCTCTGGACCTATCTTTCAGTTTCAAGGGCTTATAGCTTCTTTTCAGGGGCTGAGGGGGCAGTCACAGCTTCTTCTTTGGGGAGTACTGTGCATTCTTAGAGAGAGACTACAGACTGGGTTGGGGTGGGGTAGTAGGGAGGAGGGGCTTCTCTTGGAGTGAACTCTTTGAGAGGTTCAGGGGTGTAGTCATTGGTATCTCCATACAGTTCACGGGGCAGTGTCATTGCCGAGCAGGCTTTGGAGGCCGGACCTGCACCGAGTGCCAGGAGAATCACTGGGGAGACCCTGGCCTGCAATGTCGGGGTGAGCAGGAGTGAGCAGATCAAAAGAACCTTATGAATTGGGGGGGGTTGTCCCAAGATGGGATATATGGGGCAAGGACCAATTGAAAATGCCTATTTTTTTCTCTCCTATTATTTCTGATTCCTCTTTCAAAATATGACTAATATGGAAATATGTTAAGCAAGATTGTTCATGTACAACTTTTACCACTGTTTGCTGCCATAGAGAGGGAGGAAGAAAAGGGGTTGTGGTAGAAAAAGGTGGAATTCATCAATTTGCAAATGGATGAATCTTGAAAAACTACCATAGCATGAAATTGGAAAAATTAAATTTCAATTGAATAAAAAAAGAAAATGCCCAAAGTGGGAATGATCTTCCTGACTTCGGTTCTTCTCCCTCCTCCCTCAGCCTGTGACTGTGACCCCAGAGGCATTGAGACCCCTCAGTGTCACCACGCCACAGGGCACTGTGTCTGCAGGCCAGGTGTGGCAGGCGTGCGCTGTGACCAGTGTGCCCGAGGTTTTTCCGGTATCTTCCCAGCATGCCAGCCATGCCATGCCTGCTTTGGGGACTGGGACCGGATTGTACAAGGCCTGGCCTCTCGCACTCGGGCCCTTGAGCAGCGAGCTCGGGAACTGCATCAACTAGGG
Organism: Macrotis lagotis; assembly: GCF_037893015.1. Taxonomy (NCBI): domain Eukaryota; kingdom Metazoa; phylum Chordata; class Mammalia; order Peramelemorphia; family Peramelidae; genus Macrotis; species Macrotis lagotis. The sequence goes on along the minus strand of NC_133665.1, from coordinate 104,984,804 downwards.
GCCCTAGGCGCCTTTGAAAAGAACTTCCGTGTCCTGGGAGAGAAGCTGGGTGCTGTGCAGGCCATTGTGAATGCCCGCAATGCCACAGCTGCTGCTGCACTGCAGCTCATGACCACCACGGAGGATCTAAGGTGCGAGTGCTTGGGCAGGGTATATTCACACCATCCGTCTTCCTTGGCTCTGGATCACAGGATCCTTGGTCTGCAAGGGCAGATGCAGAGCCTGCCCTTGGGGAATGTGTGCTCCTCAGCCATGGTGGAGCAAAGGGATGTATTTGTTCTTTCCCTTTCTGCCCAGGCATGATATTGAGGAAGCCACAGGACAGCTGACCAAGCTGGAGGGAGAGCTGACAGATGCCCAGGATGAGAATTTCAATGCCAACCATGCCCTGAGTGGGTTGGAGCGTGACGGCCGAGCTCTGAATCTGACGATCAGGCAGCTGGGGCAGCATCTGGATGTGCTGAAGCATTCCAACTTCCTGGGTCAGTACAGGCGGGTCAGGGAAGGTCACCAAGCTCAGGCTGGAGGGCACCTTTCTATCTCTTTTCTTTCCTCCCTATATGACCTCAGGCACATCCCTCTGACCTGTTTGCTTATCCATAAAGTGCGGGGCCCAGAGGGCAGGAGGACAGGATGTGTAGATGATGGGGGATCTGGCTTTGGGGGGGGGCAGAGCTTAGAGATCTCTGGGTATATTGTTGCCTCTGGCCTTTGCCTTGCTCTCAGGGGCCTATGACAGTATCCGTCAGTCCCATGCCCAGTCAGCCGAGGCGGAACATCGTGCAAACCGCTCGGCCCTGGCTGTACCTGGCCCTGTGAGCGATTCAGCAAGTACCCGGCGTCAAGCAGAGGGCTTGATGGGCAGCCAGAGAGATAACTTTGATCGAAGGAATGTGGCCAACCGGAGGGCTTTGGGGGAACTTGCCGCCAGGGCCAACAGTCTTAGCCTGACGGGCATCAATGAACTGGTGAGCTGGGCACAGAAAGGGTGTTGAACTGGGTCTGGAGCCAGCTGGGAGCACATCAAAGGCATTGCCTTCTCAAATTCTCTGTCTGCTGTTTGGACAACAGTGCTCCTTAGACTATTTTATGGGCCTGTAACTAGGTTTCTTTCCATTCATTCAATTAAAAGTATTAATTAAGTACCTACTATGCACTTAAAAACCAGAGATACAAAAAAAGAAACAAAGCCTTCCTTCTCATGAGCATCCTGGTTTAGATAATTAATTGAGAAGTCAATACAAGTAGATTTGTTAAGGGAACTTTAGATATCCTTGCTCAGGTCCAGGTAGAAAAAGGTGTCCTTTTGGTTGTGAGTCTCTGATTCTGCTTCATACTCAATCCAGGAGAAAAGTCTTTCTGGAAAGTTCCAGACATGGAGAGGGAGAGAAGCAAGCTATCTTTCTTTCATGGGCATGGGTGGCAAGAAGCAAGGTTGGAGTAGGTTCATGATTCCTGACTGCTCTCTGACTATAGTCATGAAGAGGTTTCCTGGCAATTTTCCTGTGTCTTTTTCCAGGCTCCCCAGTCCTAAAGGCTTGGCCTCAACTTTTAATGTAGATGGTTCTTTTTTATTTTAGTAAATTGTTATCACTATCTTTTAAAATCAATTTCCCCTGAATCCTTTAGAACTATTTCCAGAAAGATATTGATTGTAACAAATAATCTTCTGAAGGAAAAAAAAGGAAGGGGAAAAACATGCTAAAACTAATAAACTGAAAAAATATGGCAGAGGATTTGGGAAGGCGTTGCCTCCACTCATTAGATTTCCCTGACTCCTGTAAAAGAGTAGAAGGGAGGGGTGGCTGGGTAATACAATGGATAGAGCACCCACCCTGGAGTCAGTTCAAATCTGGCCTCAGACACTTAATAATTGCCTAGCTGTGTGGCCTTGGACAAATCACTTAACCTCATTTGCCTTGCAAAATCTAATTTAAAAAAAGTGGAAGGAGGCAACAGTTTTTTCAAGAGATTTCACTTTTTTTCCCTTTCACAATCTTTTAAAAACAGGTACAGTAATAACTACTGACATTTTATTAAATTGTACTAATTTATTTTTATGAGCATTTATCCTATTGTTTCTCCAAATTAACCACTGGTGGGGAAAGGAAAGGAAAAAAGCCTCATAACAAATATGCTCTTCTTGCTAAATCAGTTCCAATATTGGCCATGTTCAAATTTGCAGGTTTCTTTCTAAGGCTATCACCTCACTAGCAGCAGTTATTTACATTATATGGTGCTGTTAAATTTTAAAAATAATAATAATCAGGGCGGCTAGGTGGTACAGTGGATAGAGTACCTGAGTTCAAATCCAGCCTCAGACACTTAATAATTACCTAGCCATGTGGCCTTGGGCAAGTCACTTAACCCCATTGCCTTGCAAAAACTAAAAAAAAAGATAAAATAATAATAACAATCATCGTTTTTATATAAAACTTTTAGAAATTGTTATTCAGTTGTTTTTCAGTCATACATGACTTTCTGTGACCCTATTTGGGGTTTTCTTGGCAAAGATACTGAAGTAATTTGCCATTTCTCTCTCCAGCTCATTTTACAGATGAAAAAACTGAGGCAGACAGAGATTTAGTGACTTGCCCAAAGAAACATAGCTAGTAAGTATCTGAGGATGAATTTGAACTCAGGTCTTCCTGTCTCCAGATCTTGAGCTCTATCCACTGTGCCACCTAGCTGCCAGATGCTAAAAATAAAGCAACTGAGGTTCAGTAGGCTAAGGGATTTGACCAAAGTAATACAGTAAGTAGGTATTAGAATCAGAATTTGAACTCTAAACCTTGACCTCTTTGCAGTGATTTTCTCAGAAGAGAACTTTACAGTAGGATTGGATTTTGGTCAGGGTTAATCAATCAGTTGAATATGATGTATCAGGGACTTTGCTAATCCCTGCCCTCAAAGAGCTTTTAATTAATTTTTTATTGTATTTTTTTCCATTCACATGAAAAAACATTTTCAACAATCATTTTTATAAAATTTTGTGTTCCACATTTTTCTCCCTCCCTTTCTTTCCTCCTCACTCCCCAAGACCGCAGGTAATCTGATATAGGTTATACAGATACAATCATGTTTAACATATTTCTATCTTAGTCATGTTGTGAAAGAAGAATCAAACAAAACAGGAAAAAAAAGAATAAACCAAAAAAACCCTTTTTTTTAAAGTAAAAATAGTGTGCTTTGGTGTATATTCAGACTCCATAGTTCCTTCTGGATGTGGATGGCATTTTCTATCACAAGTCTTGGAATTGTCTTTGATCACTGTTTTGCCAAGAAGAGCTAAACTTAACATACTTATCACACAATGTTGCTGTTACTTTGAACAACATTCTCCTGCTTCTGCTCACTTCACTCAGCATCAGTTCACACAAGTCTTGCCAGGTTGTGTCTGAAGTCCATCAACTCATGATTTCTTAGAGAACAATACTTTTTTGTAACAATAATATACCACCACTTGTTCAGCCATTTCCCAACTGATGGGCATCCCCTCAATTTCCAATTCTATGCCACCACAAAAAAGAGCTGCTATGAATATTATTGTCCATGTGGGTCCTTTTTCTTTCTTTTTTAATGATAAAAAGCTTCTATTTTAGGGAGAAAGACAACATACAAATCAGAACATATAACATAAATACAGAGTCAACGAAAGGTACTTTAGAGATCCTGGCCAAGCCGTTGAGGGAAGCAGGAAAGGCCTCCTGGAAGTGGCACCTGAGCTGAGCTTTTTAAAAAGTCAGGGATTCTGAGAGGCAGAGGTCAGGAAACACATTGTAAGAAGGGCAGAGAGATGTCTAAGGGAGGAGCGGGGGGGGGGGGGGGGGGCATCCAAGATGGCAGGGATTTAGAGGAGAGGAGAGTGTGAGGAGATGGGAAAGGGGAAAAGGCAGGTCCTAAAGAACTTTAAATACCATCACAGGATTTCATATTTGTTCTGGAATTAGCAGGCAGGCTCTGAATGTATGAGCAGGGACTAACTTGGTTAGGTTTCTGAGTTCCTGTTTCCAGGTGGTAATCCTTGGTTGACCCATTGTTAGTGGTGTTCACTGTTGCCAGCCAGGCCTGCCTAATGAAGGTAGGACCTGTGAGGGCCCTGATTGCTTGTGTTGTGCCAGGTCTGTGGGGCTCCTGGGGATGCTCCCTGTGCCACAAGTCCATGTGGTGGGGCTGGCTGCAGGGATGAAGATGGGCAGCGCCGCTGCGGAGGCCTGAACTGTCAGGGAGCAGCAGCCACAGCAGACAACGCACTGGGTCGGGCCCGTCACACACAGGAGGAGTTGAGGCGGACCCTGGGAGATGCAGATGGGCTTGTGGGCAAGGTAGGCACCAGATCCAGAAGGCTGCTTAGCAGAGAGGAGGGGATGGGGCAGGCATGAGGAAGGGTCATGGGCAGAACAAGCTTGTCCCTTGCCTCTAGGTGGCAGAGGCAAGGCTACAAGCAGGTATGGCCCGGCAGCGGGCCCAGGAGGCCCTAGAAAAGGCCAATGAGACCCGGGACCGAGTGGAAAGGGCAAACCAAGAACTTCGGGAACTGATTCAGAATGTCAAGGACTTCTTGAGCCGTAAGCCTGGGGATCAGTTGGCCAAGGCAGGGGGCCAAGTGTGTATCCATGTGTCTGAGCTTGTGTCCATGCTTCTGCAGAAGAGGGAGCTGACCCTGGCAGCATTGAGGCAGTAGCCACCCATGTCCTGGAGCTGTCCATTCCAGCATCACCTGCTCAGATCCACCATTTAGCAGGTGAGATTGCTGAGCGAGTACGGAGCCTTGGAGATGTGGATGCGATACTGCAACGCACAGCAGGGGATGTGCGCCAGGCTGAGAGACTTCTGCAGGAGGCCCAGCGGGCTCGGTGAGTTCAGACCCCTGCTGAGGGCCTAGTCAATGCCAACCCTTACCCTCTGTCTCTCATTCCTCAACACCCAAATTGGCTGACCCCAATGCAAACTTGTGATACATGATGATCCCTGTAGAGCATGGTCAACCTCAATCTTTGACCCCACCAGAAAACAGCAGGTCTCAGAAATCCCAGTTGGTCCCCATCCTTCAACCCTGACACATCTAGGACAGTTGTTCCTGACAATTGCACAGCCATAACCTCCAGTGGGCTCATCAACCCCAGGCATGACCATCTCTAATACCCAATCTTGATATCTTGACTTTTGATGCTATTATATAGTCACCATCCCCAGAGAAGAAAAAGCACTGTATTTGGAGTCAGAAGACGAGGGTTTGAAGACTGGCTTTATTAATGACTAGCTATGTAACATTGGACAAATAATTTCACTTCTAGGGCCTCAGTTTCCTGAGTTATAAAGTGAGATTATGCTTTTCAGTGTCCTTTCTAGATCTAAATCCTATGACCTTTTAAAGGATATAGTTAACTCCAACAGGAAATCATGCTACCTAGAAGATGCATTCTTCACAATGCTCTGAGATCAATCCTTTGATTCCCAATCTTCCTCCCTCTCTGACACCTTCATTTCCCAATTCCTCTGTGCAGGACCCGGGCCCAGGATGAGAAGCAGAAGGCGGAGATAGTGCAGGATGCTCTAGAGGAAGCAAAACGAGCACAGGGCGCAGCCAGAGGCGCTATCCGTGGGGCAGCCATTGATACAGAGGACACTGAACAGACCCTGGACAGGGTGAGCCCCATGAGGCCTATTGTCAGGGTGCTCAGGCCATAGGAACATAGACTTAGAGCAGAAAGGGTCATGAGAGATCATCTAGTCTGATTCCCTCAATGTATAGTTAAGGTAACTGAGACCCAGAAATGGTAAGGGACATGCCCAGGTCATAGAGGTGATAACCCAGGCTACTCAGGCTGTAAATGTAAGTCTTCTGACTCCAAGTCTAGCTTTTTAACACCAAATTATGGTGCCTTTGCCACTACTTCACTGACTCCAGGGAAAGGCTGATGGAAAGATAAAAAGGAAGCAAGTGTTCTCTCAGGGAAGAAAATGTATATATTTCTACACATACAGAAGATAAACACAAAATATTCAGGGGTAAGAGGGCACCTGGAGGGATCTGGAGGGCTTTATGGAGAAGGCGATACTTGGGCTGAGTTTTGTAGATAACAGGGCTCCTGAGGAGAGAGAACAATAAAGGAATGGAAGACTGTCCATGGAAAGGCACAGAGATGGAAGATGGAAGGTCTCCTGTGTGAGGATTAACAGGAAGGTCAATTTGACCACGTGGGAAGTAATAGGTAACGAGACTGGGAAAGTCTGGTGGGGCCAGGTTGTGAGTAGCTTTGAATGCCAAAAAAGGAGTTTCTATTTGATCTGAGAAATGACACGAGGCTATTGGAGTTGATTGTCTTAGGGGATTCACAGGTGTGGACAGATGTTGGCACCTCAGCAGTTGAATGGAGGCTTGAACAGACACTTGGGGCAGGAAGAATAAAGAAAGGCTCAGAACCTGGGAAGTGGGTATATGTGAGCCTGGGAAGCCTCTGGTTCTCTGGTTCTCCATGGACATGGAGTTCTGCTGCCTGGGAATGCCAAAAGGCAGTCAGTACTGAGGTCTGAGAGTTCATCTGCAGGTTCGGGAAAAGACGGCTGGAGCAGAGCAAGACCTGAGCACTGCAGCAGAGCGGACCCAACAGTTGGATGCTCAACTGGATGCTTTGAAGCTGAAGAGGGCTGGGAATAGTCTGGAAGCCACTCGGGCTGAAGAGACAGCCAACAGTGCTCAAGGTCGGGCCCAGGAGGCTGAGAAGGTACAAGGGACTGGGGTGGGGTGGGGTGGGGTTGGAGGGCATTGCCACGGTTACCTGGATGCAGAGGCCTGCCCTGGGGAATATGAGGATGGAGGAGGAATATGAGGATGGAGCTGAGGTCAGCAGGGAGGGGTTGTTGGAGTGGGATGGTAGGCTAGGTCTCTGATAGAACTGGTATTCTCACTCCCCCTTCCTCGGCAGTTACTGAAGGGCCAGTTGGGTGACCGATACCAGACAGTGAGGGAACTTGCTGATCGGAAGGCCCAGGGTGTCCTTCAGGCTAAGGAGAGAGCTGAGCGGCTTCGGGATGAGGCCCGAGGATTGCTACAGGATGCTCAAGACAAACTCCGGAGGTTGCATGGTGAGTGAGACCAGAGAGAAGAGGGTGTGGGATGGAGCTGGGCAGATGCAGCCCCCCTGGAGGAGCATGGAGATACAATCCAAACATATGCTTGGACAAAGGATAGAGAAGAATGTGCAGGTCTTGGGGTGATCAGAGTTAATTAGAATTAGTCAAAGAGGGTCTGCTAGTGGTTGTATCCTGCTGTTATTTGATGGGATATGTAAGTTTTGAGCAAGGCAGGACTGACCAATGGGGCCAGTATAAGAGGCCAGTGAGTTATGGGAAAGCCAGGACTAGGAACAGGGAGTTTAAACATGTGTTTGTTCTCAGAGCTGGAGGGCACATATGAAGTGAATGAGCGGGCCCTGGAGGGCAAAGCAGCTCAGTTGGATGGCCTGGAGGCCAAGATGAAAGGTGTCCTTCAGTCCATCAACCAACAGATTCAGATCTACAACACCTGTCAGTGACCCCTCTCTTCCTTTCCCCTGGGCCACTCAGCAGAAGCCCATGGGAATCTCCTGTTTGGAGTTGGGTTCCAGGGGCTGTACAATTTAGGTTTGGGACTGTTGTGGCTCTGTCTCTCAAAGCCTCCTGGGCCATTGAATAAATCTGAATTTGTGAAGCTGACCTGTCCATGTCTCTGATTTCATGAATGTGGGGAGGAAGATAGGATGGTGACCATTCATCTTATATTTCTTTGTTTTTTACTTGTTTCATCCATACTTTTTGTTTCCACATCACAGTTCAGAATGTGTTCATTCCTCTACTCCCAACGAGCTTTCTTTCCCTCTAAAAGAAAACACTTATTAAAAGCACTTAAGGGGGCGCAGTGGATAGAACATCAACCCTGGAGTCAGGAGGACCTGTGTTCAAATCAAACCTCAGACACTTAATTACCTAGTTGTGTGACTTTGGACAGGTCTTTTAACCCCATTGTTTTGCAAACTCCACCCCCTACCCAAAAGGCACTCAAGCAAGATAATCCATGTTCACTGGCCATGGATTTCCCCATGAAAGGGGAGGGAGGTAAGGAAGGAAGGTTGGTTATTTCTCCCCACCTTCTTCTAGGTCAAGATGACAATCATTCTAGTCACACAGGGCTTGACTTCATTTTGAGGTTCTTTCCACTTACCTTTCAGTGGTTTATATTGTTTTGTTGGTTCCACTTACTTTACTCTGCTTCAGTCCATATGGGTTTCTCTTTATTCCTCACACTCCTAGGTTTTTACTGCAGCTAAAATTCAATCCCATTCCCAAATTACAATTTGTTTTTGTCATTCAGTCATTTTTTTCAGTCGTGTCTGACTCTCCTTGACCCCCATTTTGGGGGTTTTCTTGGCAAAGACACAGTTTGCCATTTCCTTCTACAACTCATTTTGCTGGTCAAGAAACTGAAGCAAATCTCTTATAATTTATGTTTCTTCCTTAAGGATATGATTTCTCCCTCATCACATTCAACTTAGATCAATGCATACCACGGAAACAATGTACAGACCAACAGAGTGCCTTCTGTGGGGGGTGGGGGTAGGGAAACAAGATTAGGGGAAAAACTGTAAAACTCAAAATAAATAAAAATCTTTCTAAAAAAAAAGAATCATCCAACTCTTCTTCCCATATAATTGATGGGTCAGATGAACAGTTTCATTGAAAAATTTGTCTGTGAGGACCAAAGGTTATTATTGGTAATAAATGTAAACAAATCCAAACCCCACAAAAAAAAAGAAACAAACAAATCTCTTATACTTTATGTTTCTTCTTTAAGAATATGATTTCTCTTTCATCACATTCAACTTAGATCAATGCATACCATGGAAACAATGTAAAGACTAACAGACTGCCTTCTGTGAGGCATGGGGGGAGGGAAGCAAGATTAGGGGGGAAATTGTAAAATTCAAAATAAATAAAATTTTTTTTCTTTTAAAGATTTTATTTATTTTGAGTTTTACATTTTTTCCCCTATTTTTGATTCCCTACCTGGTAGGGAAGGCAATCTGCCGGTCTTTACATTGTTTCCATGGTATACATTGTTCCAAATTGAATGTGATGAGAGAGAAATCATATTCTTAAGAAAAATAAAGTATAAGAGGTAGCAACATTACATAAGATAATATCAGTTTTTTTTTCTAAATTAAAGGTAATAGCCCTTGGTCTTTGTTCAAACTCCACAGTTCTTTCTCTGGATACAGATGGTATTCTCCATCACAGACAGCCTCAAATTGTCCGTGATAGTTGCACTGATGGAATGAGCAAGTCCATCAAGGTTGATCATCACTCCCATGTTGCTGTTAGGGTATACAGTGTTTTTCTGGTTTTGCTCATCTCCTTCAGCATTAGTTCATGCAAATCCTTCCAGGTTTCCCTGAATTCCCATCCCTCCTGGTTTCTAATAGAACAATAGTGTTCCGTGACATACATATACCACAGTTTGTTAAGCCATTCCCCAAATGAAGGACATTTACTTAATTTCCAATTCTTTGCCACCACAAACAGGGCTGCTATGAATATTTTTGTACAAGTGACATTTTTACTCTTTTTCATCATCTCTTCAGGGTATAGACCCAGTAGTGGTATTGCTGGGTCAAAGGGTATGCATATTTTTGTTGCCCTTTGATCGTAATTCCAAATTGCTCTCCAGAAAGGTTGGATGAGTTCACAGCTCCACCAACAATGTATTAGTGTCTCAGATTTCCCACATTACTTCCAACATTGATCATTGTTCTTTCTGGTTTATATTGGCCAGTCTGAGAGGTATGAAGTAGTACCTCAGAGATGTTTTAATTTGCATTTCTCTAATAAGTAGTGATTTAGAGCAATTTTTCATATAACTATGGACCACTTTGATAATCTTTTTTTTTTTTTTTTTTTTTTAGATTTTTCAAGGCAATGAGGTTAAGTGGCTTGCCCAAGGCCACATGGCTAGGTAATTATTAAGTGTCTGAGGTTGAATTTGAACCCAGGTACTCCTGACTCCAAGGCCGGTGCTCTATTCACTGCACCACCTAGCCGCCCTATGCCACCTAGACGCCCAATAAAATCTTTCTTAAAAAAAAAAAAACTGAAGCAAGCAGGGGTTACACTGTATGAAGTTAGAGTTGAATGCAGGAAAATGAGCCTTCCTGACTCCAGGTCCAGTGCTCTAACCTTTGCACCACTTAGCTACCTATATACAATTCATCTTATTTTCCCCAATTGTTGGGGATCTCACTTAGTTCTACTTCTTTGCTACTGCAGAAAAGATTGTGGTTTATATGGGGGACCATTTTTTGTGTTTAACATCCTTGGGGTATACAACCAGGATGGTGGATCTGTAGAGCAAGCTGGGTGGGAGGGAAGGTACAACTGAGCTTAGCCTTGTCTCAGATACTTCTCTTTTTAAGTAATATTTTTCCTAAAAATTACATAAACTGATGCTGAGTGAATGGAGCAGAACCAAAATAACATTTTACACATTAACAAACACATTGTAAAATGATCAGCTATGATGGATGCAGCTCCACTCAACAGTTCAGAGATCAATGACAACTCTGAAAGACCTGCTATGGATAATGCCATCCAAATCCAGAAGGGAAAAAAATAAAACTATGGAATCTGAATGCATACTATGTTCACTTTTAAAAAGCTATTTTTGTTTTCCCTTTCTTTCTCATGGTTTTTTCTTTCCCTTTAGTTCTAATTCCTAGTTTGCAACATGACTAATATGCAAATAATGTTAAACACGAATGTACTTTTACCACACTGTTGGCCACCATACTGAGGTAAGGGAGAATGGTGGGGAAATGTGGAACTCATAACTTTGCAAATGGATGAATATTGGAAAAACTACCATTGCATGCAACTGGAAAAATTAAAATTTCAATTAAAAATATTATTTTTCCAATTACCTGGAAAAACAATTTTTTTCCTTTTAAAGATTTTGAGTTTTACAATTTTCCCCTTAATCTTGCTTCCCTTCCTCCCACCCCCCCACAGAAGGCAATTTGCTAGTCTTTACATTGAATGGGAAAACAATTTTTTAACATTCTTTTGGGTTTCAAATTCTCTCCCTCTCTCTCTCTCCATTCCCTGGTACAGTATCCAATCTATTATTAGTTATACAAGTGCATTTCTATATTAGTCATGTTGTAAAAGAAAACTCAGACCAAAAAAAAAAACGATTAGATAGCATTTTTCATCATGAGACCTTTGGAATTGTCTTGGATCACTGTAATGTGGAGAAAAGCTGACATTTACGATTCTTTTTTTTGCAAGGCAAACCACTTTGATAGGACCGCTTTGATAAAATCTTTTTTAAGATTTTGCAAGGCAATGGGGTTAAGTGGCTTGTCCAAGCCCACCCAGCCAGGTAATTATTACGTGTCTAAGGCCGGATTTGAACTCAGGTACTCCTGACTCCAGGGCCAGTGCCACCCCCTCCAACATTTACCCTTTTTTGATTTTCTGCTATATTAGCCAATCTGGCAAGTGTGAGGCAGTACCTTGGAATTGCTTTAATTTGCGTTTCTCTAGTCAATAGTGATTTCTTAACACTGTAGACGCTTTGACTTGTCTTTTGGCGGTTTTTCCGGTGGAGCATTGAAGGCAGGAGGCCTGGGCCGGGCAGAGTGGCCTCCGGCTGCCTCCCGAGGCTCCGGGGGAGCGGGCCGAGTGTGGGGCGCCGGCCCCCTTGCCCTTGGGCCCGGTTGGTGCTCCTCCCGGGGCGTGGCGGGGCGGCGGTCCGGCGGCGTTTCTGCCGCTTCTCCGGCAGTTCTGGTCACAGGAAGCCCTTGCGCCGGCGGCCGGCCCGGCTTCACCCCGCGTTAGGCCGCCCCACAGCTCCCTTCCGTGTCCGCATGGTCAGGACGAGCCTGCCCGCCCTCTCGCGGAGAGCTCGGGGTCTGGGGCCCGCTCGCGGCGGGGCACAGCCCCAGTCCCGGCCGCCCCGTCCGTCCGTCCATCCGGGGGACAAAAGGACAAAGCGGCCCTCCCGGGCCCGGGCCCGCCGCGAAGCCCGAGGCTCGCTGGCCACGTGACCGGCAGCTGCTCCGGAAACGCCTCGTACTCCCAGGCCAGTCACGTGGCCTCGCCCGCCCCTCTCCCCCTCGCGTTAGCCCCGGACCCCCTCCGCGCTTCTCCCGGAAGTGCGTCACCGGCTCGCTCTCTCCTCCCTCCGCCGCCGCCGCCGCCGCTACTTCGAGTCGAAACAAAACAAGCGGCGGCCGCGGCGGCGCCGGGCGGGGGGGGGGAGGGACGGGACCAGGGACGCCTAGGGAGCGGGAGGACCGGAACCGGAACCGACGCCAACGCCGGAACCGGAACCGGGAGCGGGTTGCCAAGGGGCCCGGAGAGCCGAGAGCGGGGCTGGCGGCGGCGGCGGCGGCCTCGGTGAGTGAAGGAGCGAGGGAGGCCCTGCCGCTCGGGGCCGGGGAGCCGGGGCCGCCCGCGGCGTGCGGCCGCGCAGCCCGCCCGGCCGCCCGCTCCCGCCCGGCCCAAGGTCACGGGGAGCCGGCCCGGGGAGCCCCGAGGCCGGGAGGCCGGGAGCCCAGCTGGGGGGGCGGGGCCGCCCCTCCTCCGAGGGCCCCGCCCCCTCCGGGCCGGGCCGGGCCGGGCAGGAGGAGCCGCTCTCCGCCGGCCCTGGGGCGGGAAGCCGGGCGTCCGGGAGCGGAGCAGCGGGGGAAGGCGGACTCGGGACGCAGAGCCCGGGCTCTCGGTAGGCGAGCTCGGGGCCGGGAAGGCTTCCGGCCGGAGAGCCGAGGCCCGGCCGGCCCTAGTAACAGTCACTAAAACACACCCAGGGGCCCCGGGCCCGCGGCCCCGAGCTCGCCCGAGAGGAGCGGGAGAAGCAGAGCCGGGGCCGAGAGTGACAGCAGCCTCAGCCCCGGGACCCCTCCCCCCCGGCCGATGTCGGGCACCCGCTCTCGGATGACTGCCCGGGCTGGGGGGGGGCAGGCAAGGATCCGCTGCGTGGGGGGGAGCAGGGAGGCCCTCTTAGTATCCCCCAGCCTCGTACCTGGGACAGCCCCTGGGCATGGCGAAGGGGCCTGAAAGATGGGGACAGTTCTCGGGGGTCAGCAGATCCAACAGGTGAGGTTCCTCCGGACACAAATGTCTGTGGCAGAAGCCATGCAAAGCTAGCTACCGTAAGAGTCAACTCTGTGGTTAAGCATCTGGAGGATCTTTGGCGCGGGGGGGGGGGGGGGGGGGGGGGGGGGGGAAGGTATTGTGTTCTATAATTTAGAGAGCAGTCAGGGAGACCTGGAGCACAATTGATAGAAAGCACAGGTAGGTCATTGATAATAAGGATACTGATGGGTCATGTCAGGAGGCAATTCTCAACCCAGGTCATCCTGCACCAGTGATTGTTTTCTGTTTGATGAACATGAAGAATATAGTTAGTCAGCAAGAGATGATGAAGTGGTTCTGATGTGCCAGACACTGGCTGCAAATCCTGGGGTAACAGAAAAGGGGAAAAACATTGTTCTTCCCCTCAAAGACTCTATTGAGGGAGACAACGTGTAATTCATTCTGTATATACTAGAGAATGGGTAATATCTGAGGAAAGGAACTGTTGGAAGGGGAGGAGGAGGAAGACCAGGAAGAGCCTCCTGCAAAAGACAGGGCTTGAGGTGAGTCTGAAGGAAGCCAGGAAGTGACAGCAGAGCATGCCAGTCATGGGACAGAGCCAGGCCCCTAGACATGCCGTAGGTTCTCAGCCCTTTCTACCAGGGATGTTGGAATCAGAGCCAGTAGAGGAAAATAAGCTCATGGAGGAGAGGGACTGTTTCCTTTGGTTTTTGCTTCGACAGAGCCCAGCACAATGCTTGTCACATGGGGGGGGGGGTGATTAGTAAATGCTTGTTGAATGAAAGAATGAGGCTAAGGAGGAGTAGTACAAGAGTGGAGAGCAGGGGGCAGCTAGGTGGCTCAGTGAATAGAGCACCAGCCCTAGAGTAAGGAGAGCCTGAATTCAAATCCAGCCTCAGACACTTAATAATTACCTAGCTGTGTGACCTTGGGAAAGCCACTTAACCTTATTGCTTTGCAAAAAACGAAAATGAAAAAAAAAGAATGGAGAGTAGGTCGGTTCTCAGTGTTGAGGGTGGTAACACATTCCACTTTTTCTCATGTTGTTAAATCTGGAGTAATATATGTCCTCCTTTTGACTCCTTCTCCCCTCCCATATAACGCATCTGTGGATCAGGAACTTCTCCCTTGAAAAGAAGTGATAGAGAGAAGCTGACTGATGTGCACAGAAACTGGTAACTTTCCCTTTCGTTAACCTTTTGCATTGATGGGGGGGAGGGGTTGGAAAGGATGTTGGCTCTGCAGAGTGGTGGCTTTATTTAGTTTTAATAATTGGAAGTTAGGATGAATTGAGGGGGAAGTGTAGTTAGAAGACTTCCCCTTGTTGCTTAGACTCCTAGTATCTTGCCCAATTCTGTTCCTCTCTGAAATGGTTTAGGATAGGGGCTCTCTGATGGCAAAGAGCCAGGAGTGATTTGCAAAGGCTACATGGAGCTGTCAAAACATATGGAGTAGGGCAGCTAGGTGGCTTGGTGGATACAGCACTGGCCCTGGAGTCAGGAGTACCTGGGTTCAAATCTGGTCTCAAACACTTAATAATTACCTAGCTGTGTGGCCTTGGGCAAGCCACTTAACCCCATTTGCCTTGCAAAAACCTAAATATATATGTATATATGGGAGAAGGAAAGAGAGAAAGCATCTCCAAATAATAGTCTCAAGAGGATGGAAGGAACCTCAAAAGTCTTCTTGTTCTATGTAGTGTAAGTGCTGTGGACAGTCCCGGAGATGCTGAGGTTGTCAGGGAGCAACCTCCAGTTGAATTCCTTATCTAATTAGAACCCATATAACTTGCTGTGATCCCTCATTTCTCCTGCCCTTTCCCACCCCCACCCCACCCCCCCTCACTTGGGGAAACAGGAAGAAAGTTCAGCATTGGCTGAAGAGAGAAGTGAGGTGGGTGGGCCTGGTACTGGTATGTTGCTTTAGAGTGGGTTTCATGCTCAGTGTCCAGGAACATCTGTTTGCACATTCATACCCTGGGCTCCTGCAGGATGGGGCAGAGAGTGCCATGCTCATGTCTCTCCCTCAGCCCACCCTACTGGTTCCACTAGGCTTCAAGTTAGTACCCAGGCCTAACCTCTTCTTAGCAGTAGAAGCTGGGCCTCCCACTCCTGCTGATAAGTTGGCATATACTTTAGGTGACTAAGCAACAGAGTGAAATTGAAACAGGATGGGCCCAAGGCTTTCCTGCTCTTCCCTATCCCCTTCTTTACCCTCTCTATGGGCACGTGAAACAAGGAAGGTGGGAGTGGAGATCTGAGCCTGAGGAGTTTTCCAAACTGGGAGGAGGAATACTATGTGGGTGTGGCCTGCTGTTGCCTGACAATCTCTCTTTACTGGGAATTGAAACCTTGGCAAAGAAAGGGAGCCTAGGAATAGGCCCTAGTAGAGCTCTTGCGCGCAGGTTGGACCTAGGGTTACAGGGACTGAGAGCCAATGCTTCTTTTCCTCTTTTCTCTGCTGCTGTTGCCTCAGCTTTTGGTTCTCTGCAAGGGAAGCAGAGAAGCAGATTAAGTTGGAGCTCTTACCTTCCTCAGACAGCCAAGGTACTGGCCAGTTTGGAAATCTGCATCTCCTTGTATCAGCCAGCCGAACTTCAGAATAGTCCTGTGCAAAAGGGCCTACATCCAGCTCAGCCCCATAGGAATGAGTGCCTTGGTCCATCTTGATCACTTGCCACCCTTGTCGTTTGGATGCATGTTCTAGGCTGGACTCCAGGGAATATCTAAATCAAGGAACTTGAAGGATGGGCTACTTCCCCACTTTGCTGGTTGTGGAGAATTCAAAAACATCTCCTTTAGCTCTAGCTGGGGCTTGGCAGTTAATAGGTTCCCATTCTGGGGACCTATCCAGGGCCTTTAGAGAAAGTCAGAGGACTGTCCCTCCTGTTCACTTTTCAGGGGCACAGCAGTTCTCCAGTTCCTTTCCCAATAATTATCCATTTTGCATCTCTTCCCTTTATACTACTTCCCTTTGCTTAGAACTACAAGTGATTATCTAATCTAGCTTTTTTCAGATGTAGAAGCAGAGGCCCAGATAGGTTGATTGACTGGCTAAATATTTTTTTTCTGGAAAAACCAGAATTCAAACTCAGGTCTGGCAACTCCAAATTCTGTGTTCTTTCTGCTGGGCCATAGTTCAGCATGATTTTTGTTCAGGCTCTGAAACCCTATTTCATTAGGATTAGAACATGCTTTTGAAATAAGAGGGCAGCTAGAATACCCAACCTAACACTATTTGTATCTTATTGTAAGTTTATTTTGTTAACATTTTCCATTTCCATTTTAAGCTGACTTAAGCCAACTTAGACACTTCTCTAATAAGGGAGATAAGATAAAAATATATAACTACAATATAATGATTATAAGTTTCTTGCCTGGGCACTGTACTCTTTATCTCATTTATTTTCATCTTTAGTCTCAGTGATGATTAGTATTCCCTCCTACATACCAAGGGCTCTTCTCTTTTATTCATATCAATACACTCCTCTCCTCCCCCAAAAAATACCCCCCCAAACCAACAACAACAATACATCCTAGAACTCATCAGTGAATGACAAGGGTCCATTTTCCCCTTAGGTCATTTGTTCCTCACTGGAGAGTTTGGCCACAGAGAGTCGCCAAGATAGCTGGGCCAGGAAGAAAACGTCGAACCCCTGACCCAGACTCCATCACTGACCCCGGTGGATTCTGGGTGTCAAGCAAGCGGCTCAAAATGTCCGGAGGGGCTAGCACTACAGGCCATCGAAGATGCCCCCAGGGGCTGGAGGATGCCACCAACAAGAAGAAACAGAAGGATCGTGTGAACCAGGAGAGCAAGGATGGGGAACCCAAAAGAGGTGGGAGTCAGTCATGGGAAATTCTGTTGTGACCTTCAAAGAAACTTGGCAGCTAGTAGGTTTAAAGTGATCTTCTGGTGGCTAGGTGGCACACTGGCCCTGGAGTCAGGAGTACCTGAGTTCAAATCCTGCCTCAGACACTTAAGAATTACCTAGCTGTGTGGCCTTAGGCAAGCCACTTAACCCCATTTGCTGTGTAAAAACCTAAAAAATAAAATAAAGTGATCTTCCCCTGGACCTTCCCCATTTATTGATTGACAGGTTATCCTCTAAGTGGGTAGTTGATGGTAGCTACAGTGGAATTTCATTTTTTCAAAACCAATAGAACTTCTGGCTTCATTTCAGTGTGATAGAGAACTGGCATGACAGAAAAGAATGGACATTAGGCTTTAAGTCAGAAGAGTAAACATAAATTTTAGCTTTGTGACCGTGGATCTATTCACTATTCTTCTCTGAGCCTTAGTCTCCTTATCTGTAAAATGGGGATAATCATCTCTAGGCTACATTCCTTTTAGGGTTGTGCCAAAGCAAAGTCTATGTAAACCTTCAAGTTCTATTGAAATGGGTTCCAGAATCCCCACCCACTAATGATTCTTCTTCCTTGTAGTGAAATAGAAGTGGGAAGAGGTTGTTAGGTGATTCTGAGTTGCATGTTTTAAGGAATTAAACAAACTCCAGGCTTGAGTGACTCTGTGGCCCCAGAAGCAGTGAGAGACAAAGGGGTCCTTGTAGAAGAAGAGTAGGCATTCAGCCCTTCTCTGCCCCCCCCTGCCCCTAATGAATGGGAGATGTATGCCATTCCTGACCTCACTTCCCTGCCCTTGCCTTTGCTTTCAGTGCCTGCTCCAGGGTTGGAAACATATGCCCTTAGAGAGGATCAGGAATTCAAGGAAGGTGAGTAATTGAGGGAGGAGTTTGTCTTCCCACATGACCTGCACTTGTCTGAATGTGATCAGGACCCAAATGTAAAGATATGGATGTGAAGCACTTCTCTGAGTGAAAATATAGCCGAGGAATTATACAGGCTGTTTAAGGTTTGAAGATGGGGAGCTTTTCCCTGTGTTAGACCCAGGCAGCAACTAGGGTAGTAATAGACCTGACTTGGTGCAGGAACCTCTGTGATTGGTGGAACCTCTGTAATCTTATCCATAGCTGAACTGCCATTAGATTGGAAGCAAAATGCAGATGAAGTGATCGTAAAGCTGCATGTGGGGTCTGGGCCCTTGCGGATAGAAGAGATAGATGCCGCCTTCACGGATACAGACTGTGTTGTGCAGTTACCAGGTATGGCCTCAGTTGGGCGGGGGGGGAGATTTGGAGTTCCTGAATGTGGTCCAAGGGGAAGATCTGGAAGTATCAATAGTTCTTAATTGCTTGTCCCCTTTAGATGGCCGGCAATGGAGCTGCATCTTCTATGAAGAGATTGAAAGTTCCTGTAGCAAGGTCCAGGTCCGAAAAGGTGGTGTCCTGCAATTGTTATTGCATAAGAAGATTCCACTTAGGACCTGGCCCAACCTCCTGGTAAGCCTCTCTGCCAAAGGCCTATAGATCTGCCACTTGAGAGAATACTGAAGGGGTGGTTTGAAGGATCAGGAAACTCTGGGTGAAAGGCATCTAATATTTAGGTATCTTTTGCAGAAAAAGAAACTTACAAACCAAGATTTGGGACTGGGAGCCCATTGCAAAGAAAATGGACAAGAGTTGCCCTCTAGTCTTGTGGAACCTGGGTCTAGTCCAGAACCCCAAAGAGGGAAACAAGAGCCACGAATTCAGAAGAGAGCTCAGGGCAGAGGCGAAGCAGGCCCAGGAACAGGCCCTGGAGCTCAGGCAGGACCCAGTGCCAAGCGGGCAGTGCACCTTCGAGGAGTTGCTGAAGGGGAGGCCACTAGGGGCAGTCCAGGTCCTCGGGGTGATGGCTCTCCCTCTCCAGCAGAAACTGAAGTTCAGGTGAGGGGTCTTTGGTGGAGGAAGGTAGTTCTTTATCTTTGAGTTCTCTTTGGAGTTAAGTACTTTGGAGTTAAGTCCGTAATGACTTTTGAGTGCTGATCTCCATTTTCTCATGAATAGTCTGTTTCGCCGGAGCCTGAGGCATCTATTGGGGGACCCCAGCAGCCATCCTTGATGGCCCATCACACTCAACAGTCCAGTCGAGAGGAAAATCAGGCTCCTTCTCTAGAGAATCCCCTGGGAGGGGAGAAGATGATACCCCACCAGAATGAGATGGCTTGCCCAGCCCTCCCCCAGGGTAGAGAAGTGGACCAGAACAAGGAGGAGGCAACAACAGCAACTTTGGAAACCACAACTGAGGGTGAGTGAGATATCCTGGGGGTTGACTCGAGGGATGTGAACACAGGTACCTTGAGATTGTGGGTGGGACTCAGTCATAACATTTGACCTGGAAGGAACTTGATTTTTGACCTGGAGAGGATGAGGGTAGAATTTGGTGGTGATTGTGACAGTGCTTGGACAGAGATCTGTGGCATGTCTAATTATGGTGGTCTGCACAGAGCCTGAGCCCATGGTGAACTTGACATTTGTGAAGAATGACTCTTATGAGAAGGGTCCAGATTCAGTGGTTGTCCATGTGTATGTAAAGGAGATCTGCCGCAAGACTTCTCGAGTGTTGTTTCGGGAACAGGACTTCACCCTTGTTTTCCAGACCAGGTAGATCTGTGTGGGTGGGTGGTTGGAGGAAGCAAAGAGTGACAGAGAAATAAGAGGGACATAGACAGACCCCCCCCTTTCTCTTGATGCCCTTCCAGTGATAGGAACTTTTTGCGGCTGCATCCAGACTGTGGACCACATACTATCTTCCGATGGCAGGTGAAGCTCAGGTAGAGTCTTACCCACTTCTACTACCCTGCTTTTTCAGGGTGGGCTAGACTGAGGATTAATGCATCC
The DNA here is from genome assembly GCF_037893015.1 of Macrotis lagotis. Lineage (NCBI taxonomy): Eukaryota > Metazoa > Chordata > Mammalia > Peramelemorphia > Peramelidae > Macrotis > Macrotis lagotis. Next base: position 104,964,934 of record NC_133665.1, on the reverse strand, counting down.
GGACCTCTGATTTGGCATTTTGAGGGAGCTTTCAACTTCCCACCTCTCTCCTGTTTGAAAGGGTGGAAGAAGCATGATAATAGTGATATTAGGCCTGATTTTGCCTCATATTTGGGGGAGACTGGGCAGCTGGGAGGAGAGCTACAGACCTCACCTTTTCTTTGTGGAACAGGAATATGATTCAGCCAGAGCAATGTGTGTATCACTTCACATCTTCACGAATTGACATCTCCCTCAGGAAGCGTCAGAGTCAGCGTTGGGGGGGCCTGGAGGCCCCGGCCACACGAGGTCTGCCCCCCGAGCTCCCCTCGTCTCTCATTGTGTCCCCAGCTCCCATTTGTCTCCTCAAACTCACCCTTGGTTGCTCTTGTCTCAACAGTTTTCCTTCTGTGACTTATCCCCAGGTCTGATCTCTCCTGGATCTCCATCTCAGTTTTATGGACCATTGTCCCTCTCGTCTTGTGTCTACCTCTGTACTAGCTCTCCCCCGCTTCAAATGCTTTCTTTCCCTCCCATTCTCTTGTCTCCTCTCGTCAGCTCCTTTAACCGTTGTAAACCTTACTCTTTGTTTTAGGCAACTGGGGATCAGGGTCTTCTTGGTCCTGGTGGCTATTTGGAAGGCCTTGCTCCCCTCCCCTCCATGTGCTGCTAACCACCAGCCCCCCATTCCCCCTTTTTAAGGTGCAGTGGGTGGTGCAAAGGTTGCCATGCCGTCAGGCCCAACCCCCCTGGATGCAGCCCCACCTGGTGGCTCCCCTCTGGCCAGCCAGGAAGAGGCTCGAGTTGGGGAGAAGGAGAAGGTGAAAGCCCGGGCTGAAGAATCAGGACTGGACAGTGTGGCAGCCCGCACCCCCCCAGAGCATGTAGCCCTCAAGGCCGAGCCTCCCCTCGCTGCAGTGAGTAGAGAACTGGTTGGGTGGCAGTCATGCAATGTGGAGGCCCTCAGTGCTCAGTGCACTATCTGTCTCCCTTTTGCAGCCCAAGCCCACTTGCATGGTCCCCCCCATGCCTCACAGTCCTATGAGCAATGAGAATGTAGAAGAGGAGGAGGAAGAAGAGAAGAAGGTCTGCTTGCCTGGATTCACAGGTCTTGTCAACTTGGGTAACACCTGCTTCATGAATAGTGTCATCCAGTCTCTGTCCAATACACGAGAGCTTCGAGACTACTTCCATGGTGAGGCCAGGCTAAGGAGAGGGCTGAAGTCCGAAAACTGTTGGGTTGCGTTTGCTTGGCCTCAACCATCTTCCTTTCATTCTTCTTCCCTGGTACTTCTAGATCGCTCTTTTGAGGCAGAAATAAACTATAGCAATCCTCTGGGCACAGGGGGACGCTTGGCTATCGGCTTTGCAGTATTGTTGCGAGCGCTGTGGAAGGGCACCCACCACGCCTTTCAACCCTCCAAGCTGAAGGTGAGCTCCCCACAATCGGTTTGCCTTTGCCCCTTTCACTTCCCCCACCCTCTCCCAATATCTTGCTGGGTGAGAAAGGGCAGCTGTTGGTGGCCTGACATGAACCCTGTATGTTGGCAGTGAGATTGTGCTCATTGTCTTATGTTAAAGGAGGCTGGGCTTAGAATCAGGAGAACTGACTGAAGCCTGGCTTTGCAGCTTATTTGCTTTTTGGTTCTCGACAAACCATTTCCCCTGTCTGAGCCTTAGTTTCCTCAGCCATAAATTGAATGGGGTTAATAACTTTTGCAGTGGCTCTCTTATTAGGGGAGGGCTTTGTCATCCTGAAAATAATGTCGAAATGGAGATTGTATTTCTTTTCATAGGCCATTGTGGCGAGCAAGGCCAGCCAGTTCACTGGCTATGCTCAGCACGATGCTCAGGAGTTCATGGCCTTCCTGCTGGATGGGCTGCATGAGGACCTGAATCGAATCCAAAATAAACCCTATACAGAGACTGTCGACTCTGATGGACGTCCTGATGAGGTGAGTGTGCCTGGAGACCCAACACAAGGAATGGACTGAATGCTCCAGCCTTGAGATCCCCAGGGCTGAAGCGTCTTGTCTCCACCCCTCTCCAGGTGGTTGCTCAAGAGGCGTGGCAACGGCACAAAATGAGGAATGACTCCTTCGTTGTGGATCTGTTCCATGGACAGTACAAGTCAAAGCTGGTGTGCCCTGTGTGTTCCAAGGTGGGCAGGGTGCCTCTGAGAGTCTTGGAGATGGGGTTGGGAGCAGTCTGAGCAGAGTCACTCAGACTCTTCAGCATTTTACCTTGGGCTGCTCCTAGCCCTTCCAGGTGGTCAGCTGCACTGTGGGGAGGAAGAAGCACAGCTGACTTGGATTGGAAGTCAGATGACTCTTCTACTTAGTAGGACCTTTCTCAACTGAATCTGGGCAAGTTTTCAGGGCCAAGTTTCCTCCTTTGTACAATGGAAAGTGTTCGACTTTTCACAAATGGACTGAAGATGCAGAATGAGGCAAATATTTTCAGCTTAGCCAGTACAGAAATTTTTGCTTAATGATACATATTTAATACAAAGATTTTATTTTTCTTCCCCCCCCCCACTACCACCACCACCCTTCCCTAAGGTGGGATGGGGTGGGATGGAGAGACTTAGTGCTTCTTAATTGAAGAAAAGTTTTAAAAGTTCTAATGGGAGTTAAAAAAAGTCAAATAAGAATCAGGAGAGGTGTTAACTCCTTTCGTTTGACATCTTAGGTCCAGGGATTCTAAGAGATTGGAGAGATCCCTGTGGCTCAGTAGTCTATGAAATCTTCACAGAGAAAATGGAATAGACAAGAGTTCATAAATAATGTATAGTCTTTTGACGAGGCAGAGAAAGGAAGACATTATGAGGATGTAGAGTTGGAAGAATCCTTAAAGGTCATTTTGCCCCACCCCCTCCTTTGACAGTGGAAGAAACAGTCCTAGAGGGTCAATGTCAAATCTGCTCCTCGGACCCTTGTTATATCTGGATGGTAAGAACAACAGGAGGAGAGGTTTAGAGGCAGAAATCAGCATTAGTGTGGCAGAGGAGGGTTGAGGAAAGGCAGACTGCTCAGGGTGATAAGAAGGGCTAATCAAGCTCTGTGGGACCTTAGAAAAGGCAGCCCCACCCTCACTCTGGGCACTAGAGGGCAGCACAGTAGTCTGAATGCGGTACCTCAGACACAGGAGCTGGGTGACCCTGGGGAAGGTACTTGTGTCTGGTGGTTTCAGTTTCCTCATCTGTAAAATGGAAATTGTAATAGCACCCACCCTTTAAAGTTGTGGTGAGACTCAAATGAGAGAACAGTTGTAAAGCACTCAGCCTGGCTCTTAAATGTTAGCTAATATTACCATCGACTCTATACTTCCTCTTATTCTGTGTAAACAAAGGGAGTCTGACTCAATGACCTCCTGATTTTCTTCTCTGGTCCAAACCTATTGATTCTGAAATCTTAGGTTCCTGAGTCCAAGAATGCCCCATACAAAGCAGACTGGGTATGAAAAAAAGACTCTGGGAAGATGTACCCATTTTGATGGGCACAGCATACAAGCTCACAGTGATTTCTGTGACTCAGGGGAGAACAGGAGGACTTCTTTGTTCAGTGATATTTACTGACTGGTTTTAGGTCTCCATCACCTTCGACCCATTCCTCTATCTGCCCGTCCCCTTGCCTCAGAAGCAGAAAGTGCTCACTGTGTACTACTTTGCCAAGGAGCCACACAAGAAGCCTGTCAAGGTGAGCAACCATTGTACCTCCCTGCTGGGATACAGGATCTTCAACTGTCTTCCCTCACTCCAGCCATGCCTTCTGTTTCCTTCCATCCTGACTCTTGCATTTTTTTCCTTGTAGTTCCTGGTGAGCATCAGCAAAGAGAACTCCAGTGCTATGGAGGTGCTTGATTCCCTGGCCCAAAGTGTTCACGTGAAGCCTGAGAGTCTTCGACTAGCTGAGGTTTGACCTAAAGAAACCTCTCCCCTACCCACATCCACTGTCCCTCTGAAATTCTCAAGTTAACACTCTTTTCTCCCTTTTGAGATATATGTTGGGAATTTTCCATTTCAATTTGGGACTAGGAATTCTGCAGCTAGGAATTTAGGATTTCCATCATGGGCATCCCTTATGTTCCTAAATTAGAATGCAAATCTCAACAATAGTTAAAACTATTATTTCCACAGCAATTCTGTGAGGTATGTCGCTATTATTATCCTCATTTTAGAGATAAGAACACTGAGACCTAGGGGCAGCTAGGTGATGCAGTGGATAGAGTACGGGCCCTGGAGGCAGGAGGACCTGAGTTCAAATTTGACTTCACACTTAATAATTACCCAGCTGTGTGACCTTGGGCAAGTCATTAACCCCATTGCCTTGGGGGGGGGGAGACAAAGAACACTAAGACCCATCCATAATCACACAGTTTAGAATTTGGATTTGAACTCGGGTTTTAGTGGCTTGATTAATGGGTATAAAGATGATCCCAAGCATCAAAATAGGGGACAATTCTCCACAACTTCTGGCATGTATAAAGAAAAAATGAAGAAAACTTCTAATTGGACTGAGTCCTAGAGTACTATTAAGTTGTTGGGACTGTATCTCAAAGCTAGTCATGTTTATGAATTGTTGATGATAATGAGTTAGAGGAGTATTGACATGGGAGCGGAAGGATGGGCATAGAAGTCAGTTCACAGAACCATGGAAGCTTAGGACTGGAAGGCATATCAAGTGGCATCCAAATCTGCTTGAAGACATCTAGTTGGATTCAGGGGTGCTATTTCCCTATTCCTGGAAATTGCCCCTCCTCCAGATTGCATTCATTTTTTGGATTGACCTTATCCCATTGTCCCATTGAGCTTGCAGTCTCCTTGGCACCTCAGATCTTTTTTGAACCATGTTTATCTCTTGCTGCATCTCACCCCTTTGAGGTTGATTTTTTTTTTTAATATTTGGATATAAATCTTTACATTTCACTTAACCCCATTTGCCTTGTCAAGATCTAAAAAAAAACTTTATATTTAATTTAACCTTATTGAATTTCATCTTATTAAATTCATCTCAGTGCTCTAGGGGTTCTTAACTTTTTTTGTGGCATGTACCTCTTGACAGTTTGGTGGAGCCTATGGGACCCCTTTTCAAAAAACTATTTTATTGCATACATTCATTATTAAAATTCAGTCAGAGGTTAATGGAGACAAAGATGCAATTTTTTTTTTCCTTATGTAAGTTCACAGACCCCCTCCTAAAAATCTAGCCCCAAGTAATTTGTTGATATGACTTAAAGTTAATAATTCTAGTCCAGGGCCTTTTGGATCCTGATGCTGTTATTATGTATTTGTATAATTGGTATGCTACAAATTTTGTGCCAACTGCAGATTTGGCGAGCATAATATCCGTGCCTTTATTCAGGCTACTAATAAAATGTTAACTAACTAGCACAGGGTTAAACCCTGATCCTTAAGTTGTGTAAGAAGACCCCCTGCCACTTTGATACTGAACTCTTCCAACTACTCCTTTGAGTTTGACCATCTGAACAGTTTTGAAGCCATCTAATACATCTCATTCTTCTCCACAGGAATATTAGGAAATATTTCATTGAAACTTTACTAAAATCTAAGTAAATTATTCACAGCATTCCCCTACTTTACTAACTCTCAGTATTCTTGTTTAACAGGGACCTGAGGTTAGTCTGGCATTGACCTGTCTTTGATGAAGCCAGGCTTGCTTTAATCACTGCTTTCTTCTCTCTCTCTTTAGATATATTTTTTTAATTATCCATTTTAGAATTTTTTCCAGGAATAGCAGATAAGCTTCTTGGTCTACAGTTCGCTTTTTTTTCCCCCAAAATTAGAAAATTTGCCTGTTTTATTCAGTCTTGTGATACCTTGGTTATTTCCCATGATCTCTTAGAGATATGTGAGAGGCCCAGTAGTTACATCTGCCTTCGCTCTTAGGACCTGGGAATGTAGTCCTCCTGGACCAGGAGGTGGGATTATTCAGGGGCAGCTCAGTGCCCTCTTATTATCTTACACATTGCCAGTCTTGGCTATTAGCTCTCCACTGCTCATCTCTTTTTTTCTCATCTCACCTAGAAAGGTGGTTTTCTTTTGCAAAGAAAACAAATTCACAGTGTATCATTTCTCTTTTTTTGTCAGAGAGCTTCAGGAGATATCTAGATCATATAAGTCCCTTGACACTGCAAGGATTTTGAGCTGTAAGAGAAATCTAGAGATTATTCAGTCCCTCTCCCCTATTTTATTATAGATTGAATTGAAATGCAGAGAGAAGAGACATCCTTTTGCTGACTTATCTAACTCCGGGGCCATAGAGGTGATTTCTGAACTAGGATTCAAAGCTGAATTCTTTGGACTACAAATCTCAAAATTCCTTACTACAATGACACAATACTTCAGATACAGCGTAGTGGTTGCTGCTTTTAAAATGCTTAAGCATCCAGAAAAAAATGCAGGAGCAGAGAAAGACTTGAGGATACCATTATTTAAAGACAGCAACTCAAGACAGCCAACTCCCCACACCCCTCTGTAAACTTCGAGGAAGGGTCTTAATCTATGGCAGCCTTTGGGATCTTTGCTGACTTTTTTTTTAAGTTTTTGCAAGGCAGTGGGGTTAAGTGACTTGCCAAAGATCACATAGCTAGGTAATTATTTATAGTCTTAGGACAGATTTGAACTCAGGTCCTTCTGATTCCAGGGCTGGTGCTCTGTCCACTGCCTCCTCTTTGCTGAATTTTTTTTTAATAAAGATTAACTAGTTTGTCTCATGAAAGGTTTGCCTTTGACTGGTTTCTTCTTCTCAAGTCATATATTGTCTTGGGGTCCTTTGTTTTTCTGGATTTGGTTTCAGAATTTCCATGTCCTTGTGATACTGTATTTCAGTTTCTCCATGCTTTGTGTCCTTTGACATAGAATAGAGACACTTCTGTTACTATTTGTAGTGCCTAATGAGACTCTTCTTGACTGTTTTACACTTGGATCCCCCTCAGTGCCATCCATCTATGCTACCAGGTCTAGTATCAGGATAATTCCCTAACCACATAGGAGAAAAAACTCTGAATTTGGAGTCAAAGGGACCTATTTTATTTTTTTTTATTTTTATTTTTTTAGGTTTTTGCAAGGCAAATGGGGTTAAGTTGCTTGCCCAAGGCCACACAGCTAGGTAATTATTAATTATGGCTGCTGTTGACTATATTTTGTGAAATGATTCAAAAGAAAAGAATTATCCTTTTTTTTTGGTTATTCATTCAGTATTTAAGGCATTAATCACACAATCTTCTGTTCTGCTCCCATGGATCGTGGTAGGAATTCAGGAATTAAGTTTCCTAACTTGATCTTTTGAGCAGGAACGACTTTGATATCTAGAGAGCATCCAAGGAATCAGAGACCATATGACTTATGACTGATAATGCTTAATTTGGAGAAGAGAAGATTTGGGCTATATATCATCATTTTCAAATTTTTTGTAAGGCTACTATGTAGACAACAGATAAGACTTAATCTCAGGTCCAGAAAATAAGAATCAGAGCAATGGGTGGGAATTTCAGGGAAGTAAATTTTGACTCCATAGAAGAAAAACTTGCTAGAATTTTTTCAGAGAATGAATTGCTGCTGGAAGTAGTGGGCAGTTTCCTGTCACTGGATGTCTTCAATTAGAGGCTGGATATTCATTTGTTAGGAATATTGTAGAAGCAGTTCATCTTCAGGTATAGTTTTGACTAAAGTCCTATAACCCTGAGATTGTGTGGTTATACCTTTAAATTTGGAACTGGATAGCTTTCTTTCATTTACATTCCTATGAATTCTTCTCTAGTGTATTCTGTTCTTTTCCTTTGTAAATAAACCAGGGAAGACACACTATTGTTACCTGTATAATGTGATGGGGTAGAAAGGAAAGAGGGAGTGGATACCAGATAGTGATTTCCAATTAGAGAGACAATGGCAAAATAAGGTAGAAAAGTATTTGGGGGAGGGGGGGCAGCTAGGTGGAGCAGTGGATAGAGCACCAGCCCTGGAGTCAGGAGTACCTGAGTTCAAATCTGGCATCAGATACTTAATAATTACCTAGCTATGTAGCCTTGGGCAAGCCACTTAACCCCATTGCCTTGCAAAAACCTAAAAAAAAAAAGTATTTAGGGATTAAAAATCTGTCCCAAAGGCCAAAACCTGAGGTTGGAGGTTAGAGATAATGAAGGATTAGCAGTTTCTGATAGGTAAGGGTCTGACAGCCGAGGACAAAAGTACCTTGGACTGGTTCCACTTAGGAAGCTGATACATGTCAGTACACCCTCACTGCCTAAGCAATATGTCCTCCATGATGTCATTTCACCAAGGTTAAGGGAAGGTTGTTAAATAGAAATATCATGGGTATAAGTTAATATGAACACAAAGAATTGATTCTGCTGTTTTACTCAACTCTCTAGTGGATTAAGGATAGATTTAGAGAAAGGGAGACCCACCAGCATACTATTGTTATTATACAGGTGTGAAATGATGAGGACTGAACTCCAGGGTGGTGGCAGTGTCAGAGAGAAGAGGAGGGAACAGATACAAGAGAAGTTAGGAAGGTAAAAAATGACAGGACTTTGACAGCTGATAGTTTCGAAGAGATGAGAGAAAGTAAGGAATCTTGACCCTGAATGACTGGGATGATGATGGTGCCCTTGACAGTAATAGGGAAGTTAAGATGAGGGGTGGCTTTGAAGGGACAAAATAGTTTAGTTTTGGATATGTCGAGTTTAAGATGTCTTTAGGACATCTGGTTTGAGATATCTGATAGGCATTTGTGAGACTGGAGGCCAAAGAGGTTAAGGATGGACCCTTACATGGATCTGAGAATTATCTGCATAGAGATGATAATTGAATCCATGGAAGTTGATGAGATCAATGAAATAGTATAGAAAGGGAAGAGAAATAGATATAGGCCAGAACCATAGGGGACCCCTACAGTTATTGGGTATAATCTAAATTGAGGTCTGGCCATCAAAGGAAATAAAAGGGGCAGACAGCCACAAAAACCTAGAGAAAAGAGCCTCAAGGAAAAGCTAATGGAAGCATGACGCAAGAGTATTATAGAGATGCAGAACAAAATGCTGTATTTTGAAGACAAAGATCTTTCTTTGTATCTTTCTTTGGTGATTCTTCTCTGCCTTCCTTCTTTTCCTCCCCTCCCTCCCCCCCAAGGATTAGGTAATAGCTTCTTGGAGGTTGATCTGAAGTGGTCTTTAAAGCCTATGTTGGAATCTGGGGATTCCAGTGACATATACTATGTTGACTGACTCTCTCACCATGAAGTACCCTCCATTTCCCAATTGAGTTTGTAAGATTTAGAACTGAATTTGATCTTTTAATCCAGTTTCTTCATTTCTTTATGAAGAAATTGTGACCCAGAGAGGAGAAGGGATTTGTCCAAGTTATGCAGGTTGTAGATAGAAGAGCCTAGATTCAAAGCCAGATTCTGTAACTACATTCAAGAATCATGCCCTCTCCTCTGCTGCCTTCCCACTCCACCCTGGTGTAAGAATTAGCCAGCCATAAGACTGTGGAGCTTACCTAAGCCCCCTGATTGTTTGGATGTATTCAGAGCAGTGCCAGACAGGAAGCAGTAGTGTATCATGAAGAGTTTACTGGAGGCCCTACTAGCTGTGTATCATGAGCCAAATCGTTTTGTTTTCTTGAACTTCAGTTTCATCTATAAAATGGAGATAACCTTTGTACTACCAACCTCAGAGAATGGTTGTGAGAGGAACATGTTTGATAAACTTTTGTAAAAGCATTGTAGAAATATGATCTATTTTTATAATGTTTGGGCTACAAAAAGAATCCCAGCTCTCAACTCCAAACTAAATGAGAAATTACCATCCAACTTTCTAACAGATGCTTGCTCCTCTTTGAGATATTCCCATTCCCTTTTTCCCCTTCCTCTCCCCCCTCCATCTTTTCTCTATCCCTCTCTTTCCTTCTCTTCTTCCCCCTTTCTCTGTGTTCCATCCCTCTCTTCCTTTTCCTCTCTCCCCTCTCATTCCTCTCCTTCCTTGCCCTTAAGCTCCTGAAATCCCTAAGTCTGAGCTCCATCCTGTCCATATTCCTAGGAGCAATCAGAAATTTGCCTTGCCTTGCCCCACACTGATAATTTTTGGGGAAAAGGATGTAGGGTTGCTGAATGAAATGTCTGTGCTCTTGCCCTTTCTCTGAACCAGGTGATTAAGAACCGATTTCACCGTGTATTCCTGCCATCACAATCACTGGACACTGTCTCTCCAGCTGATCTGCTCCTTTGCTTTGAAGTGCTGTCCCCAGAGCTGGCAAAGGAGCGGGTGGTAGTCCTTCAGGTGCAGCAGGTTGGTTGTCCCACCACCCAATTAGAAGGGAAAAAAGGAAAAGGGAGGGCATTAAAAATTTGATTGGAAAAAAAAAAGGAGGATAGATTGGGACTTTGCATCTACAAGTTGGCCTGGCTGAGGACAGGGTCTTGTGTATCCTTCTCCAGCGCCCTCAGGTGCCCAGTGTCCCCATTGCCAAGTGTGCTGCCTGCCAGAAGAAGCAACAGTCTGAGGATGAGAAATTGAAGCGTTGTACCCGTTGTTACCGTGTTGGCTACTGCAACCAGTGAGGCAGCCCTTTACCCCAACCTGGCCCTCACCTGTCCCCTTCCATCCACTACTGTCCTTGGTTATCTGAACCCATTTGCCCCCTGGACCTTCCAAGAAGTGTCTTGGATTAGTCATGTTCATTCCCCCTGGTGGAATAGGTGGTATGCTCTTTTCTTTCCCTGAGGAAATGAGGCTAATGTCCTTTTCTTTTCACAGGGTTTGTCAAAAGACTCATTGGCCAGATCACAAAGGTCTGTGCCGTCCAGAGAATATTGGCTTCCCCTTCTTTATCAGTGTTCCTGAGTCTCGCCTCACCTATGCTCGCCTTGCCCAGCTTTTGGAGGGCTATGCTCGGTGAGTACATCTCTTCCTGCAGGAATTGGGTTGGGGGAGATGAAGCAAGGCCTTTTAAACTGATGAATTCTCTTTTCATTCCCACTGTTCAGGTACTCAGTGAGCGTGTTCCAGCCGCCTTTCCAATTAGGCCGTGTATCCCCAGAACAGAGCCCCCAGGTGCTAAGCAGCTCTACCCCTCCTCTGCCAAGCACTTTGGAGGCAGGAGGTGGGGACCGGGACTTAAGACCCTCACCAGAATCCCAAGTGTCCCCTACAGTGGCTGAGCTTGGTGACACCGGTGCCTCAAGGAGCCGGGCACCCCTTGATCGGGGTTCTGTGCCCAGTCTTGACACAGGCCTTTCAGAGTCAACAATCAGCATGTCCAGCGAGGGGGGATTTTCTAAGGAGTCTGCTGGGGAGAGGTTGCTCAGGCCTGAAGGTAAGAGACTCCTCAGTAAGGACTGAATTCTGTGATCATAGGAGAAGAGATATTATTTCCTCAGTTGAGAGAAAGATCATCTTGATAACTCGAGATAAATAAATATTATCTTAGGGTAAGCTCAAGGAGAGCTTAATGGAAAGAAGTAGCACTTGGATTGTGTTTCAGGAAATTAGTAGATGAATTTCAGGAGGTAGGAAGAGATGGGGATCTGTTTTTAGACTTGGGGATGATTAAAAAAAAAATGCCCTGAGAGGGGAAAGGGTAGGATGAGGGTAGAGATACTGTCTTGGTTGGATGGAATATAGAATAAGAAAGAATGGTGTGTGTTTGAATAAATAGGTTAGAATTAAATTCTGGAAGGATTTCAATACCAAGATCATTAGTTTATACTTGAGGAAGCAATGGGGAGACATTTAAGGTTTTTGAATGAATAGGTGGCATGATGCTAATAATGCATGAGAAAGGTAATTTGGATAGCTCTCAGGTGAATTGAAAGGTAGAGATAAGGGGGGTGGCTAGGTGGCACAGTGGATAGAGCACCGGCCCTGGAGTCAGGAGTACCAGAGTTCAAATCTAGCCTCAGACAATAATGACCTAGCTGTGTAACCTTGCCTTGGGCAAGTCACTTAACCCCATTTGCTTTGCAAAAACCTAAAAAAGAAAAAGGTAGAGCTAAGAAAATTAGCTAAGAGAAAATGGTAGTAACTAGAACTCATTTGTGGTGAAAGCTGAAAGAAGTAACTCTGAGCCCTAATGAATCCTGGGGTCCCAGAGGTGAAGCATTGGGTTAGGGATTCTAGCTTCTGATATGTGTTATTTCTTGACAGCTGCTGTCCCAGGCTACCAACACCCAGCTGAGGTCCTAAGCGCCCATCCACCTCCATTTTTTATCAACAAAATTGATGCCACCAATAAGGAGCAAAAGCTGGAAGACAAAGGTGCCTAAGACTTCAAAAATAGTCCTGGGGGTTGGGAAGAAGATGGGGAGCAAACAAGGCCTGGATCCCTGGGGCAGAGACTGTGGGTCCTGGTGAAGATAGGGAAACTAAGAAGGAATATGCAAAACCCCTCCCTCTACAGGTGAAGCCCCCCTGGAACTGGGTGATGATTGCAGCCTAGCCTTGGTGTGGAAGAACAATGAACGGCTAAAGGAGTTTGTACTAGTTGGCTCCAAAGAGCTCGAGTGTGTGGAGGACCCCAGCTCGGCCAGTGAGGCAGCCAGGGCTGGCCACTTTACTCTGGAGCAGTGTCTCAATCTCTTCACCAAGCCTGAGGTGCTTGCCCCAGAAGAAGCCTGGTAAGGGTGGGACAGTATTGATGGTTTAGAAACTCCAAGCCCAGAGGATCTGAACTAACTCAGCTACCAGTTAACAGGGTAAGCCAGGGCAAATCATATTTCCTCGAAAGACCATCGTTTTCCCATCTATAAAGTCAGGAGATTGGGGTAGTTGATGTCTAAGTTTCCTTCCACATCACATAGATTATAGAACACATGTAAATGGAAGACAGACTGTGACAGCTGAAAAAATCCACAGAACATAAATGGCAGAAATAGAAAGTTTCTTAGAAAAGTATACTAAAAGGGGCGGCTAGGTGGCATAGTGGATAAAGCACCAGCCCTGGAGTCAGGAGTACTTGGGTTCAAATCCGGTCACAGACACTTAATAATTACCTAGTTGGGTGGCCTTGGGCAAGCCACTTAACCCCATTTGCCTTGCCAAAAAAAAAAAAGGAAAGTATACTAAAATATGAACTGAGAGGAAACAGAAAACCACTGGAGACATTTGTATTGAATGGGACCTTAGAACTGTCATGATATGGAAAGAAACTTAGACAGCATCTTTACTAACTTCTTGATGGGGATGGGGAAGGTCTTTCAAGGAGAAAAGTACTTGCCTAGGCTTATACAGCTAGTGGGTAGCTGAACCAGGACCAGAATTGTATGGGTTATAACAGGTTGACCCAGGATGATGAGGGACACCTGACCTTCTGCAGACAACCTAGTCAGAAGAAAAATGAGAAGTTTCTGATCATTGAAGCCATAGCAAAAATAGCTTTTTCAGGGGAGATAATTGAGAAAATTAGCAAGGGGTTTGCAAACTGTGATTTAAAAAGTAGATCATGACATTTAAAACTAGAAGAGACCATAGAATCTTCTTGTACAGATGAGAAAATATTGGCCTAGAGAAGGAAAAAATCAAAAGGGAGTAGCAGAAGTGGGAGCTTCTTCTGACTTCCCAATTAATGCTTTCCCCTTCTACCACCTTATTTGAGGGATGGCTCCAGCAAGCCTAGGCAATCCTTCATTTTGAGTTCATCTAGTGTCCATACAATACTCCTAGCTGGCATTATCCTAGTGCTTAAGAGACAAAAGCATTTCCTTCAAAAATTTCCTGAAGAGGGTGAGAGTTCAGAGTTTGACTTCTCCATTTTAAATGAGGAAAGAGGCCCAGAGAGTTGTTTCTACTTAGTTGTAGCTGAAAAGCTTGGGTACTCTGGAACTGGGATTTGAGTCAACATCTCCTGACTCAGCTGAACTGAAGTCATTTTAAGTTTGGAAACCCAAGCCCTATCATGTATATGATGTGACTAGAAAATAGAGAGAGGCAGTGTAGGGTAGAAAAGGGCATCGGCCTGGAGTTCCTGTCTATGTGGTCACCAGGATCTCTTAAGTGAGACATGATGAGAAGACCTGTAATACTCACCTCTCCCAGCTGCTGGGAGAATTGGATGAGATGACTGGTTTGCAGCAGGCCACATCTATCTAGTGCCTACTTAGTCTGTGCCAGACACCAGTCTAAGCTTGGGACTTCCAGAAATACAATTGACCAAACTGCCCTTAGAGGACCCTATTCTTATTGGCTTCACATGAAAGGATATATAAGATGGGTACAAAGTGGACACATGGTAACCTCCTTAGGAAGGTATCATCTGACCTCTGTCCTAAAGAAAGACAAGGATTCTAAGATAAAAATGATAGCCATTGAAAAGATATGGAGTTGAAAGGTGGGTCTTTCATGCAGGAGGAGCAGTACCTAGGTCACAAATGCTAGATTGCTGAATGTGTGGAGGAAGAATGAGTTGTAAGAAAACTGGAACTTTAAGAATGGGCTTACAAATCAAAGAAAGGATTGGGAATAAGAAGCCACTGGAATTTGACTGGAAAGATGGTTTGGGCAGGCTTATATTTAAAGAAAATTATTTGGGGGGCCAACTAGGTGACTCAGTGAATAGAGCAACAGCCCAAAGTCAGAAGGTCAAATCTGAACTAAGACCCTTCACACTAGAAGTGTGACCCTGGGCAAGTCACTTAACCCCTGATTTCCTTCTAAAATACAAATAAAATGAACAGAAAATTATGAGAGAAAAGGGAAGATGACATTGACAGGATTTCACAATATACATTTTTTTAATTTTTTTGAGATTTTATTTTTCCAACTACATGTCATGAAAGCTTTTCAACATTCATCCACCTGAATATTCATAACTTAATACATTTTTCTACCACCTTCCCTTTCTACATCCCCTCCTCCCCCAGTGACAAACTGTGTGGTAAAAGTTGTATATGTACATCCATGTTCAACATGCCCATGTGGTAGGCATTTTGTGTATGAGGAATTAGGACCAAGGGAAAAGAAAGAAAACCATGGGATAGGAAGGAAAAACATAAGAAAAGTTTTTTAAAAAGTGAACATAGTATCTTTTCAGATTCTGTGGGTCTTTTGTTATTTTTCTCTCTGAATGTGAATGGTGTTGTCCTGTGTTTGCAATTGCATATACTGAGTGAAGGGAAGAGGAGTCAGAGGTGATGTGAAAGTTTCAAACTTGGGTAACCAGAAGCTTCCTCGAGCCTTCTTGACAGTTAGGAAAGTTCTGAAGAGTGGTGAGTTTGGTAGTAAAGACAAATTCTGTCTCAAATGAGTTTGAAAATGTTGTGGAATATCCAGGAGACAATTCATGAGCTAGGTTGGGAGCTTAGAGGAGAGCTCCAGTTAATGTGACAAAAAAAGAGTAATCTGGCACATTGAAGAGGGATGGAGAAGCAACGCAAAAGCCCAGAGTTTAGGAAGAATTGGTCAATACAGCCAGATGCTGTATCGAGAAGTCAAGGTTGAGGACTGAGCAAAGGCTAGTAAGTAGGTTTGTCAGTTAAGAAAACATGGTAGCTTTGGAGAGAGCAATTTAAGGATAGCAGAGACTTGGCAATTTTTATGCACCGGGTACTGTTTCTTCCATGACTGGAGTAAAGGAAGAGATGGTGGAAGATGATGTCGAGAATATGAGATGAGAAAGGAAGAAGGAGCTTGAAGCCAATAGCTACAATTTTGATTTGTTTTATTTTTTGGTTGGGGAATGATAAAGTATGAGGTAAGATCCTTGGCTGAGAAAGTGAGAAGAAAGTTTAGAGGCTGGAGGAGATGAGATTTGAAATAGCCAGTTTGCAGAGTAGGATAGCAGAAAAATTAAGGAGAAGGAAAAAGGATTGCTTTGCTTCAGTGAAGGACCAGTTTGATATTAGGTCACCTAAATTTGTAGTGAATCCAGAGAACCTGGGGTTGCCCTTTTCTCCATTTTAGGAACATGAGACTAGAAGTGAAGGAGACTGTTAATAATAGAGTTGGAGCTACGTGTTTTGCCTACCTCAAATTGTATTGGTATTGGTAGCTTCTATTATGTCTGCAGTATCAGTCAGTCCAGAGAAAAATTAGGGAAAATTCTAAGTTGTGGAAGGAAGATATTATCCCTTGGATTTCTTTCCTGGGTTTTTATTTGTTTAGTCAGGAGGAAAACTCACTTGAATAAGGTGTTGGGGGGGCAGCATAGTCTTGTGGAAAAGAACATTGGACTGGTTGAATCTTGCTTCCATGACTTGGGCAAACCCTTTCCTCTCTGCGGGTTTCTTCTGTTATAAAGTAAGGGAGTTGAACTCTCAATGATCTCTAACATGCTATGATCCTGTGATTCTAGGGCAAGAAATCCTCCTCCCCATCCCATATGATCAATGTCTCCATCTCGTTGAATAACTTGTTTCTACTTGCCTGTTTGCAGGTATTGTCCCAAGTGCAAGCAGCACAGAGAGGCCTCCAAGCAGCTGATGTTGTGGCGCCTCCCAAATGTGCTCATTATCCAGCTGAAGCGCTTCTCCTTTCGCAGCTTCATCTGGAGGGATAAAATCAATGACATGGTGGAATTCCCTCTCAGGTAAGGAGACTTGGGGCATAATTGGGGGAGACAGAAACCTCCCTTCAGGGATCCTCAGGATCTGAGTCCTTGCTCTCTCAGGATGGGAAAGTCGCTTGTTGAAGGAACAGACAGCACAGGGAGAAATTGTGCTTTGTAGCCATTTACTAGGGGTTTAAATGAATGGTGCATGGATAAAAATAGCAAAATGTTACATACTTGTCCTGACCAAAGATCCTCTGCCAGCTCTGGGTCATGAGCAAGTAAAGGAAAAGGTGGGATTTGGCAGCTCTGCTGCGGTGGAATCTTCCATCTAGATTTTTGTCATTTCATGGGATCATGATCATATCATTCTTTTCCACCAACCTAGGAACCTGGATTTAAGCAAGTTTTGCATAGGCCAGAAGGATGACCGGCAACTTCCAACCTATGACCTATACGCAGTCATCAACCACTATGGGGGCATGATTGGGGGCCACTATACCGCTTATGCCCGCCTGCCTAGTGACAAGAACAGCCAGCGGAGTGATGTGGGTGAGGGAGTATCCTGTTCCCTAAGGAGGAGGCCCTCCAAAAGTGGCCTAAGCGAGGGTTTAAGACAGGTCCCCTGTTATACTTTATAATTTCTGTTGTCTTCCATTTTCCTCCAAGTCTTGATATTTTGGGACAATTTCAGTTTTTTTTGTTGTTCTTCAGTTTTTTCCAACTCTTCCTAACTCCATTTAGGATTTTCTTGGCACAGTTACTTGAGTGGTTTTGCTATTTCTTTCTCTAGTTCACTTTACAATTGAGAACTAAGGCAAACAGGGTGACGTGACTTGCCCAAGGTCATTCAGTAAGTGTCAGAGCCTGGATTGAACTCAGGATTCCAGACCCAACACTTTATTCACTGTGCCACCTAACTCTTTCGGTTTTTAGCAAACCCTCATGTCCATTATATGACCCTTTTTACAGCTCTCCTGCCCCTCATGAGTGAACTAGATTCCATGGTGTACCACTTGGGCATAGTCAGACCCTCTTACATCCTTTTCTTGTCTATGCTGCATAAAGAAGGGTATTTCCCAGAATTCTGACATATGCCCCCTTTTTTAGAAGGAAAAAATAAATTGGAGCAGGAATAAGAAGCTCCTTTTCTCATATCTTGGAGATATGAGGATTGGGGAAGGGGTTGGAGGTATGTTTGGTTTCTTGATTCTGGAACTTGACTACTCCTAGTCATTCCTCCTTGTTCTTCCCCATTCCCAAAGGCTGGAGACTATTTGACGACAGCACAGTGACCACAGTAGATGAAAGCCAGGTGGTGACCCGCTATGCCTATGTCCTCTTCTATCGACGGCGAAACTCTCCTGTGGAGAGGCCCCCAAGGGCCCCTTCCGCTGACCACCACCCTGATCTGGGCCCAGCTACTGAGGCGGCCACCAGTCAGGTGAGAGGGGAACTTTGCATGATGAGAGGGTTGTATGGGCGATATTTAAATACTTGAGGTCAGTAGGAGGAGATGGGAGGGGATATGAGGACCGCCTCATTCTTTGTCTTGGGATCTGATGTGACTTTTGCCCTGGAGATCTCTGCTGAGCTTTGCTACCTGACTCTAGGGCAGAGCACTTCTCATTTCATCTTTCCCTGACCTGTCCTCCCAGTGCCGTCAGTGCCCTCCTCAGAGGCTTCTTTGCATCCCCCATGAGGCTGAGGGACCTAGGTTCTGTGTCCATTGTATACTGAACCCTGACCATGCTGCAAACGTGGGGATTTGACCATAGAGGAAAGCAGGACTTCTGAGGGACATAGGCACCCAGTTGCCCCAGCACCAGTAGGGTAGCCAGTCCACTCATGCGCCCACGCTTACACGCCAGACTTGCAAACGCACACGCACTCCCTGCCCAGACTGACCAGGGAGACTACTCCCGGCTAGAGGATGGGCTGCTAGGATGAAATCAGTCCCGGCCCTTTCAAGTCTCCATCTAGATGCTCTGCTGGAGCACCTGTCCCAGATATGTTTGTCATATGTTCTCCCGCCAACTCCCACACACACATACACTGTTCACACCCACGCCGCTCACACTGATTGCCCTGCTCCGAGGTGAGTACCTGCTTTCCTGACCCTGACTATCGCTCCTCAAGGCTGAGCCTTCTGGGGTTGACAGCCTTCGGCCTCATGGAGCTCAGTCTCCAGGAGAAACTGAAGTCAGAGCTCTGAGGAGGAGGGATGCTGTGATCATGGGAGGCCTCGGGCTTTCTCCCTCTCCCTCCCAGTGAGGGGATCTAGTGGAGCTCTCTGGAGTGGGAGGCACCCGCCACCTCTGCCATCAACACATTGCACTGACAGCATGCGGGCATGGTGGGCATAATCCATCCTTCAACCTGATCCGTCAGCTCTGCTCTGCACCTCCTCCCTCACTGGGCTGGGCTCCATGGGAAGCCGGGGACCATCCCTGCTAAGCAAGTCTGGCACATTGGAGAAACTCCCGATGTGGGCAGAACAAGAACTCTACCTGAAGAGAGAGAGCAATAGGCCAATGCCACTGGAGCTCTGGTTTATGGGGAAAAGAAAACCACCCTGTGATTGATCAAGCTCTGCAAGTGTATGGGGCCAAGCTGCACCGTGATTGGCTGGCCGAGTTATCTGGATCAGAGAAGAATGTGCTATGTTGGGATATCTTCTGTGAGCAAGACTCTTTTCATCCAGAGGAGAAGTGGGCAGTGAATTGCAGGATCCTTTTTGATCCAGGGGGCTGGAAAGCTGAACTCTGATTGACTGTCTGAGTGAGACATTATACTGGAGAAAGTCATGCCAGGATTGCCCTGTGCCCCCCTTGAAACTCACCTCAGATGATCACTACCGTTGGCTATCACCCACCTTCTGACTGCTTGACCCTGGGACTGCAGGTGGACAGCCCCAGCACCCATTCCTGGGGTGGCCAGGGTGGGGCTCAGGGCTTTGGGGGGGTGGGGGCACCAGGGGCCACATCCCATCCTGTCCTGTCTTCCCGCTCCCTGGTGCTGACTCAAGTTTCCGCACACCGCAGGCTTCCCGGATCTGGCAGGAGTTGGAAGCAGAGGAAGAGCTGGGGCCAGAGGCCTCAGGACGCCTGGGCCACTGGGGGCCCCGAGGCTGGGCAGCCCCACCGAGGCGGGCCCCTGACGCACCAGATGAGGGCTGCCTCCGCTACTTCGTCCTGGGCACCATGGCTGCCCTGGTGGCACTCGTCCTCAATGTGTTCTATCCACTGGTGTCCCAGAGCCGATGGAGATGAGTTGCCTGTCTGTAGGCCGGCCCTTCTGGGGAGTAGATTTTGGACCCCAATGTGGACTCAGGGCCCTGGGCCATGTTCTGTACACTTACATCTCAGGGCTGTCTGCCAGCCTCCCCTTAGGAGAGAATAGGCTTCTGCCCAGCCAGTCCTCATGCCTCAGACCCTAAGCTATGTCCCTGGGCCACCTGCCTGCTGGGCCCCACCTTTAGCCCCAGGCCATAAGCATAAACCTGAGACTACAGGGATCCTGTTCTCCCTTCTTGCCTTCCATCTATGAGGCCCAACCCCAGGTCCTTCTTTCCCTTTCACACCCCAATTCCCAAGCTACTTTCCTGTATTTAATGTATTAATAAAGTGAAATTGTTCCCAGGCTCAGTGTCTTATCTCCTCCCTCTGGTGCCTCTTATTGCGTCTTTTTCCCATGTGCGCCTAATATCCCCAAAATATGCTAGAGTGCCCCAACAAATTCATGTACCCTGGTTGCTCATTGGTGGGAATGGGGAGACACACTTTAGGGAAGGAAGAGGATCCTGGGTGCTGTTGGAGGGGGAAGGGTTGCCCCCTCCATACTGCCCCTCCCAGCATTATGTTCCATTTACAGGGAATGGGCCCTGCGCCCTTCACGCCTGGTCTGGACCCTGAGGGGGGCCCCCCGATGACGCCCGCAGAGCTGTTCCCCCGCCCCACGGAGCGCCCCACCCCTACCTACAGCAACATGGAGGAAGTCGACTAGCAGGTCCCTGGGTGGGGGGGCCCTGGGTGGGGGGAGGGTTTATCTAGCAGGGCTTTCTGGCTTTGGCCTTCTCCTACGCCAAGCACTTCGTTCACCCTCAGCTTTCCTCCTCCCTAGCTCCTAACAGCTTCCCTCAGCCTTTCCCTCCTCTAACCGGGACCCAGGCTCCATTTGGGGGGGGGGTGGAGGTGGGAGGGGGCTTCTGAGGTAGTGCCTCAGCTGTCTGCAGTCAGCCTGCACCTCTCGAATGTCCACACACCCACACACATACACATACACACACTCACATGCACGCACACACACATGCACACGCACATGCACCAGTTCCCCTGAATAAGACCCTGGATTCTTCCCTGGCTCTGAGCCCAGCCCCTGGTGCCCTCTGTGTTTAATTTCTCTCAGTTGTACTTTCAGTTCTTTCCGATTTGCATTTTAATTTTATTTGAAATATTGTAATTTTTTTGCATTTGGGAAGTGATTGCTGCTGTTTAAATATATTTTAAACAATAAATAAGTAAACCTCAATTATTGTAACCTCTGTGGAGGCTGCATTTGGTTCCACCCATCCCAGGACCCTCTGGTCCTCCCACCTTCTGAGTTTCTCCATTGCTTTGTCCTTTACCCCCACCTCTCCAACATCTTGGGGCCAGGATAGAAGTGAAGACGTGGATGAACTCATCCTTTGGGGATGAGGGTACAGCCAGAGAGATGAGGAGAAAACCGTGGCTGCATATTTGTGCTGATATTCCTGTAACGATTTGTACAGTGCTCATGTATGTGATCTCATTTGAGCCCCATTGTGCAAATGAGAAGAGAGGTTCATAGAGGTTAGGCAATGAACATACAAGCTATGGCAGATGACATCTGAATTGTTCTTTGGTTTGATAAAGATCAGCGTCCTCAAAAAGATTGAGAACTATGGCTCGCATTTTACTCCTAACTTTGTGGATGAAGAATGGACACAGGGAGATCAAGCCACTTGTTCAAAGTCCTACCAATAGGAGAAAGGAAGGGAAAAAGCATTTCTTAGGCATTGGCTGGTGCCAGGCTCTGGCCTAATAAGCTCAGGATTCATCCCAAAATCAGAGCTTAGACTGGGGAAGAATCCGGGGAGTCTGCATTCTAGAAACTTAGACTCACCAGATTTAGATTTGTGAAGGACTTTTTGGATCTACTAGTCTGTTTTCCCTCATAGGGAAATACAGTTCCAGACAAAGAAAAGAATTTACCCATGATCACACAGGTGATGAAAATGCAGAACTGAGACCCACATTTCTTAACTCCAAATCTGGTAGGACTTTTTACCATTTATCCTTCCACACTGGCAGCTAGATGGCACAGTGGCAAAGACCCTGGACCTGGAGACAAAAAGAATCATCTTCCTGAGACTGAATCTGGCCTTAGACACTTGGTACCTTTGTAATGATAGGCAAGTCGCTTGGCTCTACTGGTTCTCATCTGTGAAAAGGAGTTGGAAAAGGAAATGGCAAATCACTGCAATATTGTTGCCAGGAAAACCTCAAAAGGGGACAAAAAAGGCAGACATGACTGAACACCACCACCACCACCTTCCAGCCTCTGAAGGAATATTCTATAGAATATATATCTAGATAGATATAGATATATGTATGTATGTATAATACACACATAATATAAAGAGATTCTATGTACATCTTCCCTTTCAGGACATAGCGGAATGAGTAAGAGATTTACTCAGAAGACCTAGGGTCAAATTCCAGCTCTATTGCTCCCTTCTCTGTGCAACAACAAATCCCCTCATCTTTCTGGACTGTTTTCTAATTTGTGAAACTAGGCATTGGGTAGATCATCTGTAGGGGCCCTGCCAACCTCACATCAGTCCCCAAGCATTCTCTAATGACCTGTGGGCTAGGTGATAGGTGTTGGACAAGACTGCATGAAAACTATCCATGGTACCTCTACAGAGAACTTGTGCAAAGAGCAATGCTAGGGAGGGGGCCTGAGAGAAGCTGGGCCAGTTGAGGCAGGGGCTGGGGCACAGGTAGAAGACCTTGGCCAGTCTCCTTAACCTATTTGAGGCTGTTTCTCTGTTGAAAAGAAGGAATTTGAACTGAGTGAGAGGGAGAATGGAAGGAAAGAAAGGAGGAAGAAGTCCGTACTGTGTGCCAGGTCCTGCTAACCACTTGACCCCCATCTTATTTGATCCTCTCAACAACCAGCACAGTAGGTACATTATTACCCCCATTTTACAGTTGAAGAAACTGAGGCAAAGTGACTTGCCTGAAATTGCACAGCTTTTGAGCATTTGGAGCAGGAGTTGAAGGCAGGTCTGCCTGACTCCAAGCACAGCTCTCTAACAAACTTCAACACTTGGCTGCTGCTCATTTTAGATGTGATGATCCCAAGCCTTGTCTAGTTTCAGGCTCCCTCCTAAGTTGGTCATTCTCCCTGCGTGCACAAGTTTGTCAGTTTTGAGAACTACATTATACCTATGCTAATTTTTATTTATATATAGTTATAGATATAGACTGATAAGATTGAATGATTTAGATTTACTTTAAAAGTATTGGGGGTGGCTAGGTGGCGCAGTGGATAGAACACCAGCCTTGGAGTCAGGAGTACCTGGGTTCAAATGTGACCTCAGACACTTAATAATTACCTAGCTGTGTGGCCTTGGGCAAGCACTCAGCCCTATTGCCTTGAAAAATAAAAAAAAAAGTATTGATTAGGTAGCCACAGATACATAGATACATATAAATGTATACTTACATATACATACACATACACAGAGTGGCACTAATGCCAGATATGAGTTGTTTTTAGGGAGAAAAGTAAACTCAGGCTAACAAACATTTCTTTTTTCCCAACCCCAGGCTTGATGTTGTCAGAAACTTCAAGTAGACAGTAGGTCAGCTTATAGGGATAAGGGTGAGAAGATTTTTACATTCTGGCTGGCTCCTATATATGACCAAAAGTGGAAGTTTAGGACATCTTTAGTTAAGAAAATCTTCATGGAGCCTAACCATGTGCAGAGAAGTCCTTACCTTAGGGGTAGCTCAAGGTTTAGGTGGAGAGGTGGGGCCTGAAACAGGATAGAGGCACTAAACAGCTGTAATAAAAGACTGCAATGTGACAAGTGCTGCAACTGAGATGGGATGTGAGATTGGGGGGATGGAGGCAGAGGGAGAGACAAGGGGTGCTTTTTTCTGTTGGTTGTCATTCAGTAAACATGCCTCATGTAAGGAACAATAATGGTCATTGAGGGGGGAAAAGTTCAGGTAAGAGAGTCCTTATTCACATGGAGCTCACAATCTTGTGAAGTACATGATCAGTACATTAAGAAAGGATAAACGGGTGGCTAGGTGGCGCAGTGGATAAAGCACCAGCCCTGGAGTCAGGAGTACCTGGGTTCAAATGTGGTCTCAGATACTTAATAATTACCTAGCCGTGTGGCCTTGGGCAAGCCACTTAACCCCATTGCCTAGCAAAAACCTTAAAAAAAAATACCTGAGGACTGCAGGAGGGGAAGGTAGCTATGGAATTTAAGGAAAAGGAAAATCAAAGATGGATTATTGGAGTAGGTGGCTTTGATTTGGGCTTAATTAAATATTTATTTTTCCAACTACATGGAATGGTATTTTTCAACAATCATTTTTTTGGCAAGGTTTTGAGTTTTATATTTTTCTCGCTCCTTTCCCTTGGCAGGAAGCAGTTCAACATAGGTCATATATGTATAATCATGCTAAACATAGATCCATGTTGGTTATGTTTTGAGAGAAGAATCAAATCAAAATGGAAAAAAAGCAATAGAGAGAAAAAAAATTTTAAAAATTGAAGATAGTATGTTTTGATCTATATTTAAACTCCACAGTTCCCTCTCTGAATATGGTACTTTCTATCACAAGTCTCTTAGAATTATTGTACTGATGAAGTGAACAAATCCATCATAGTTGATCATCATCCAATGTTGCTGTTAGTGTGTATAATCTTCTGGTTTTGTTAACCTCACTTAGCATCAGTTCATGAAAGTCTTCCCAGGCTATTCTGTAGTCTGGTTCCTTGTGATTTCCTATAGAACAATAGTGTTCCATCACATTCATATACTACAATTTGTTCAGCTATTCCCCAATTGAATGTGTGTGTGATAAAATTATACTGAACAAAATCTTCAGGGACTGGTTTGAACAAAAGAAAGTTTTTATTTACTTTTCTCGAGAGAAGGGCACACTCCCAAGATTCACAAAGGTAGTAAAGCTCAAGAAGCTGCCTCAATTGACAGTCAATCCAAATTTTGTGGCTAATATGTGATCCTCCTCCCTATCTTCTCTTTCTGTCGACTCATTGGTTAGTCTTCAGAGTTACATTCTATTTGCAAAAATCTACCTCAGCAACAAAGAAAAGTATGAAAGGTTATCATAAAATATTACCTCGCCATCCAGATGGTGAGAATAACCCTTAAGGACGGGCGGCTAGGTGGTATAGTGGATAGAGCACTGGCCTTGGAGTCAGGAGTACCTGAGTTCAAATTCAGCTTCAGATGCTTAATGATTACCTAGCTGTGTGGCCTTGGGCAAGCCACTTAACCCCATTGCCTCGCAAAAACAGACAAACAAAAAAAAAATAACCCTTCAGGATTATAACTATCTTATTGAAATAATGTAATTTGTCTTGGAATGTAAGGTCTAGTAAAAGTCTACTATACTCCTACTTCGTAGAAATATCCTTATCCAGAAAACGAGTGGTGTTACAAATTTCATTTGGAACGCAAGGTCTCCTAAGAATAATCTAAGAATAATGGTTTGGTTTTCTTAGTATTTCTTAACCCTGAGAGGACTTCACTAGAAATATTAACCCTAAGGAGGTTTTATCGGGAATATTCCAATCAATGGGCATCCCTTTGATTCCCAGTTCTTTGTCACTATGAAAAGAGCTACTCTGAATATTTTTGTACTTTTTTTTTTGCAAGAAAATTGAGTTAAGTGACTTGCCCAAAATCACACAGCTAAGTACTAAGTATCTGAGACTGAATTTGAACCCTTCTGACTTCAGGGTTGTTGTCTACTACACCACCTACCTCCACATGTGAGTTTTTTGCTCATGTGGATTTTTTACACCTTTTTCATGATCTCTTTGGAATACAGACCTGGTAGTGGTATTGCTGGGTGAAAGGGTATGCACAGTTTTATTGCCCTTTGGGTGTAATTCCATAATTTGGACTTTAATTCTAGCAAAGGAAGAAGGGAAGGGGACATTCTACTTATGATGCAAAGACACTTCAGGAAAGTCAAAGAAAAGGGGGTCTGGAAAGGGGTCACATAATCCAGTTTGCCTAGAATGTATATAGGTAGAATGTGATGTAAGGCTAGAAAGGTTGGTTAGTGCCAGATATGAGAGGACCTTAATGAAGGCAAAAGAATTTTAAGTCATTAAAGTAGAAAGTCATTGAAAATTTTGGGGCAGTGGGCTAACAATAAACAGGGTTTTATGTAAGAAGAGTTATTCAGAAGGAATGAGTACAGTTTAATGCTTTCAGTGAAATTTAATCTTTAAATTTAAGGCAATGGGGTTAAGTGGCTTGCCCAAGGTCACACAGCTAGGTAATTCTTAAGTGTCTGACTCCACTGCGCCACCTAGCTGCCCCTGAAATTTAATTTTAAAATTATTCTAGGAATAAGAATATGAAAGAGAGTGAATTAGGAAGAGAAAGGACATTAAAGATCTCTTAGGAATGTATTGCAATTACCCAGATGATAATAAAGGCCTATAATGAAGAATGGAGAGAACAAATAGAAGTGGAATTGATCTGACTGAAATTAACTGCTTGGCTATGAGAAGTTTGGGGTGGGGGGAGAGTTCAAGATAACCTCCAGATTGTTATTCAGTTAGGTTGCTCACTACTGCTTAAAGATTTTTGCTTAAAGGGAAGAAAGGCTTCCCACAAGTAGAGCTGTCCAAAAGCAGGATGGATCATCACCGAAGAAGTGAATTACCCATTATTGGAGGTCGACAAACACGACTAGATGAGCATTGGTTAGGGATTTAGATTTGAGTGCTTTGTAGAGGATAATCTGTTCAGATAGACTAAACCCACCTGATACCCTTTCACATCAGAGGAACAACACCTTCATCTCTTATCTCTTCCCTATCACACTCCCCAAACCTCTTTCCCCAAAGCCACCCCCAACCCCTCTTACAAAAAGACCTCAATTGCTTTACTGAGAAGATTAAAGTCATCAACGTCAACCTGAAGAACCTCATTACTCCCACACTTGGAAACCCCTCATCTTCACCCATCTCCAACTTTCCTCTGGTCTGAGCTGGTGAGATGGCCTCCTCCTCCCGTCTCTTGGATGCCATCCTTTCTTTCTCATAGAATGGTGGAACTGCATCCATGGCTGTTTTCCTGGGGGTCCGTCCCCAAGTCCGGAGTTCCCTACGAGATAGCTTCGTGAGGATTAAGGCTCAGGGCTAGGCACAGTCCTTCATCTATAAGCTCTCTGAAGGCAGTCATGTGCCTCACTCACCTAAGCTTTTTATCAGACCCAGCTAGTAGCTCAGAATTCAGCCAGCATCTAGCAAGTGTTGGATAAAGGAATGAATGCATGAATGAAGAAATGAAAGGTGCTGGGTTGGACGGAGCATCCAGGATCCGGGGAAGGTGCACTTGGCATCTGGAGAAGGGACCCTGAGCACGGAAAAACCGAACGCAAAGCTCCTGAGCCCTAGTCCCCAAAGGCACCGGCCGCAGTGGGGGCGCGGCTTGAGGTGGCCGGGCGCCGGACATCGCACACCTGGAGGGGCGGGGTGGGGCACCCCGGGCGCCGGCCCGGGCCGGGGCTCAGAGCCGCGGGGGCGCGGACACGCGCAGGGAAGGGGCTGCGGGCGGGGCGCGCCGGGCTTGCGCTGTGCGGCGCAGGCGGGCTGGGGAAGGGCAGAGAGGCGGCAGTGCGGGAGCGCGGGAGGCCGGAGCCGAGCCGGCAGCAGCCGAGATGGGGGAGCATCCGCAGCGGCCCTGGAGCCAGCCCGGGCGGAGGAAGGGCACGCCGGAGCCCCCGCTGCGCCGCGGCCGGGCCGGGCCGGTGGGACTGGCCTCGGCGGGAAGCTGAGCCCGAGGGCCCAGGTGAGACCCCGTGCCCCATCCCCCTAGCTAGCCGCCCGCGGATGCCAAGTCGGCGGCGCGCCTCTGCGCAGCCCGCTGGCCGGGGAGCGTGCGAGGTGTCTGCAGCTCCGCGTTCTCCGTCCCCGGTCAAAGGCCCCTCTTCTGTTGGGAGTCTGAGAATTCGTGTGCTGGGGCCAAAGGGGCAAGGAAGACGTGCCCCGGCAGGGATGTAATGGTCGCCGGGCAGGGTGGGGAGCAGCCAAGGGAAGGTCCTTCCCCTTAGTTAGGGGGGAAGCTGATCCCTCACAACGCCCCCCTCCAGTCACCAGGTTGGGTTCTCTTGACACCAGCTCCTTTCATCACTGAGGCTTTTGGTGGAGGGCAGCAAGGTGAACCCCTTACCTGAGCCCTCAGTACCCCGACACTGAGACTCCCCACTCATCCCATCACAAAGATTGGACGCGATGGGCAGAAGCACCTCCATTCCAGCTATTCAAACTGGAAGAAACCTTACAGATCATCTAATTCAACTCTGATTTATAAAGGAGGAAAGAGGCTGGAGGAATAGAATTTGCCAAGGTCACTAAGGAGTAAATTGCCCATGATTTGACTGCAAATTCTGTGATCCTAAATCAAGTGATCTCTCCCTGAGAAGGGGACCCTGAGGGAGAGAAAGGGGGCCAAAGAGCAGAGAAAGGAGAGACCACTCCATCCTTGCTTCTACCTCATCTTTGTTACAGATCAGGAGATGTAAACTAGTGAAAAGTGACTCATTCATCCATCAGATGAGGATTTAGGGGACAAAGAATAAAAGGTGTATCTGGGGAAATTAGGGGCAACTCCCTGAGAGAGGTGGGCTCCGATTTGGATTTAAAGTGAGAGGTGAATCCTTCTTTCAGATAAATTGAAGTGGGAAGCGCTTATATCAAACACAAACTCAAAAGAGGCTGATCCTGTGGGAAGTTATCTATGTATTATATCTCTGTAGACTTGGCAATATCCTGAGGTCCCTAAGTTGGAAGTCAAGAAGAGTTGGATTCTTAGTCAGACTCTGACAATAACTTTGCTGTCTGAGAGTCTCTTCCTCTCCTTGGATCTGTTTCCCTGACTGGGCCATAAGGGGACTGGAGGAAATGAGCCCTGAGGTTCCTTCAGTTCTGAATTCATGTCCCTAGAGGTAGCCTTGGAGTCAGACACTTCCCAAAGGAAACCCCTCTGGGAATGGGGTAAGGAAAGCCACTGGAAACTGTGTCTCTTTTTTGGTTGTTTACAAACACCAACCCAACCTAGAGTCTCCTGAGGAGCAAATCTTCTTCTGACCTTGGCCATGCACCAAGGACATTTCATCCTCAGCAGTGCTAAAGGAAAGAACTATACATATTCTCTCTCAGCCCTGCAGGAGAGACTCCTCCAGGACAGGTCTGCTTGTATCCCAATCCATTTAGAAACCCCAAACTGGAGAGAAGGGGCAGGTGACCTAAGGTGTATGTGTGGAACTGGGTGGGACAGGTGTTCTGCCCTTTATTCTTGACCTTTCTCCTCCTTCCTCCTTCCCCCTTCTCAAACACACATGGTCAGTTGGAAAAGGGGAAAGTCGGTCTACCCACTCCAGTCTACCCTTGGTTAACTGACATCATGGTAGAGATGCTGATGAGGTGGCCATAGAGTCACTTAGTCATCTTTCCAGATAGGGCAACAGCTGCTGTATGTTCCCCAATTGGCTTCCTTCATTGGAATTATAATATTAAAGCTGGAAGGGACCTTGGAACATAGTTTGTTAAAGCTAGGAAAAGACTTTAAAGATCATCTGCTCCACCCCCTCTTTTTACAGATAGGGAAACTGAGACCCAGAGAAGATAAATAATTCATCCAAATTCAAACAAAGTGGTTAGTGGCAAAGCTGGGATTCAAATTTAGATGTTGTTAGGTCAACCAATTGCAAGATTCCAGAAGAACTCACTATCTAATGTCCCATACTTTTCTCTCCTTACAGCAAAAGGTAGGTTTTAGATATCAGGGTCCATGGGATGGACTAGGTTAAAGCTAGGTTATGACTCAGGATTTGGGGTCCAGAACTGTGGGCCAAAAGAAAGGAAGTTAGACCCTTAATTACCATTCCCATTTCTCAGAGCAGGCAGTATGCTTTTTCAGGAAGGACAGAGACAAGGTTGGAGAAGCCTTGCTTCTCTCCTGGGGAGCTTCCATCTTGAGGGGAGCCAAAAGACAGGGGTAATAACTCCCATTCCTACAGAGCTTTAATGTTAAGGGGCACTTTCCTCACCACCCTTGTCTGGTCATGAAAATGTTGTCTACCCCATTTTATAGATACTCTCAGAGACCTGTGATTTGACCCGAGGCTCCCGACTCTCCCTCACTGTACTGCTTTCCCTCCTCTAACTTCCAAGGCAGTTTCAGACAGGGGGGATAGAAATCCCTCCCTAGTCCAGACCCCTGATGAAGGACACTGGGCGCCCTGTCCAGGGCACCGCTGGTCTGAGAATGGGAAGGCAGGTAGCTGAAGTCATAAAGAAGGCCAATGGGGATGAGGCAGGCAATTTTTTTTTTTAGTTTTTTGCAAGGCAAATGGGGTTAAGTGACTTGTCCAGGGCCACACAGCTAGGTAATTATTAAGTGTCTGAGACCGGATTTGGACTCGGGTCCTTCTGACTCCAGGGCGGCCCCAGGACAGCCCTTTAGGCCTCCCAGCACTGTCCTCACCACGACCAGGCCACAGGCCACAGGCCACCTCCAGTTCGGCCAGGTTCGCTGCCTGGCCGGCCGCGGCCCACAGGAGGCCCACGAGAGTTCATCGGCGGAAGGGTCCCGAGGCCTGTGGCGGGCGAGGCCGGGCTCCAGCCCGCAATCACTCCTTCTCCCTCCCCTCCAGGCGGCTCCGGGATTATGCTGAGCCCCGCCCATGGAGACCCCCTCGGACCTTCCGGCGCCGGAGAGCAGTGATGGACCCGGAGCCGCGGCGGACGCGGGCTGGGCCGCGGGCCCCTTCCCCGGGGGCTTCCGGGCCTCGCTGGCCGGCGTGCTGCTCCTGGAGCTGGCGCTGGGCCTGGGCTGCAACGCGGCGGCCCTGCTGCTGCACCGCGCCCGGGCCGGGCCCCGGGCCTCGGCCAGCGCCCGCCTGACCCTCAGCCTGCACGTGCTGGACACGCTCATCTGCGCGCTCTGCGTCCCGCTCAGCGTGGCCGTCCTGCTGCTGCCGCCGCCGCCGCCGCCCCGCGCCCCGCGCCCCGCCGCCCCGCGCCCCGCCACCAGCCTGCTCTGCCGCTTCCACGAGGCCGGCGTCACCTTCAGCGGCGTGGCCACGGCGGCCGGCGTCCTGGCCGTCAGCCTGGACCGCTACGACATGTCGGCGCGGCCGGCGCGCCGCCGCCTGACGCCCGCGCGGGCGCTCCTGCTGCTGGCCGGCGCCTGGCTGCTGTCGCTGGCCGCCTTCTCCCTGCCCTTCGTGGAGGCCGAGCTGGCGCCGGGCGCGTGGGACGAGGCCGCGGGCGCCGACAACCGCACGGGCGTGGCCTGCGTGGGTGCGGGCGGCGGCGGCGCGGCGGGCCCGGGGGCGCCGGCCGGCAGGGGCCACCTGCTGGTGCAGATCCCGGCCTTCGTGGCCGCGCTGGTGGGGCTGCTGGTGACCTACGCGCGCGTGCTGCACGCGCTGAGCGCGGGCCTCGGGGCGCGGGCCGGCCGGCGGCGGCGGGGCCGGCGGGGGCGCGGGCGGCGGGGCCGGGGGCGCGGCGGCGGCGGGGGCGCCCCGGGGGCGGCCGAGGCCCGCGGGCCCAGCCCCCCGCCGCCCGCGGCCCCGGCCCCGGCCCCGCCGCCGCCCGCCCTGCAGACGTCGGTGTCGGTGATCCTGGCGCTGCGCAGGGCCGTGCGGCGGCACCGGGACCGGCGGGCCCGGCGGCGGCGCGTCCTGCGGCGCTCGCTGCTCATCGTCAGCTCCTTCGTGGGCTGCTGGGCGCCCTTGTCCGTGGGCAACCTGCTGCTGCTGTGCCTGGGCCCCAGCGAGCGGCTGGCGCGCCTGCGGCTGTGCTGCCTGGCGGCGGCCTACGGCACCACGGTGCTGCACCCGCTGCTCTACGCCTTCCCGCGCCGGCCGCTCGGCCGGGCGCTGCGGGGCCGGGCCCGGAGGCACGCCGTGTGCGCCCTGCGGCCCGAGCCCCCCGCCGCCGGCGCCGCCGTGGTGCGCGACTCCTGGCTCGGGGCGCGCAAAGGCCGGGCCCGGGCCCCGGCGGCCGCGCCGGCCCCGGACTGACTGAGGCGCGGCCCCGCCCGCCCCGGACCCCGGCTGCCGGGGAGCCTTGGACCGCAGCCTCATCCAGGTGCAGCCCCCCCCCCCCCCCGCTGGGGTCCAGGCCCGAGGGCCCGGGCCCGGCACCCCTGCCCCGCGGCGGATGCCCCCGGCCGAAGGCTTCCCTCATCGACCCAGTCCCGCAGAGCAGCACGGGCCGGAGGCCTTCTCTGTCCTCCTGCCCCGAGTGGCCCGGGGGCCCGGGACTTGTCACCAGCACCCACTCCCCCTGGGCCCCCCACCCCCGACCCTGCCCGGGAGTTGGAGAAGAGCCTCCTCGAAGCTCAGATTCCTGCCAGCACAGCCCCATCACCCATCACCAAAGAAAGCACAGTCTCCATCCGAGTCACAAAGTCCCTAGCCACCACTGAGTGCTCTGCTCTTGGGGACGGTGAGGGGCCCTATTTGCTCAACCATTAAGGCAATAACGGGGCTAGGGAAAAGAACACCCCACACGAGACTCATCACAGCAATAACTCCAGATGGAGGTCCTCAGTTACCCCATTCCTTCCCAGAAAGAGTCACCAGCCTGAGAGTCACCACCTTCCCCAGTCAGAGATTTAGCTAGGAAGCGGGAGCCTGTCTGGTCTTCCTGTTTGCCCTTGGCTTGCTTGTCCTAGAGGGGACTAGACAGGTGTCGGTCTCCTTACCAGCACCCTCCCAAGAAGAAGAGGTGAACGGTTCTTCCTTACAGGAGGGGGGAAAACAAGGGGCAGGCCAGAGTTCTTTCTGGCTTTGGCCTAACTCCCTGGGTTAAGGACTGACTCTCAGTTCAAATCCTCCAGGAAATGATGTCACTGGGGGTACCCAGGACCTTTGGCAGCTGCTTCCCCTGCTTGGGCTGGTGATAAGAGGGGGAACCCTATCTTTACTTGTAGTTTTTACTTTTAATACTATCCAGTCTGGTGTGACTTTTCTGGTAGCAATCAGTTCCCCTGGTGTCTGAGGTGGCCCCAGGTCTTTCTGCAAAATACTTGCAAAGGATCTGCTCCTTCTTCTCTTAGCTAAATAAACTTGATCACCATCCCTTCCTCTAAAATTCTGGCCTCTCTCTGAGTCCTTGGGGTGTGGGGTGGAAAATATTCCCTTTACTTGAGGGGACTTATAACAATTCTATAAAGTCTGAGAAGCTGACTTGTTTTGAGAACAATTTGCATATGTTCACAGAAACCTAAATTTTCTTCCTCCCAACAATTTCCTTCACTGGTCCCATTCAATCCTGTTCTTGCCCCATTTCCCACCTAAATCTCATTAAGCTTTCTAGGACCTTCTAATCGGGCCTGAAATTCAGACCTTCTTAACCACTAGACCTGAGACTGTTCTAGGGGAAACTCACTTGTCAACAGGTCATTGGAGATAGAGATCTGAATGGTCTGGCAGAAGTTGATCAGGGGATAGGTCAGGTTAAGTTGGAAATTTAGAGGAACCTCCAAAGTCGGGGAAGATATAAACCAATCAACCATTTGTGGGTCTTGAATCTGTATCCCACTCCATCTCCCAGATTGGCTTACTCTGAGTTTCAATGAAAAAAATCCTATCCAAATATGATAAGGAATAAAAGTTGGTAGGTAGAAGGGGCCTTACAGACCATCTATATCAGCTCCTCAACTGGACAGATGGAGAAATTGTCCAAGATTACAGGGGACCTAAGCAGCAGAATTGAGACTTAAGCTCATCCCAGGGCAATGCCCTTGCCACTCTCCTGTGTTATTGAGTTAAAATGACAAGTCAGGTCTCTTCTGGAGAGAGGTAAAAATGAAAGCGGAAGTAACTCCAGGAAGACCTAGTGAAGGAAGGAGAAAGGGGGTTGAAAAGAGAAATTGTCCTTGCCTAACAAGATTTCACATTGTGATCTAGTTTTTAAGAATGAATCTTGAATCCCTTCAGCCTTAGTATCTCCCACTGTGCCTGCTCTCTTTGTGTCCATTTATCTCTAGAAGAGGGGAGTAGTATCACCATGTCTAGATGGAAGGGAGAGAAGAAAGAAGGGGTAAAAAAAGGGAGAAGGGGAGGCAAGCCATCTATGTTAAATAAGAGGAAGGCATATTTCGCCTCAGTTCAGAAGATTCCCAACAGTTGTCCACAAGTGCAAAAGACAGTACCTTATCACTGCAGCTATTTTAGCAGAGGCCACAGGATTCCTGGACTGTTAGGGAAGGTGGAGTCGGATCTCTGAGGTTCCTTCCATCAGATTCCAGAAGATCTGCAGATGTCACACAGGCGCACTCTTGTGGCTCCATTAGGAATTGACAGGTTGATGGGTTTCTGCAGAACACCAAGCTCCTCTAGGGCTCTAATCCTGTGCTTTGGAAGTTAAATCCTACCAGAAACCTGTTAAAAAGTCACCTTGGCTTTGGGGCCTCAGACTCATTGTAGGGATATGGGATAAGGAAAATAGACATGGGAAGTTGTTAGGCCTAGAGCTCCCCAGGGCTCTCCCCAAGAAAACACATTACAGACATTTGATTAATGGGTAATGAGTCTTGAAGGCACAAGGTCCGGTATTTTAAGTACTTTATGGGGCTCTAGGGTGGGAAAAGTTCCATGAATCATGTGGAAAGGCTGTAAGTAGGTTAATAGGAATTGGGGTGATGAAGCTGGGAAAGTCATATCTAACACAATTGTGTTACCTGGATACCATTGGGTATGACCTCCTAGGTCGAGACTACCATGAAAACTGACAGCAGTTGGACAAAGAATATTAATTAAGAAGCTCATTTAAAGAACAATATCAATATTGATTGGCATCAAATAGCATTGAACCTACAGTCAGGAAACCTAGATTTGAATATCAGCTTTGAGACTTATCAAATATGCAACTATAGACAAATAGCTTCTTTGGGCTTTAGTTCCATCTGTAAATAAGGATCTTGCTATCTGTATTTCCTATTTTCCTGGGGTAGGAAAGTGCTTTGTAACCTTAATCATTAAAAATGACCCCAGGGACCAATGACCAAAGCTTGAGAGAAAGTGGTGCATCTGTGTGATGATGGACATTTTCTGGGCCCCAATTTCCTCATCTGTAAAAAGAGGGAGTTGGGCCCCCTTCTTCTAAGAGACTCTAAGCCTCTGAATTTACAAAGTCCTTTCTACCTTCCTCTGAATCTGGGCCCTGGAGACATATATTGCCCTCTAGCAAACTACTGAAATCTCACTTTCCTGAACTAAGAAGGAATAATCCCACTTCCTTCCTCCTCAGGTCTCAGAAAAGATTCTGTTACACAAAATTGAGGTAGGATTCCTGTTGCTAAAATGATACAATGAAAATCATCCTTAGAGGGTCAGAAAGATCTCTTGAGTGAAATTTCCAAGACTTAAAAACATATCTATGAGAAAGAAAAGAAGTTACCTAAAGAAGCGGAAGCTGATAAACAGGGAACTCAACGACCAATAAAAGGCATGGTCATAGGAGGGAAGCAAGGGTAAGTAATAGAGGATAAGGACAATGCTCTGCATTCCTGTGGGGCTAATTTTGGGAGTGATTGTAAATTGGAAAGAGCTGAGACTGGAAAAAGAAAACAAGGACAATAAAAAAGAGTGTTTTTTTTTTCTTTAAGTCACAACCCTTGATGCTTCCTCTGAATATGAAATACACTTTGGAGATCTTCCTCTTATTCTTCTTGTTTGTTTGACTGCACCCCATGGGTGGACACTGGCAACAGGCCAGTGAAGATATTTCAGGTTTGCCTCTAGATTGCCACAGTAAAGCGAATAGCGCAATAAATTGAGTTACGGGAATTATTTTGGTCTTTCAGTGTATGTAAAAGTTAGGTTTACACTATACTGTAGTCTGTTAAGTGTACAATACTAATTTGTTTAAAAATGTATCTACCTTAATTAAAAATTCTTTATTGCTAAAAAGGCTAGCTATCATTTGAACCAATAGAGAGTCATAATCTTTTTGCTGGTGGAGAGTTTTGCTTTGTTGTTGATAGTTGCCAACTGATCAGAATGATGGCTTGGGGTGGCTGTGGTAATTTAAAAAAAATAAGACAAAAAGTTTGCTGCATTGATTCACTTTTCCTTTCACTTGAATACTTAAGAGGCCATTGTAGGGTTATTGACTGGCTTAATTTCAATGGAAGCCTGAGGAGAGGGAGACTTCAAAGGTGGATTGGTGGAGAAGTCAAAATACACAACTGTTATCACAATCTTATATGGGCTTGGTTGATAGTACCCTAAAATAATTACAACAGTAACATCAAAGATCACTGATCATAGATCACCATAACCAATATAATAATAATGAAGTTTGAAATATTAGAATTACCAATATGTGACAGACATGATGTGAGGACCTGCTGTTAAAAAGGTGATGGTATATAAAAAAGTAGACTTGCTTGACATAAGGTTGCCACAAACCTTCAATTTGCAAAAAAACACTATCTACAAAACACAATAAAACAAGGTATGCTTGTATGCAGAAATCACCTGAGCGTGGCCACCAGTATTGCATTACTGTACAATGGTTGTTGGTTACCTTCAACCTAGTTTAACTCAGTGCCAAGATGGCTTTCCCAGGGTGGGGCTGCTGTAACACATGCTACAGCTTCTTGAAGCCCCAGGTGAGGGGCTCAAATCCTTCAGTTATTCAGGGGGCTATTTACTCCCAAGGATGAAGACATCCCCTAGTTGGAATGGACGAAAGAGAACAATTTGTTGCAATGACCTCGAAGGCAGCTGAAGCAAGTGTTGTGGAGATCTTAGAGCTTGGTTCAGACTTCAGAGACCCCAAGGTCTTCCAACTACATCCCAGGCCATTACCAGTCATCTTGACTTTTGTTTTGCCCCTAGACTTTGATGACTAGAAGACAAAGCAAGGCTGACAACTGAGCAACACTGTCTCAGCAATTACATGCTGCAGCCATTCTTCAATACAAAGGATACACAGAATACACAAAAAGAATACAAAGGATAAACAATAATAACTGTATAAGTATCAGACTCACAGGTATCAATCACTGAACAGGCTTTTAAGAGAAGAAGACACAGAAATGATTCATGCTTATGTCCATAATAAATCAGGACCTCTTGCCCCTTTTTTGCTATTGTTCAGTTGTATATACCTGACTCTTCCTGATCCCATGGACCATAGCATGCCAGAACCTTCTATCCTCCACTGTATCTTTAAGCCTGCCAAGTCTATGTTTGTAAATGTTTCCATGACACCATCTATCCATCTCATTCTCTACCTTTCTCTTTTCATTTTGCCTTCGATCTTACCTAAGATCAGGATCTTTTCCAATGAGTCCTGTCTTCTCCTTAGTTAGCCAAAATATTGTAGCTTCATCTTTAGTAACTGACCTTCCAGTGAATGACCTGAATGAATTTCTTTAAGTATTGACTGATTTGATCTCCTTGCTGTCTAAGGACACTCAAAACTCTTCCCCAGCACCACAATGTGAAAATGTTAATTCGGCAGTACCCAGCTTTGCTTATAGTCCAACTCTCACGCCTAAACTTTGCTTATGGAAAAAAATCATAGTTTTGACTATAGGGACCTTTGTCAGCAAGGTGATGACGCTGCTTTTTAGTAGGCGCTCCTGATTTGCTATACTTTTTCTTTCAAGGAGAGTGTTTTAATTTCTTACCTGTTAACACCATTTGCAGTGATCTTTGAACCCAAGAATATAAAATCTGACACTACTTCAATTTCTTCTTCGAATTGCTAGAAAGTAATGGGATCAAGTGCCAGGATTTAAGTTTTTGATTTTTTATGTTCAACTTCAAGCCAGATTTTACACTCTCTTATTTCACACTCATCAAGAGGCTTCTTAATTTCATTTTTTTCACTCAGAGTTCTGTCTGCATATCTGAGATTGTTAATGTTTCTCCAATAACCTTAATTCCCACTTTTGATTCATGTAGCCTAACATTTCAAATAACATACTCTATATATAAGTTAAATAAACAGGGTGACAACTTACAGTCTTATTGTACTCCTTTTTCAATCTTAAACATTTTATTAAAACATTTTATTGTCCCATGTTCATTTCAAACTGTTGTTTCTTGGCCTCCATATAGGTTCCTCAGCAGACAAGTAAGATGATTTGGTGCTCTTGTTTTTTTTTTGAGAAATGGTTACATTTTGTTGTGATCCACATCAGTAAAATGCTCTAGTATAGTCAGTGAAGCAGAATTAGATTTTTTTTTTGAAACTCCCTTGCTTTCTCTATAATCCTGTTAATGTTGACAATTTGGTCCCTGATACCTCTGCCTCTTTCACAACCATTCTGCTCTTCTGATAATTTTTGGTTCACATGATATTGAAGTCTAGATTGCATAATCATAAGTATAATCTTGCTGGCATGTGAAATGAGCTCTATTGTTCAGTAATCTGAACAGAACTGAATAGAATCTAAACAATTCCTCCTTGGCATTGCCCTTTTTTTGGAATTAGGATATAAATTGATCTTTTACAATCCAGTGATTACTGCTGAGTTTTTTAAATTTTTGCCATATTGAATGCAGTACTTTATTTTTTTTTAATTTTTTTTGTCAAGGCAATGAGGTTAAGTGACTTGTCCAAGGTCACACAGCTAGGTAATTATTAAGTGTCTGAGGTGGGATTTGAACTCAGGTCCTCCTGACTCCAGGATGGGTGCTCTATCCACTGAGCCACCTAGCTGCCCCCACAGTACTTTATTTTTTAAAAAAACTAAAGAAATAAATAGTTACTTTTTAATTATTTTTTATTTTTTCTGATCACATCTGAAAACAAATTTTAATATATACTAAAAATTTTTGAATTCCAAATTTTCTTCCTCCCTAAGACAGTAACCAATTTGATGTAAATTATATATGTGCTATCATGTAAAACAAATTTCCATATTAGTTATGTTGTGAAAGAAGAAATGGAGCAAAGGAAAAAAAACACCAAAAAATGAGGAAAGTGAAAAAAGTATGCTTTAATCTGCATTCAGATTCCATCAGTTCTTTCTCTGGATGTGAAAAGCATTTTTCTTCATGAGTCTTTTGGAATTAACTCGAATCACTGTATTGCTGAGAATAATTAAATCATTCGTAGTTGATTTTCCCACAGTGTTGCTCTTAACTATGTACAAGGTTCTCCTGTTTCTTCTCCCTTCACTTTGTATCAGTTCATGTAATCCTCTCTAGGTTTTTTCTGAAATCAGGCTACTCATAATTTCTTATAACACATTCCATTACATTCAAATGTAACAATTTGTTTAGCCATTCCCCAGTTGATAGGCATTCCCTCAATTTCTAATTCTTTGCCACCACAAAGGGAGTTGCTATATTTTTGTACAAGTAGGTCCCTTTCCTTTTCTTTCCCTTTTAAAAAATTTTTATTTTGGGGGGATTCAAATCTAACAGTAGTATCACTGGATCAATTTGCCCTTTGGGCTTTGTTCTAAATTGCTTTCCAGAATGGTTGGATCAGTTCATAATTCCATCAAGAGTACATTGTGGAAAATATATTATAGCAGCCCTGTTTGTGTTGGCAAAGAATTAGAAGTCAAGTAAATGTCCTTCAATTGGGGAATGGCTTAGCAAACTGTGGTATATGTATGTTATGGAACACTATTGTTCTATTAGAAACCAGGAGGGACAGGAATTCAGGGAAGCCTGGAGGGATTTGCATGAACTGATGCTGAGTGAGATGAGCAGAACCAGAAAACACTGTATACCCTAACAGCAACATGGGGGTGGATGTTCAACCCTGAAGGACTCGCTCATTCCATCACTGCAACAATCGGGAATTTTGGGCTGTCTGCAAAGGAGAGTGCCATCTGTATCCAGATAAAGAGCCATGGAGTTTGAACAAAGTTCAAGGACTATTCCCTTTAATTTAGGGAAAAAACCCAGATATCTTATTTTCTGATCTTGTTACCTCTTAGACTTCTTGTCTCTTCTTTAAGGATATGATTTTTCTCTCATCACGCTCAATTTGGATCAATGTACAACATGGAAACAAAGTAAAGACTGACAGATTGTTTTCTGTGGGGGGGTGGAGGGAGGGAAGTAAGATTGGGGGGAAATTGTAAAATTTAAATAATATCTTAAATTAAAAATTTTTTTAAAAAGAGTACATTGTGGGGGGGGGTGGCTAGGTGGTACAGTGGATAGAACACTGGCCCTGGACTCAGGATGAACCTGAGTTCAAATTTGGACTCAGACACTTAATGATTACCTAGCTGTGTGACTTTGGGCAAATCACTGAAATCCTTTTGCCTTGCAAAAAACAAAAAGAGTACATTGTGCATTAGTGACCTAATTTTCCCTGTTCCCTTCAACATTTATCCATTTTCTTTTCTGTCATATTAGTCAATATGATAGGCATGAAGCAATTCTTCCCAGTTGTTTTAATTTGCATTTCTCTAATCAATAGTGATTTAGAGCATTTTTCATATGACCATAGATAACTTTGATTTCATCTGAGAATTGCCTTTTCATATCCTTTAATGAACCATTTGTCAATTGGGGGATGACTTGTATTCTTATAAAGTTAACATAGTTTTTGATATTTCTGGGAAATAAGGCCATTTTCAGAGCCACTTGCTATAAAAATTATTTCCCAGATTTCTGCTTTTCTTCTAATCTTAGTTGCATTGGTTTTGTTTGTGCAAAACTTTTTAATATAATCAAAATAAATATTTTACATTTCATTATGCTCTCTATCTCTTATTTGGTCATAAGCTCTTCCCTTCTCCATAGATCTGACAAGTAAACTATTCTTTGTTCTCCTAATTTGCTTATTTTTTTCATACTTTATGTCTAAATCATGTACCCATCTTAACCTTATCTTGTTATATAGTGTAAGATGATGGTGTGTACCTAGTTTTTACTTTACTGTTTTCCAGTTTTGCTAGCAGTTTTGGTCAGATATTGAGAGTTCTTCTTCCAGAAGCTGGGTTCTTTGGCTTTATCAAATAGTAGATTACTATAGTCATTACTACTGGATCTTGTTTATCTAATTTGTTCCACTGATCTATCATTCTATTTCTTAGTATCAAATACTTTTGATGATTACCACTTCATAATGTAATCTGAGATTGGGTACAGCTAGTCTACTTTCCTTCACATATTTTTTCCTCATTAATTTCCTTCATATTCTTAACCTTTTGTTCTTCTAGATGAATTTTATCATTTTGGCTCTATAAAATAAATTTTGGTAGTCTGATATGACATTGAATAAGTAAATTAATTTCGATAGAATTATATATTTTATTTTATTGGCTTGGCCTATCCATGAGCAATTAATATTTTTCTAATTGTTTAGATCTGACTTTATATAAAAAATGTTTTGATTGTGTTGATCTAGTTCCTTGATTTGCCTTGACAGGTAGATTTTCAATGTTTTATACTGATTGCCATTACTTTATATATCTTTTTTGGGGCTTTTTTTGAAAGGCAGTAGGATCAAGTGACTAGCCCAAGGTCACACAGCTAATTATTAAGTGGCAGAGGTTAGATTTGAATTCAGGTTCTCCTGACTCTAGGGTCGGTACTCTACCCACTGCACCACCTAGATGTACCCTGCCATTATTTTAAATGGAATTTCTCTTTCTATCTCTTGCTGCTAGATTTTGTTGGAAATGATGATGATTTATGTGAGTTTATTGTGTATCCTGCTATTTTGCTAAAGTTGTTAATTATTTCAATTAGTTTTTTATTTGATTTTCTAGAATTCTTTAAGTAAACCATTATATTATCTGCAAAGAGTGATAGTTTTGTATTCTCATTGGCTATTCTAATTCCTTCAATTTCTTTTTCTTCTCTTATTGCTAGAGTGAACATTTCTAGTACAATAATCAATAATAGTGGTAATAATGGTCACTCTTGCTTTTCCCCTGATCTTATTGGGAAAATTTCTAACTTATCCCCATTACAGATAATGCTTGCTGATAGTTTTAGTAAATACTACTTTTCATTTTTAGAACAGCTCCATTTATTCCTATGCTCTTTAGTTTGTTATTTTTTAAAGTATAGTATTTTATCAAAACCTTTTTCTATATCTACTGAGATGGTCATAATTTCTGTTGATTTTATTCTTGATATGGTCTATTATGCTGATACTTTTCCTAATATTGAACTAGTCCTTCAATTCCTGATATAAATCCCACCTAATTATGGTACATGAACCTTATAACATACCTTGCAGCTATTTTATTTTAAAATTTTCTATCAGTCATTAGGAAAATGGTCCACAGTTTTCTTTCTCAATTTTAGCTCTTCTTGGTTTAGGTATCAACACTAAATTTGTGACATAAAAGATAGGACCTCTATTTATTTTGCAAAATAGTTTATATATTATTGGAATTAATTTTTCTTTAAATGTTTGATGAAATTTACTTGTGAATTCATCTGAACCTAGGATTTTTTCTTGGTTGGTTCTTGTCCTTCATTATCAAAGAAGACCAAAATGACATCACTATATTTGAAACAAATTACAGTATGTCTGACTGTTGGTGATCAGACAAATGCAGACTCAGGATGCTCTATGGGAACACCTGGGATGGGTATTCTAAACTCATGTATGTCATGTTTCCTTTGAGCTGCTTCAATTCTCCCTTCCTCATAGAGTGCAGTACCCTCACTGATGAGGGCACACCATGCTGGGTGGTCCTGGGTCAGTGTCTCCCATGTTGTACATCAACTCTAAAGTTCTCAAGAGAGACTTTCAGGGTGTTTCGGTATTTCTTCTTCTGATCCCCTTGTGAACACTTTCCCTATGTGAGTTCTCCACAGAACGGTCTTTTTGACAAATGTACTTCTGGCATTCTAACAACATGTCCAGCCCATCATATTTGTACTCTGTAGTAATGTTGGAATGCTCTGCAGTTTAGCTCAAGAAAGGACCTCAGTGGGGCAGCTAGGTGGTGCAGTGGATACAGCACTGGCCTTGGAGTCAGGAGGACCTAAGTACAAATCTGACCTCAAAGACTTAATAATTTCCCAGCTATGTGACCTTGGGCAAGTCACTTAACCCCACTGCTTTGCAGAAAGAAAGAAAGAAAGAAAGAAAGAAAGAAAGAAAGAAAGAAAGAAAGAAAGAAAGAAAGAAAGAAAGAAAGAAAGAAAGAAGAGGAAGGAAGGAAGGAAGGAAGGAAGGAAGGAAGGAAGGAAGAACGGACCTCAATGTCTGGTATCTTCTCCTGCCAGGTGATCTTCAGAATCTCCCCAAGACAATTTTAAATGTAAGCAATTCAGTTTCTTGACATGGCGCTGGTAGGTTGTCAGGTTTCACAGGCATACAATAATGAGCTCAGCACAGGCTCTGTAGATCTTTGCTTTGCTAGTCAGTCTAATACTTCTCTCCTACACTTTGTTTCAGAACCTCCCAAATACTGAGCTAGCTCTGGCAATGAATGTGACAATATGTACTTCCTTGGAAAGGACAATGCCAAGGGAAGTGGACTTGTCCACAATGCTCAAAACTTCTCCATTTGCTGTAATTGATGGTTCCACATATGGATGATGTGGTGCTGGCTGATGGAGCACCTGTGTTTTCTTGGTGTTAATTGTTAGACCAAAATTAGCACAAGCAGCAGAGAATAGATCCATACTGCAGCATTTTAAAATCATTATCTTTTAAAGAGCTCTATTGGAATTCTATCACTTCCATCCATCTTATTT
Organism: Macrotis lagotis; assembly: GCF_037893015.1. Lineage (NCBI taxonomy): Eukaryota > Metazoa > Chordata > Mammalia > Peramelemorphia > Peramelidae > Macrotis > Macrotis lagotis. The sequence goes on along the minus strand of NC_133665.1, from coordinate 104,921,473 downwards.
TTAGCTATACTTTCTAAGACCAGCTTGACTTCATTCTCCAGGATATCTGGCTCTAGATCAGCAATACACCACTGTGGTTATCAATGGCATTAAGATCTTTCTTGCATAGTGCTTTTGTGTATTCTTGCCCCCTTCTACCATTTTTGACTTTTATCTTGATAATTTTTGCAAGAAATTTTCCCTTGATATCTTGAAGAGATCTGCCTTTCCTATTCTACTGTTTTCTATTTCTCTGCATTACCCATTGAAGAAAACATTCTTATTTATCTTGCCTTGCAATCAGTTAAGCATATCTTTCCCTTTCTGTCCTCAGCTATTAGTAAACCCTCATCAGATAGTCATTTTGCTTTCTTGCTTTTCTTTTTCTTTGGAATGTTTTTTGTTGCTGCTTCCTTCATAATATTGTGAATCTCTATCCACAATTGTTCAAGCCCTCTGTCTACCAGATTTATTCCTTTAAATCTATTCATCACTTCCACTTTATATTCATATTGTACATAACGTATACTGACAAATGGTTTTTCCTTTCTTTAAGTCTGAATTTTGAAACATGAAGCTAGCTCATGATCTAAGCCACAATCATCTCCAGGTCTTGTTTTAGTTTACCATAGAGATCTTTTCCACCTTTGACTGCAAAGTATATTCATCAATCTTGTTTCTCTATACACCTGGTTAAGAACTTTTGGAATGTTGAAAAAGGATCTGCTATGACCAGTGAGTCATCTTGAGAAAACTATTAGCCTCTTCTCAGCTTCACTTTGTTCTTAGAGGTCAAACTTAACAGTTATTCCAATTATCTTTTGATTTTCTTCTTTAGTATTCAAATTATCTGTGATGAATATGACATCTTTTTTTGGTTGTTATTTCTAGAAGCTGTTGTAGGTTTTCATAGTACTAATCAACTTTGGCCTCTTCAGCATTAGTGGTTAGAGCATAGTCTCATATTACCATGATGTTGAATGCTCTGCCTTGGATTCAAACAGATATCATTCTGATATTTAAAGGTAGTATTCCAATTCTGCTTTTCTCATCCTTTTAGTGACTGTAACAGCTACAGTATTTCTTCTAAGGGATTCTTACCCTCAGTGGCATGAATAGTGGTTACCTGAATTAAATTCACCCATTCCCTTCCTTATGATTTTTTTTTTTTAGTTTTTGCAAGGCAAATGGGGTTAAGTGGCTTGCCCAAGGCCGCACAGCTAGGTAATTACTAAGTGTCTGAGGTCAGATTTGAACTCAGGTACTCCTGACTCCAGGGCTGGTGCTCTATACACTACGCCACCTAGCTGCCCCCTTCCTTATGATTTTTGTCAATATTCAAGATGTTTATGTTTAATTTTTCCATTTCCTGCTTGACCATATCCAACTTCCCTCAGTTGATAGATCTTACATCTTAGGTTCCTATGCAATATTGGTCTTTACAGCATCAAACTTTCCTTTCATCATCAGACAATTTTCTGTGGTTGAGCTTCCTTTCTTCAGCTTTAGCCTGGTCGCTTCATTAAGCACTGGAGCTAGTTGTAATTGTCTTCCAGGAGCCTATTGGACACCTTCTGACCAGAGGCTCATCTTCCAATGTCATCTCTTTTATCATTTCAGTACTGTCCATGGAGATTTCTTTCTTTCTTTTCTTTCTTTCTTTCTTTCTTTCTTTCTTTCTTTCTTTCTTTCTTTCTTTCTTTCTTTCTTTCTTTCTTTCTTTCTTTCTTTCTTTCTTTCTTCCTTTCTTCCTTTCCTTCTTTCTTTCTTTCAAAGGCTATGGGTTTAAGTGACTTGCCCAAGGTCACATAGCTAAGTGAGAAATAAGTGTCTGGGACCAGATTTGAACTCAGATCCTCCTGACTCCAGGGCCAGTGCTTTATCCACTGCACCACCTAGATGTACCCTATAGGGTTTTCTTAGCAAAGATACTGGAGTGGTTTGCCAATTCCTTCTGTAGTGGATCACCTTTTGTCAGAACCCTCCACTATGACCATTTTGGGTAACCCTGAATGGCATAACTCATGGACTACACAAAGCCACTCTGCCAGGATAAGGCAATGATTCCTCTTTAATTCAATTCAACAAGCATTTATTAAGGACTTTACTACTTGCAAGGCACTGTGCTGGATACTAGGCAAAGACAAAATGAAATAGTCACTAATCTCATGAATCTTAAATTTTACTGAGGAGATAGACAAATAAATACAAAGGATATACAAAGATAATACTATGCAATTTCGAGAGTGTAAGTGAACCAAAAGCTGGAAAAAGTATTAAAGACCCCCTTCTAAGAGATGATGACTGAACCTTGCTTTGAGAGAAGTTTGGGATTCTAAAATATAGGTGTGGATAGGGGTGGGAAAGGGATAGTGGACTCCAGACACAGGGAAACAGGTATATAGACACAGGGTCAGAAGATGAGATGATATATTTAGGAACAGATAATATAATTAGGATAGGAAAATCAAGAAGAGGTGTGATTTGAAATAAGACTGGAGAGGTAGATTGAGGACATTAAGTGCCAAGATAAGGAGTTTCTATTTTATCCAGAAATAGGGAGCCAAGGAAGATTGGAAAGTGTGACATTGACAGATCTGAGTTTCAGGAATATCAACGTGGAATTTAGAACAAGAATGAGCAATTTGGGGGTTATTTGCTAAATTAATTATAATTGCAATTAATTATAATAGCACCTTCCCAATGACCTTCACTTCAAGGTCCATCTCCAGCTCTCTCTCTCTCTCTCTCTCTCTGCTCCCCTTTGGCTATACTAGCGAAAACTTGTACTTACATTACTGACCTGGGGGGAAGGGATGGGAGGAAGGGAGGAGAGGGACCATTAATTGGCAGGCATTGATTACCAATATCTACAGCTCCACCTCCCCTAATCTATCATTCATGCTGGGCTGTCAGTAGATACATTCTACTACATTGCCATCTTCCATTCCTGACCAGGATTATTTTGGAAAGAGATTTCTTGTAGAATGTCTGAACAATCTGTGATATTTAACAGTTTTATCAATGAACTGGATGAAGGCACAGATAACATACTTTTTATTTTTTCAATTAAGTTTTTATTTCCTCTCTTTCCTATATCCTTTCACTATTGGGGGGAAAAATCTTTGTAACAGATGAGATGATATGCTGATCATATCTGGAGAAGACACAAACCTCAAAGAGATGGCTTGCTAATACACTGGATGGCAGAGACTGATTTTTCAAGTATCTAGACAGTATAATATAGCAGGTAAGAAATCCAAGTCAATCTCAGATTTAATGAAGGAGATATAAGTAATTTTGTATATACTAGTCGGACCACCTTGCCAAAATCCACCATCTGGGCTTCAGCTGAGCAAATCTATTTCTCTTTTAAATGAAGGGGCTTCTCACCAAATACTTGAAGACAATACTGTGCCTCCATGTATTCTCTTCACCAGGTTAAACATCCTGCCTCCTTAATGGATCATTATGCTAGCTGCCCTTCTCTGCACATTTTCCCCTTGTAATGTTGTTTTTGCTTGTCCTTCATTCTCAAAAAGGACTAAGACTTCAGGGAGATGATGTCATGACATGTAGTGAATTGGATTTAAATGAGGGAGGGCTATGCAAAGTCACCTGCCTCACTTCCTTCTCTGGAGCCAAATGGGTCCAGTGGCCATATATATGAATCATAGAAACTGGTGATGGCCTTGGATGTTGTGAGAGACTTTAGCCTTTTTAACCTAAGGCCTTTAACAGGTCTTAACAGGTCTTAGTTTGAATGAGGCAATGGACGATTAAAGCAGATTAAGGTCAGAAAGAAATGAAGCAAAGAACGGATTGATCAACACTAGGTCCCAGGTCAAACCCTATCAGCATTTAGACCCTGATTAGCTCAGAGTGAATGCAAATAGTAATTCTTTCTGTTTTGACCAGAAAACTTGAGCATCTTCCCCTCACCAAGTAATTTTTTTTTGGACTAGGTAAAAAAGGCCATTTTCTGCCTCATTTCTTACTAACCTTTTCATAATTAAGAATTTTACTAATAACACTAGTAATAATTAATAAATGGGGTCATTGACACTCTTGAATGCCAAAGGCCCCTTAGGGGAACCCACTAAATGCCTTGAAGCCCTAGCAAAGAGTGGGTGTTCCTGAGGGTGACAATCAACTCTGATTGGTTAACTGGTAATAAAAAGAATGAATATGATTATTTTTAGTGAGTAGTATTTTATTTTTTTCAATTACATGTAAAGATAGTTTTCTTAAAATAAAAAATATAAAAGATAGTTTTCAACATTTATCTTTTTTTTGAGGGGCAAGGCAATAGGGTTGTGACTTGCCCAAGGTCACACAGCTAATTAAGTATTAAGTGTCTAAGTCTAGATTTGAACTCAGGTGCTCCTGTCTTCAGGACCAGTGCTCTATCCACAGTGTCACCTTGCTGCCCCAAGCATTCATTTTTTTCATAATTTGTTTTCCAATTATATCCAATAGTAGTTTCTGACAATCATCTTTTGCAAGTATTTGAATTTTGCAATTTTCCTCCCTTCCTACTTTCACTCCCCACTCCTCCTAACAGAAGGCAATCTGAGATAGTTTTTACATTGCATCCATGCTACATATAGATCAATATTGAATGTGTTGAGAGGAAAAATATATCCTTAAGAAAGAAAATATTAGGGATAGCAAATTTATGTAATACTTAAGACAATTTCTTAAAAATTGAAGACAATAATTTTTGATCTTTGTTCAAACTCCACAGTTCTTTTTCTGGATACTGATGGTATTCTCTATTACAGGTCCCCCCAAATAGACCCTGATTATTGCACTGATGGAGTGAGCAAGTCCATCAAGTTTGATTGTCACCCATATTGTTGTTAGGCTGTATAATGTTCTTCTGGTTTTGCTCATTTCACTCAGCATCAATTCATGCAAGTTTTTCCAAACTTCTCTGAAATTCTGTCCCTTATGATTTCTAATAAAACAATAGAGTTTCATCATATACATATACCATAATATTTTTAGCCATTCCCCAATTATTGGACATTCCCTATATTTCCAACTCTTTGCCACTACAGAGCTGCTGTGAATATTTTTGTACAAGTGATGTTTTTACCCTTTTTCATGATCTCTTCAGGATACAGACCCAGTAGTGGTATTGCTGGATCAAAGGGTATGAACAGTTTTATTGTCCTTTGGGCAATTCCAAATTGCTCTCCAGAAAAGGTAGAATCGGTTCACAATTCACCAACAATGCATTAGTGTGACAGATTTCCCACATCCCCTCCAACATTGATTATTGTCCTTTCTGGTCATATTGGCCAATCTGAAAGGTGTGAAGTGGTACCTCAGAGATGTTTTAATTTGCAATTCTCTAATAATAATTTTCAGCAATTTTTCATATGACTATAGTTTTAAGACAGCTTAAGAACACACTTTTTTTGGCAGGCGTTGACTTATATTGAGCAGGGCAATGATTTAAAACACCGTTTTTATTTCAAATTAAAAAAATATTTTATACCTATCTGGCTGCCAAAGTTTTCAGAATCTGGGACTTGTGGAGTTCCTTAAAAAAATAGATATACAGATATATATGGTTATATATGTATATAATATGTATATGTATGCATGAATGTATATATTTATATCTGTGAACACTATATATAACATATATGCATTTTGTTCAATCATCGTGTCCATTCATGACCAACTCTTCATTTGAGGCTTTCCGGGCAAGGAGACTCGAGCGGTTTGCCATGTCCTTCCCCAGCTCATTTTATCGCTGAGGAAACTGAGGTAAACAACGTTAAGCGACTTGCCAGGGTCAGTCAGCAGCCCTCCGAGGCTGGCTTTGAGCTGCCCACCTCAGGGGCGGCGGTCTGTGCACTGTGGCGCCACCCAGAGGCCCCACACCTACATACACGCGAGCGCCTTCCCACGCAGGCAGCGCCCCACGGACCGGCGGGCGGAGGCAGCTTCAGTCCCACGGGGTCCTCCTCACTCCAGGGGTCCGCATTCCCTTCTCCAGGGGAGGAACTGAGGCAGACAGGGTCCTTCCCGGCCATGGAACTTGGCTCCGCCCTCCACTTACCGCCCCTCCCCCCGCTGCCCCCCTGACGCCCTATTTCCGGAGGTCGAGCCTCAGCTCGCTGTTTGACCCCACCGGAAGCAGCCGCGCGTGGCCACTCCGCGCTTGCGGCCGAGGGCGTCGTCCTGATTGACGTTTGATCTCTTCCAATGGCGCGTCGGGAAGGTTTTCCAGCTTTCAGCCACTCGCAGACTTCCAGGTTACACCGTCCCCTCCCCCGCCCCGTCCCTCGCGGATAACACGTGGACGTATTAGCCCCTGCAGCCAGGAGGGTCGCGGGCTGAGCGCCAGGATCACTGCCGGGCCACTTCTCCCACGTTCTTTGCCCGGCGCGCCTCCGGGAAGGTAAGGTCCCCCGACAAGTTCTTGGCGAATGCAGGCCGCCATTCCTAAAACAAGCAGTCGCTCTCTTCCGCCAGGAAAGCCAGGGACGCCCCGCCCCGCCGCTCGGCGGCGCCGACGCCCGACGCCGCCGTTCCCGGAAGCCACGGCGGCCTGTCCGACCTGCTCTTCCGCTTCTGGCTCTTTAATCGCTTCCAGCGCCGTCCTGCGCCCGCCCCCCAGGCGCGGGCCCATTGGTCCGGCTGCGGAGACGCACAGCGGCGCGCCCTCCCATTGGCAGGAAGAGCGAGGCGGCGGCGCGCGGGCGCCTGCGCTCTTTCCTGAGCTGCGCGGCTCCAGCATGGCGGCCGATTCGCTGTCTCTCTTCACGGGCCTCGGCTTGAGTGAGCATAAGGCGCGCGAGACGCTGAAGAACGAGGCGTTGAGCGCGCAGCTCCTGGCGGCGGCAGCGCAGGTAGCGAGGCGAGCGCGGCCCGCGGGGCCCCCCCGAGGCCGCCCCCCGACCCCCAGCCTCAACGCCCCCCTCGGGCCGGGAGCCCCGACCAGCCTTCGCCCCTTCTCTTCTCCCCCGACCCCCTCCTCAGCCCTGCTCGGGGCCGTCCCCCGCCGTCACTGACCCCTCGGGAGTCCCCCGGCGCCCCCTCCCCCTCCTGGGACCTCCTCTCCACCCCGAGGAGAGCCTCCTGTCTGGCACTTCTCCGTGCTCCCTGATGCCGCCGCCGCACCCCACAGCACCCCCTCCGGGGAACATTTTTGTCCCCCGCACCGTCTCCCCGGAATCCCTTTCCTGTCTCCGATAATGCCCCCCTCTGCTCCTATAGCAGTGTCTCCCCTGACACCTTGTCTCTCATAATGTCCCCTCTGCTCCTATAGCACTGTCTCCCCTGACACCTTGTCTCCCATGATGCCTCTCTGCTCCTATAGCAGTGTCTCCCCTGACACCTTGTCTCCCATAATGTCCCCTCTGCTCCTATAGCACTGTCTCCCCTGACACCTTGTCTCCGATAATGCCCCCCCATCTGCTCCTATAGCACTGTCTCCCCTGACACCTTGTCTCCCATAATGTCCCCTCTGCTCCTATAGCACTGTCTCCCCTGACACCTTGTCTCCCATGATGCCTCTCTGCTCCTATAGCACTGTCTCCCCTGACACCTTGTCTCCCATGATGCCCCTCTGCTCCTATAGCACTGTCTCCCCTGACACCTTGTCTCCCATGATGCCCCCTCTGCTCCTATAGCACTGTCTCCCCTGACACCTTGTCTCCCATGATGCCCCTCTGCTCCTATAGCACTGTCTCCCCTGACACCTTGTCTCCCATGATGCCTCTCTGCTCCTATAGCACTATCTCCCCGACACCTTGTCTCCCATGATGCCCCTCTGCTCCTTATAGCACTGTCTCCCCTGACACCTTGTCTCCCATAATGCCCCTCTGCTCCTTATAGCACTGTCTCCCCTGACACCTTGTCTCCCATGATGCCTCTCTGCTCCTATAGCCATCTCCCCTGACACCTTGTCTCCCATGATGCCCCTCTGCTCCTATAGCACTGTCTCCCCTGACACCTTGTCTCCCATGATGCTCCCTCTGCTCCTATAACAGTCTTCCCATGATACCTTGTCTCCCATAATGCCCTCTGCTCCTATAGCACTGTCTCCCCTTGATACTTTGTCTCTTCTAATGCCCTCTCTGCTCCTATAACAGTGTTCCCATGATACCTTGTCTCCCATAATGCCCTCTCTCCTGTAGTATTGTCTCCCCTTGATATTTTCTCTCTTCTAATGCCCTCCCTGCTCCTATAGCACTGTCGCCCATGATACCTTGTCTCCCATGATGCCCCTCTGCTCCTATAGCACTGTCTCCCCTGACACCTTGTCTCCCATAATGCCCCTCTGCTCATATAGTACTGTCTCCCCTGACACCTTGTCTCCCATGATGCCCCTCTGCTCCTATAGCACTGTCTCCCCGACACCTTGTCTCCCATGATGCCCCTCTGCTCCTTATAGCACTGTCTCCCCTGACACCTTGTCTCCCATAATGCCCCTCTGCTCCTATAGCACTGTCTCCCCTGACACCTTGTCTCCCATGATGCCCCTCTGCTCCTTATAGCACTGTCTCCCCTGACACCTTGTCTCCCATAATGCCCCTCTGCTCCTATAGCACTGTCTCCCCTGACACCTTGTCTCCCATGATGCCTCTCTGCTCCTATAGCACTGTCTCCCCTGACACCTTGTCTCTCATAATGCCCCTCTGCTCCTATAGCACTGTCTCCCCTGACACCTTGTCTCCCATGATGCCTCTCTGCTCCTATAGCCATCTCCCCTGACACCTTGTCTCCCATGATGCCTCTCTGCTCCTATAGCAGTGTCTCCCCTGACACCTTGTCTCCCATAATGCCCCTCTGCTCCTATAGCACTGTCTCCCCTGACACCTTGTCTCCCATGATGCCTCTCTGCTCCTATAGCCATCTCCCCTGACACCTTGTCTCCCATGATGCCCCTCTGCTCCTATAGCAGTGTCTCCCCTGACACCTTGTCTCCCATAATGTCCCCTCTGCTCCTATAGCACTGTCTCCCCTGACACCTTGTCTCCCATGATGCCTCTCTGCTCCTATAGCACTGTCTCCCCATGACACCTTGTCTTCCATAATGCCCCTCTGCTCCTATAGCAGTGTCTCCCCTGACACCTTGTCTCCCATAATGCCCCTCTGCTCCTATAGCACTGTCTCCCCTGACACCTTGTCTCCCATGATGCCTCTCTGCTCCTATAGCACTGTCTCCCCTGACACCTTGTCTCCCATGATGCCCCTCTGCTCCTATAGCACTGTCTCCCCTGACACCTTGTCTCCCATAATGCCCTCTCTGCTCCTATAACAGTCTTCCCATGATACCTTGTCTCCTCTAATGCCCTCTCTCCTGTAGCACTGTCTCCCCTTGATACTTTGTCTCTTCTAATGCCCTCTCTGCTCCTATAACAGTGTTCCCATGATACCTTGTCTCCCATAATGCCCTCTCTCCTGTAGTATTGTCTCCCCTTGATATTTTCTCTCTTCTAATGCCCTCCCTGCTCCTATAGCACTGTCGCCCATGATACCTTCTATCTCCCATAATGCCCTCTTTGCTCTTATAACATTATCTCCCCTGATACCTTGTCTCCCATAATGCCCCTCTGCTCCTATAGCACTGTCTCCCCATGACACCTTGTCTCCCATAATGCCCCTCTGCTCCTATAGCACTGTCTCCCCTGACACCTTGTCTCCCATGATGCCTCTCTGCTCCTATAGCACTGTCTCCCCTGACACCTTGTCTCCCATGATGCTCCCTCTGCTCCTATAGCACTGTCTCCCCTGACACCTTGTCTCCCATGATGCCCCTCTGCTCCTATAGCACTGTCTCCCCTGACACCTTGTCTCCCATGATGCCCCTCTGCTCCTATAGCACTGTCTCCCCTGACACCTTGTCTCCCATGATGCCCCTCTGCTCCTATAGCACTGTCTCCCCTGACACCTTGTCTCCCATAATGCCCCTCTGCTCCTATAGCACTGTCTCCCCTGACACCTTGTCTCCCATGATGCCTCTCTGCTCCTATAGCACTGTCTCCCCTGACACCTTGTCTCCCATAATGCCCCTCTGCTCCTATAGCACTGTCTCCCCATGACACCTTGTCTTCCATAATGCCCCTCTGCTCCTATAGCAGTGTCTCCCCTGATACCTTGTCTCCCATAATGCCCCTCTGCTCCTATAGTACTGTCTCCCCATGATACCCTGTCTTCCATAATGCCCTCTCTGCTCCTATAGCACTGTCTCCCCTGACACCTTGTCTCCCATAATGTCCCCTCTGCTCCTATAGCTCTGTCTCCCCTGACACCTTGTCTCCCATGATGCCCCTCTGCTCCTATAGCACTGTCTCCCCTGACACCTTGTCTCCCATGATGCCCCCTCTGCTCCTATAGCACTATCTCCCCGACACCTTGTCTCCCATGATGTCCCTCTGCTCCTTATAGCACTGTCTCCCCTGACACCTTGTCTCCCATGATGCCCCTCTGCTCCTATAGCACTGTCTCCCCTGACACCTTGTCTCCCATGATGCCCCTCTGCTCCTATAACAGTCTTCCCATGATACCTTGTCTCCTCTAATGCCCTCTCTCCTATAGCACTGTCTCCCATAATGCCCCTCTGCTCCTATAGCACTGTCTCCCCTGACACCTTGTCTCCCATGATGCCTCTCTGCTCCTATAGCCATCTCCCCTGACACCTTGTCTCCCATGATGTCCCTCTGCTCCTATAGCACTGTCTCCCCTGACACCTTGTCTCCCATGATGCCCCTCTGCTCCTATAGCACTGTCTCCCCTGACACCTTGTCTCCCATGATGTCCCTCTGCTCCTATAACAGTCTTCCCATGATACCTTGTCTCCTCTAATGCCCTCTCTCCTATAGCACTGTCTCCCATAATGCCCCTCTGCTCCTATAGCACTGTCTCCCCTGACACCTTGTCTCCCATAATGCCCCTCTGCTCCTATAGCACTGTCTCCCCTGACACCTTGTCTCCCATGATGTCCCTCTGCTCCTATAGCACTGTCTCCCCTGACACCTTGTCTCCCATGATGCCCCTCTGCTCCTATAGCACTGTCTCCCCTGACACCTTGTCTCCCATGATGTCCCTCTGCTCCTATAGCACTGTCTCCCCTGACACCTTGTCTCCCATGATGCCCCTCTGCTCCTATAGCACTGTCTCCCCTGACACCTTGTCTCCCATGATGCCCCTCTGCTCCTATAACAGTCTTCCCATGATACCTTGTCTCCTCTAATGCCCTCTCTCCTATAGCACTGTCTCCCATGATGTCCCTCTGCTCCTTATAGCAGTCTCCCCTGACACCTTGTCTCCCATGATGCCCCTCTGCTCCTATAGCACTGTCTCCCCTGACACCTTGACTCCCATGATGCCCCTCTGCTCCTATAGCACTGTCTCCCCATGACACCTCTTCCATAATGCCCTCTCTGCTCCTATAACACTGTCTCCCCTGACACCTTGTCTCCCATAATGTCCCCTCTGCTCCTATAGCTCTGTCTCCCCTGACACCTTGTCTCCCATGATGCCCCCTCTGCTCCTATAGCACTGTCTCCCCTGACACCTTGTCTCCCATGATGCCCCTCTGCTCCTATAGCACTGTCTCCCCTGACACCTTGTCTCCCATAATGCCCTCTCTGCTCCTATAACAGTCTTCCCATGATACCTTGTCTCCTCTAATGCCCTCTCTCCTGTAGCACTGTCTCCCCTTGATACTTTGTCTCTTCTAATGCCCTCTCTGCTCCTATAACAGTCTTCCCATGATACCTTGTCTCCTCTAATGCCCTCTCTCCTATAGCACTGTCTCCCATAATGCCCCTCTGCTCCTATAGCACTGTCTCCCCTGACACCTTGTCTCCCATAATGCCCCTCTGCTCCTATAGCACTGTCTCCCCTGACACCTTGTCTCCCATGATGCCCCTCTGCTCCTATAGCACTGTCTCCCCTGACACCTTGTCTCCCATAATGCCCCTCTGCTCCTATAGCACTGTCTCCCCTGACACCTTGTCTCCCATGATGCCCCTCTGCTCCTATAGCACTGTCTCCCCTGACACCTTGTCTCCCATGATGCCCCTCTGCTCCTATAGCACTGTCTCCCCTGACACCTTGTCTCCCATGATGTCCCTCTGCTCCTATAGCACTGTCTCCCCTGACACCTTGTCTCCCATGATGCCCCTCTGCTCCTATAGCACTGTCTCCCCTGACACCTTGTCTCCCATGATGCCCCTCTGCTCCTATAACAGTCTTCCCATGATACCTTGTCTCCTCTAATGCCCTCTCTCCTATAGCACTGTCTCCCATGATGTCCCTCTGCTCCTTATAGCAGTCTCCCCTGACACCTTGTCTCTCATGATGCCCCTCTGCTCCTATAGCACTGTCTCCCCTGACACCTTGTCTCCCATAATGCCCCTCTGCTCATATAGTACTGTCTCCCCATGATACCTGGTCTCCCATAATGCCCTCTCTCCTGTAGTATTGTCTCCCCTTGATATTTTCTCTCTTCTAATGCCCTCCCTGCTCCTATAGCACTGTCGCCCATGATACCTTCTATCTCCCATAATGCCCTCTTTGCTCTTATAACATTATCTCCCCTGATACCTTGTCTCCCATAATGCCCTCTCTGCTCCTGTAGCATTGTCTCCCCATGATACCTTGTCTCTCATAATGCCCTCTCTGCTCCTGTAGCATTGTCTCCCCATGACACCTTGTGTTCTATAATGTCCTCTCTGCTCCTGTAGCACTGTCTCCCCATAATACTTGATCTGTCTCCTATAATGCCCTCTCTGTTCCACTCCATGACACCCTTCCCCCCCAGCATGTTTTACCTTCTTTGCCCCATGCCTTTCTAAGCTCTCTCTTAGCATGAGCCCCAGGCTGACAATTTGAGAGCTAAGGAGACCCTGGAGGTGACATAGGCCAACCCGCTTAGCCCAGTGCCTAGAGACCTTAAGTGGTTTGACCAAAGTTCACAAAGGTGAGGGTGTAGAGGTTGGGATGGGATTGCAGGGTGGTTCAAACTGGTCCTCAGGGCTCTGAATCCAGGTCCCTTCCCACTGTAGGATGACATCTTCCCTGGACTGTTATTGAAAGTTCCTCTCTTTTGCCTCTTTTTTTATCCCCAATACTTAACATATAGTTGGTGTTTTATAAATGTTTACTGAATATAATTCATCTGAGCAAAACCCTCCCCAATAACTTCTCCTTCAGATTTGTACTAATATAATTACCTTATTCACTGTAAGGTCTTCCCTTCCTGATTCTTTTAAGGCCTAGGAATAATGCCTCATTTCTCATCACCTCTATTCCCTAACCTTGTACAGTTGCCCCCACCATTATATCCCCCCTCCTCCCAGCCCTTCTTTGAATGCCTACTCAGGAAATGACATTTTTTGGAGTGGTGGCTTTTTTTACCTGTCAAATATAACTCCTTCACTTTCTTGAAACTTTGGAAATGTGCCCCATGATGAGGATTGCTATGGGTAAACCTTCTGGACCCAATAATGTGCTACTACTTTAAAACTCCATTCCCTTTTGATAATCCACTTCCATGATCTGCCTTAAGTGTTATGTTCTTTAGAGGTGATGGGTGGGGTATGTAACAACCATAACCCCTATTGAGTTCCGGGGTCTCTGCCCTCTTCCCATCCTTGTCTACTTCTTTTGACAGGCTCAGCAAGTCTTGGGTCCTAGCATTGACAAGTCTATAGGAACACTTCTATACAATGTGGCCTCTCGCCTCAAGGATCCCCGAAGGTTGTCCTTTCTGGTGGGTTATGTTACCAACAAGAAGATCCTCACGGACCTGCAGCTCAGTGGTAGGTGAACCTTTATTTCCCCTTTGGACTCTCTCTTGGTCCTAAAATTTAGCATTAGATTTGGCCACTTCCTTTAATTGTTTTATTGCACACACCTGTAGTTCATTGGTAACTATTGTTCTGCCTTGATTTCCTAGGAATACTTCAGTTCTCCACATACCACCTGAGCCAGCAGTGGTTCCCATTTCTCTCCTCTTCTCCCAGCCATTCCCTTCTCTTATTCATTTTACCCTGGGGATTTAAACTCTAATAATACTTTAGTTACTCATACCCTAATCCCCTTAGTTCTTGGCTCATTCATAATTCCTCGTCTTCTGCATTCTTCTCTCAGTCTCCCCAAGTCATCCTATCTTAAACGTTTAGTGCTTGTCCAGGGGTTCTAGGATGACCTTTGTTTCTCTGACAACACTGTCTTGTAGTTCAGTGGGCAGTACTAGAGCCTCTGCCTCCTTTATTCTACTTTGGTCATATCTCACTTCCCTCTTAGTTCAGGGACTTCCTACAGCTCAGTGGTGGGAATGGGGCCCCTCCCCCTCCCCCTAGTTTCCATTTCAATTAAATATTCAGTACCTGCTCTGTGTAAGACCGTGGATAATCCAGGATGGATTCAAAAAAATATTGGCAGCTCCATTTTAAGCTAATGATGATGTCTGGCTAATATTTCGAACTTCTTTCTTGGTGTTACTTTGTGTCTCAGCTTCTAGTTTGGGTTAAATGATAGTGTAGACTTGCTTTTATATTATTATGGGCATGGTCCAGACAGACTTGGATCTGATTGCATCCTGACTCATTCTTTTTTTCAGCTGCCTTGGAGTACCTGCGGAGCCATCCCTTGGATCCTATCAACATCACAGACTTTGAGCAAGAGTGTGGTGTGGGGGTCACAATATCCCCGGAGCAGATTGAAGAGGCTGTGAGTCCCAGGGAAAGGAATGGTTTTGAGAATGGCCTCACCTTGGGTCCTGGAATGCATGTCGGGGTCAGATTGGGGGAAGCAATTTTGTTTGGTCTTGGCAGGATAGAGCGATGCACCAGACCTTCAAATTCTGTGGGACAGAAGGGATTTTGGAATTGGCTTAATTATTGAGCTAACTTGGGACATCTTTTCATCCTTTATCTACCACCTTCTCACCTTTTGAGAAAAAATATAGTATAATATTTTGGAGTTAAAAGATGTGATTTAGGGCAGCTAGGTGGTGCAGTGAATACGGCACTGGCCTTGGAGTCAGGAGTACCTGGGTTCAAATTCGACCTCAGACACTTTAATAATTACCTAGCTGTGTGGCCTTGGGCAAGCCACTTAACCCCGTTGCCTTGAAAAATCTAAAAAACAAAACAAAACAAAAAAAAGATGTGATTTAACTCTTGATTCTCTTTTGATTCATTTACTAACTGTATGACCTTAGATAAGTCTCCTAACTCCTGCTTTCACTCATCTCTAAAATCAGATGGTTGGACTATATGATCTGTTAAGATTCTTTTCATCCAGGGGCAGCTAGGTGGCGCAGTAGATAAAGCACCGGCCCTGGAGTCAGGAGTACCTGGGTTCAAATCCAGTCTCAGACATTTGATAATTACCTAGCTGTGTGGCCTTGGGCAAGCCACTTAACCCCATTTGCCTTGCAAAAACAAAACAAAACAAAAAAAAGATTCTTTTCACCTTTAAAATCCTGTGACCCTATTTTGCATTATTGATCTCTTTTTCTCTTGATGAGAAGCTGTCTTTGAGGGCAGCTAGGTGGTGCAGTGGGTAGAACACTGGCTCTGGAATTAGAAGGATATGAGTTCAAATCTAGCCTCAGGTTAATATTTACTTAGTTGTATGACCTTGAACAAGTTACTTAACCCCACTGCCTTTCAAAAAATAACAGCAACAATAAAATGAAAGAATGAAGGAGAAATTATCTTTGAAAGGTTGATACCTATTTCAAGGTTTTTTGGTATCCCTGCAGGTTGAAACTGTGATTGGTCGACATCGTGAACAGCTCCTAAAAGAACGGTATCATTTCAACATGGGGTTGCTAATGGGTAAGTGTGAGATCCTCCTAGTCTATTGTTGCCAGACCATTAGATTAATAGAAAAATGAAGCCTATAATGTTAATGTAAAGAACTATTTATTGGTTTTAACCTTGCTTCTTCTAGATAGGCAGTTCAGGTTAAGGTACAATGTGACTTGTCTAAGGTCACAGAATCATATACTATATAAGGCTGAGCCACTTTTTAAATTTAAGTATTCTAACTCACAGTTTTTTCCCCTACCATGTCTGGCTGCTTGTAGAGGCCTCTGAACATGATAGGATTTTAGTAAATGTTCATTGAATTGAATTCAACAATTTTTATTTTTGTCCCCTTTGCTTTAGGTCTTCTGGAATGGGATGGGGGCAAGGGGTGTGACAAACTGAGCATGTGGCCTTGATTCTTGCTGTTGAGTAGTCTTTCTAGCCTCTGAGACCAAGCACAGGCATCTTAAATGTTTTTGACTTGACTGGAGCTAGATGAAAGGCCAGTCTCATCTCTGCATTGTTTGGTTCTTATGCTGCTACAGTAGTGGAAGCATTATATGTTTCATAGTCCCTGAGGCAGCTAAAACTTTGCCAGATTCTCCCTGATCTTCAGCTTCCTACTGTCTTCTCTTCCAGGTGAGGCGAGGACAGCACTGAAGTGGGCAGATGGCAAGACCATCAAGAATGAGGTGGATATGCAGGTGGGTGTGTGTTTGTCACCAGTTCAACTATGGTGGCCAGTTTGAAACTTATGAAAGATTCTTGTTATCAGTCAAGTGATAAAGCCATGGCACCAAATCTTTGGTTGAACTATATACCCATTAAGACTAATAAGCTTAGAGATGGAAGGGACTTCAAATGTCTCTAAGCTCAACTTTTACATTTTACAGAACAGGAGGTTGCTCCATGAGTGATTAAGTGACTTGTTCAAAATCACATATGCTGTAACTAGCAGTCGAGCTGGATTTAATGCTGGGTTCTTTCACTCCATATCCTTTATCCTTTCTACTGATACCCCACCTCCTTAGTTGTTTGTAGACTTTTTAATAAAATTAAGATGACCATAAAGATATTACAGAGCCCTTTCTATGCCAGGAACCCAGAAAACAAGGGGGAAAGGATTAAAGGGGAGTGAACAATATAGTGCTATCCTTCTCTAATTGCATCTTAGGCTTTTTTGTGAACTCTGTCCCTGTGGTTTCTGCTTGGATAAGATCCTGTCTCCATCTTTGTTCAGGTTCTCCATCTTCTGGGTCCGAAGACAGAGGCTGATTTGGAGAAAAAGCCCAAGGTAGTGAGTGTCTCCAGTAGCTCTGGGGCAAGCTGAGGGAACAGGACACTGGGCCAAAACTTAATCATAGGATACTGGATCTTTTCTTCTTGGCTATTGTGGGTATGGATTTGGTGTTGGGTTCTAAAGGAAGTCAAGCCAAGTTTGCTGCTTCTACTCTCTAGGTTGCAAAGATGCGACATGAGGAGAAGGACTTGAAGGCATCTAGGATGGCAGTGTCCAATGGTAAAATTAAGCTAATTTCAGGGTTGATAGCCATTTCCACTGATGTGACAGGTTTCTGTCCCTTGACTCTTCTAGAGGCACCATGTAGATCTTCTTTTTCCTCCCTTTCTTTTCCCCTATCCCCATTTGTTGTGTGGTTGGTACTAGGCAGAGGTTGGACATTCCCAGCCGCCCCCCCCCCCCTTCTTCAGCTGCCTCCCATGATGCTTTCATGGTATGAGAGAAATTGCTTTTAGCTTCACTTTAAATTTATTATTTTGGGGGGGGGGTTGTTTTTTTTTTTTTGCAAGGCAATGGGGTGAATGACTTGCCCAAGGTCACACTGCTAGGTAATTAGTAAGTGTCTGAGACCAGATTTGAACTCGGGTCCTCCTGACTTCAGAGTTGGTGCTCTGTCCACTATGCCACCTAGCTGTCCCTAGCCTCACTTTAGTGATAAGTGCCAGAGTAGAGATATTTTAACATCTGACCTGATTGGTACCTGTGGCCAAAATTGATAAGCTGTGACTCATGAGTCACTAGGGTCTTTCCCTGATCTCAGGATTGAACCATCCCTTGGGACTCTAGGTTTCATGTGACATTTTCTTACCTCTCTCCTGTGTCTCCTCCTGGGACAGCTCTTGCCAAAGAATTTACTCACGGTGAGGCTTTTCCCCCTCTCAGCCTGCCTCACCCAGGTTTGGTCTGGATGCTGGGATGATTGGCTCTGAGAATAGTTTCCTGACTAGCACCTTTGGTGTGAAGGCTTGCTGCTGAACCCTTTTCGGGGCTGTTTATCCACCTATCACCCAAATCTTACTTGTGGCTCCAAGAAGTGTAGTTTGAACTTGACAGATGGGTTCAACCCAGATAAGAACAATTTGTTCCAGTGGCCATGAAGGTGACTGAAACAGGCTTTATGGAGTGCTTAAAGCTTGGTTAGATATCAAAGACCCAGATGCTTCCTGGGCCATCACTAGTCATCTTAATTTTTATCTTGCCACTAAACTTCAATGACTGGAAAATAATGGGAGACAGATGACTTTGTGCAACTCTACCTCAAGTAAATCCATTTCATTCAGAAGTTAAGACATCACTAGTGTTGTCATTGGTCCTCTTCAAAAATGGAGGCCCAACAAAAGCAACAACCTCAGTCGATTTGTGCACCGAAGTTCTTTTGGTGCCTGTAGATTCCAGCTTTTTTTCCCCTCATTTCTGGGACTTCTTAATGGTCTTTTCATTAAATCAGGTTTTTTTTTTAAATTGTATTTATTTAAGGCAATGGTTAAGTGACTTGCCCAAAGTCATATTATTGAGTGTCAGAGACTGAATTTGAACCCAAGCCCTCCTGACTTCAGGGCTGGTAATCTATGAATTCAGGTTTTTTTAAGATCTAGGGTAAGTTCGGGTTTTGTTTGCTGGGCAGAGGAGGTTATTCTTTCTGCAGTTAAGAGTTAGCCACTGGGTTCATGTTGCTGTTTCTGAGTCTAATGGGAAGCTCAGAGCTGTCTCTGGAAGTTATTATAGCATATTCTAACTTCTCTAGGTGAGGCACCTACAGCATCTCTGTCTCTGATGGAACAGCTCAGGGGAGAAGCACTTAGATTCCACAAACCAGGTGAGTGAGTAAGTATGGGAGACAGGCAGAAGACCAAGAAACCCACTCTTTCTGGAAGTTAAGGAAGAGTAGCTTTCTTTTGGGTGAAGTACCTTGTGATCCTTAACCCTAAAGTATCTGACTAAAGTATCCATTACTGCTCTACCTTCCTGGGGAGAGTTCAAGATCAGTCTCTCTGAAGTAGTGGTTTTGTTGTTACTCTCCTCTTGGATGTTGAAACCAGTTCTGGACCTAAGCCTTATCCAGGCTCATATCTCCTGCCCCCATTTTGACAATAAGTGGTATGTTATAGGCCTTCCTCCTAAGGAATGTGCCTCCTTTCCTGCCATCCTCTGCTAAGGAACCTCCTTGGTCTTTTGACTTTTACAGGTGAAAACTACAAAACCCCTGGCTATGTGGTCACCCCCAACACCATGCCTCTGCTGCAGCAGCACATGGAAATCACCGGGGGACAGGTGCTTGGGCCTCCTTCTTTTGGTGGTGGGAATGGTAGGAGAGTGTCTTTTCTTGTCCTGATGGGTGGAAATGACCACAGTAACCTCTGGCGCTGGGAAGGAGGTAATCTGTGGGCATGTAAGAGCTTCAGAGAAGCCTGTCCAGGTTTCTGCTGGATAAGGCCATGGAGGAATTGTCACTGAGCTCAATTACTACACAGTCAAATGACTGTAGGTCTTCTGAAACTTCTCTTTCCTTTCAAAGGTGAGAACACGATTCCCACCAGAACCCAATGGTATTTTGCATATTGGACATGCCAAGGCCATTAACTTCAACTTTGGCTATGCCAAGGTAGGTGTCCATTCTCCTCTGGGATAGAGGGCCAGCTTCTTATTCTTAATATATGGTGGGGTACTGGTGGGGGGGGGGGCGGTGTCACAAAGGTTCATAGATTGCAACCTGGAAGGTGTTTCAGAGACCTTGGATTACAACTCTCATTCTTTAGAAGTGGAATACCAGGACCCACAGAGTTAAATGACTTGTTTATGGTCATACACGTTCTGAATAGAAGAGGTAGGATTTGAACCCAACTCCTTTGACTCCAAAGCTGTGTTCTGCTTCCCAGAAAGACTCTTATTTCCTCCTGTTACTGTGGGAAGTATTATGAACCAGTCATGACCCAGAGGCATTGTAGATACTTGCTGATTCTGATAAACCTTTGAAAATACTATTGTGAATACAGAAAAAATGGGAACCCATTGTAATCAGGGACAGGTTGACCTTGCTATGGTAATATCTTATGGGTTCAGTTTTCTCATCTGAAAAATGTGAGTCTTAATATTAGATGACCTTTAAAGAACTTCTAGCTTTAAACTTTATGCATCACTGAACCTAGGGAGCAGGATAAGCTTGTGGTAACTCTGGTGTCACCACTTACCCTCTCACTCTGGGAAATAGCCTGATCTCATGGTGATCCTCCTTGTCACTATAGTGACCAGAGGGGTATAAGAGTCATTCACTTCCCAGAGTGAGGAACTCCCCTCCTGGCTCCTTCTGGACTCATACTAAAAATCTTTACTATCCTGTGAATTTTTCCACTCCACTGATATCTATGAAAGGGACTTGGTGATAGTTGGTCTGTACTATGCTTTCGTTTTTGAAATCCTCTTTATGTATTTCAAATCACATACATTATTAATATATGAAATAAACATAGATAACCTGGATAATGAGATTTTGCTTGCAAAATTATCATGGTTAGTGCATTTAGAAACAATAAAACTTTTTGTTGAAAAGCTTTGGGGAAATGAGGAAACTCCAGATATCTCTCTTGAATTTTGAATTATTTCTTCTATTCTGAGGTTCTAATCTAGATTTAGACAAAAGAAGATAATTTAATGTGGGAGTACCTTCATCTAGTACTGGGGTCTACGACAATATCTGATTTCTATAGGCCAACAATGGAGTCTGCTTTCTGCGTTATGATGACACAAATCCTGAGAAGGAGGAGGAGAAATACTTTACTGGAATCCGGGACATGGTAGAATGGCTGGGTATGGAGTCCAGGGCAAAGAATGGGCTGGCAGGATGTGGGGTGGAATTTGAGGAACTGAACTTGGTGAGAAGTTTTCACACTCAGGGAGTGATTGGCTGGACCCTGGCTTTGCAGGTTACAAGCCCTACAAGGTGACGCATGCCTCGGATTATTTTGACCAGCTCTATGACTGGGCTGTGGAGCTCATCCGTAGGTGAGGCCAGGAGTCTACTTGGGGGAGGCAGGGGAGGGCCACAAGGGGATGGGAATTCATCTCTTCCTAGGAAGATTTCTTGGCTCCATCTAGTGCTGGAAGAACTAGAATGCTTTTGTCTGTAGAGCTGCTAGGCTTCTGTGCTTGCCACCTACTTGAAGTTGATAATCCTTCTGCACTTGCAGGGGCCATGCCTATGTCTGCCACCAGCAGGTAGAAGAGATTAAGGGCCACAATCCTCCACCCTCCCCATGGCGAGATCGGCCAATTGAAGAGTCTTTATTGCTTTTTGAGGTGAGCTAACTTTTGATCCTAACCCTGGAGTAAGACTTGCCTAGGACTTGAGTGAGAGTGGGGGGTCTGTTTTTCCTCAGGGAATGAAGAAGGGTAAGTTTGCTGAAGGAGAGGCCACACTGAGGATGAAACTGGTTATGGAGGATGGAAAGATGGACCCAGTGGCCTATCGCATCAAGTATACGCCCCATCATCGAACTGGTGATAAGTGGTGGGTGCTGTCTCCTGGGGAGAAGGCCCTTCAAGGACATGGGGGGGGGAGTTGGGTGTGTCATAAGCTCACAAGTTTCTGGCCTCTGTCTCCTGCTGTAGGTGCATCTATCCCACATATGACTATACACACTGTCTTTGTGACTCCATTGAGCACATTACCCACTCTCTTTGCACCAAAGAGTTCCAGGCCCGGTAAGTGCAGAGGTGTTGGTGCACCAGTGCAGCATCTCTAATCCTTTGCTTAGTCCCTCTCCTCCGTGGTAGTGCTGAAGAGTGATTGAGGGAAAGATGTGGAAAGGAACCAGATTTTGGGGGGGGGTGTCCTTGGAAGCCCAGGCTGGCATCACAGTGTGACCCAACCCATCTGGTTGAGATGCCATCCTGGAGTTTCTGTTGTCCTTAGGCGTTCTTCCTACTTCTGGCTTTGCAATGCTCTTGATGTGTACTGCCCGGTACAGTGGGAGTATGGACGCCTCAATCTGCACTACGCAGTTGTATCCAAGCGGAAGATCATCCAGTTGGTGGAAGCTGGTGCTGTCAGGTAAGATTCTTGTGAGAGTGGTGGTAGATTTGTGGTTCTTCTGAAAAAGAATAGCGTGGGGGGGGGCTTCATTTTCTGAGATGGCAGGGGAAAGAATCATGGATTTTGAGGCAGAAAACTTGGTTTCAGGTTGTGGCTGTGATCTTAGACAAATTGCTTCCTCTCTCTGAGCCTATTTCCTCATTTACAAAATTTTATGCTAGGGTTGAAGATGATTTGGTATCAAGAAGGGTAGGACCTGTGCCTTTTTCTGCTGATTCTGAAATGAATTCTACTTTCCTCTCCTTGGAGGGTTGGGCTCCCCTATCAGGATAGATTAGATGGGCACTGTCTCCCGAACATGACTGGTTGTCAAGAACTTCTAGTCTCAGGTTTTCCAACCATTGGGGAAGGGTCCTGCATCGGAATTGCATGACCCAGGTTCAAATCCTGGTTCTCCACTTACTGTGTGACTATGCAAAAATGACTTCAGTCTCCCTTGGCCACAGTTTCCTCCACTGTAAATTGAGGCATTTGAACTACAGGTCCCTTTCAGAAGGACTCAGTTTACAATCTTAAAATCTATTGCACTTTAGTATGCAGTGGAAAACACTCAATTCAGAATCAGGAAACCTTGAGCAGTGCTTAGACTAGAGAAGCTTGACTTGGCATCTTTTATTATATGTGACTTTAGGAAAGCTCTTCATTTGCAAAGTAGCAATCCTTACTTCACAGTGGGGTAAAGAGAATAGAGGTGAAGTACATGAATGTCCTTGCATACCTGCAAATGATCTGTGAAAATCAGTCCAGACTTAAAACAATGTGAATCCTGTGGGTTTTGGATGGTTTTTGGTGATCTCCAGTTCAGGGTAGTGGGTGTAAGAGCTGCATCCCAGACAAGTATTCATTCTTCTCATGCTGCAGGGACTGGGATGATCCTCGGCTTTTCACGCTCACAGCTCTCAGACGTCGAGGCTTCCCTCCTGAGGCCATCAACAACTTTTGTGCCCGGGTAGGTATAGCAATGTCTAGAGGCCAGGTGACCTCTGTGTGTCTTGAGGCCACTGACTAATCTCTTTCTGTCAGGTGGGCGTGACTGTTGCGCAGACAACGATGGAGCCTCATCTGCTCGAAGCCTGTGTTCGAGAAGTGCTGAATGATGGGGCCCCCAGGGCCATGGCTGTTCTCAAGCCACTCCGGGTCACCATTACCAACTTTCCAGCAAGCAAGGTGAAGAGCAGGCAGTGGGAGTCAGCCTGGGGAATGGAGTTAGAGACAGGGCCTGGAAGGGTGTTTCCTGGAATACAGCTCTCTCTAGTCTGATGACTTGTCCCATAATCTTTTACCTCTCTCTCTCTGGTGGTGATTTGCATTCGTATACTGCTTTGTATTGTGCTGCTTCTATTCTGGGGGGACGATCTTGAATGAAAAGCAGCATGAAAGGCCCCTGGATTTGGAAATTCTAAGTTATGCTATTTGTGACCTATATATGATCTTGCAAATTATTTAATATTTCTGGAAATGAAGATTAGTTGGTTTGACTAGATAGTTGTTCAAGTCCCTTCCAGTCTTAAATCATGTGATCCTCTATCCTTTCCTCTCTAACACAGGCAGTTGATGTCATCGTACCCAACTTTCCAGCTGATGAGTCCAAAGGCTTTCATCGGGTCCCCTTTTCACCCACAATCTACATTGAGCATACAGACTTTAAAGAGGTTAGGGAGGATCTGACTTATTGTCCTGGTCTTTTATTCTTTATGATTTTCCTGGGACCCTAGGAGAAGAGGGGTGGGATATGAAAAGTGGCTTTCTCCAAGTCTAACTGAACTAACTGAATTCTGTGGTTATGACCGTGATTGCACAACTTTCAGACCATCTCGGAATTTTGGTAACTTCTAGGCTGTTCCCAAGCCTTCTAATAAGCACAGTTGCCTTGCCTGTGCCTTTGCCAGAATCATAATTCTGTCTGTTGAACAAGAATGTGGCATCTAAGACAGCTACTAGGAAGCATTTTTTCCTTGATTTTGACACAGCTTTCTTTTCAGGAACCAGAAAAGGGTTACAAACGTCTTGCACCTGGCCAGCCAGTAGGCCTGAGGCATGCGGGTTATGTTATCGATGTACAGAATATCATCAAGGTAAGAGGTGTCCACCTGCCAAGACACAGATGGTGGCTGGAATTAGACCTACTCTTTCTGTTGACAATAACCCACTGATTTTCCTAGGTCATTCCAAGTGACTTGGAAGGACTCAAGGATAGAGCCCCACCTGTGTTGCCATTCATCCATTCATTCATCCCCCCCCCCCCCCCCCCCCCCCAGCATAAGGTTTTATCTTGGAGTAGAGGAAACCTTGTCCACAGGTTGGCCAGAGAAGTACTTCTGGTAGTCAAAAGCCCCATAGGTCATAGGAGGTCTGAAAACCATGTGCTAAAAAGAACATCCAAAGCAGGGAACTCAGTGGGTTAATCAATCAGTCAATCAATAAATCAATATATCTGTCTCTGTCTCTTAAAGAATGCCAGTGGCCAGGTGATTGAGTTGGAAGTGACCTGCAGCAAGTCAGATGTTTCTGAGAAACCCAAAGCTTTTATCCACTGGGTATCTGAGCCCTTGCAGTGTGAGGTCCGAATCTACGAGAGGCTGTGAGTCTGGCATCAGAGACTAGGAACAGATTAGCTTATTTTGAATCCAGAGATCCAAATAAGAGAATCCATTTATCAATTGTTGGGAAGCCATCAGGGAGAGCTGGGTACTAACCAATAGACATGGAGCCTCACAAGATGCATATGATTGCAGATTTCAACACAAAAACCCTGAGGATCCTTCTGAAGTGCCTGGTGGTTTCTTAAGTGACTTGAACACGGTGAGTCTACACTAAGAACTGAGGTCTTGGGGCATTTTTTCCTTCCAGGAAAGGATCATGAGTTGAACTGGAGGCTCTTTTGTTTTGTCCCCATAGTAGTGTGTGTCTTTGGGATGAGCCACCCCTATACCCCTAAAGCCTTGACTCCTGCACAAAATAGTCTAATGCATATGTGTCCCATAGGACTCTCTTTGTGTGATTGAAGATGCTTTGGTGGATTGTTCAGTCAGTGGTGCCAAACCCTTTGAAAAGTTCCAGTTTGAACGCCTGGGCTACTTCTCTGTAGATCCTGACAGTATGGAAAGAAAGGTCAGCCAATATGCTCCCTTCCTCTCCCCTCTGCCCCCTGTTCCCCCTTGTCAGAGGGTATTTGATTTTATTCCAGCTTCTGAATTAAAGAATGGCCACTGGGGGCTTGGCCACAGTTCTCTTTCTCTTTTTCACTCAGCCAAAGTTCAGGAAATATTACACACTACACATATCAGCACATCATAACACCACCAAGGGTGGGGATTAAGCAGAAATTCATTAGGTTCTCAGAAGAAACATAATGCCATTTGAAATCTTCACTGTCAACTCAAAGAAGGAACTTGGGTGTCAGTCAACTTGAATTCTAGGCCCTGCTTTTTGGGCAAACTTCTTTCCCTCTATATTTATCTAAATCAATCTTTGATTTTATCACTTAGGACACTACTCTGACACACATCTCAGTCCTTTCAAGCTTTTAATAGACATTTTCTGGAGTATCTATAACTAAAATTAATTGCCTGGTGCCCAGCCCTCTGTTGCTGAACATCCCTAGTTGCTAGTTCTTAGAGAGCTTGCCCTTAGTTATTGCTAGGTCTTTATTTGAAGCCTTTCCAGTTTGGAAAGTTGAAGCTTGCTGTACCAAGAATGGAATGACCTCCAGGGATCAAAGTTGGGTCAAGGGTATACCTCACAGGATTGTTTTGTGCTTCTTAGAAGGTAAGGTCTAGAATAGTGTTTTCTAAATGATTAAGCCTCATACAAGTATAGGCCATCTTACATTTTTATAGTGGCTTACAGAGGTCAGAGGTAGGTGGCACAGGTGGCATTTTTCTCATTTTACACATCAGGGAGCTGAGACCCAGAGAAATGAAGCAATTTGCCTAAACTCCCAGAACCCCTCAGAAACCAGATTCTTTCACATGCAACTCAGGTTTTTTCCTAGGGAAGTAAAGTCATGGAATACACGGGACTATAGGCAATGAAGTGCCCTATAATGAGACCTAAAGGGAATGAACACTGCCTTCCTGGGACTGCATGTTTAACCAGTCTAAATTTGGCCTAAAGGGACTGGGGAAAACCCCCTGGGTCCCATGTCTGTGGCCTAACTCCTCTTTCTCTCTCCAGCTTGTCTTTAACAGGACTGTCACTCTGAAGGAGGATCCTGGGAAAATGTGAGTTCCTTGAGTACAGGATGAAGTCACCAGTCTGGAGGCCAGGAAGACAAAATTGATCTTTGCCTTATCAGGGCCATACTTGGCCCTGCCCATCTGCTGTGCCACCTCAAGATGACCAATAAAAAACAGCACAGTTTTCCTAGAGTCTGTCCTCTTTGAGTTGGGGCAGGGGATGGTGGTGAATGCTGTACTTCTATTGTGGACTTCTGTTCAGAGGATGTGGCTCAGGGAAGCCTTGTTGGCCAGGGCTAGTGACCCCCTGTTTCTCTAAGCTAGGCTTTGCTTGGCTTCCTGCTATCTAGCAAGCCTTTCTCCCTTTTTCCCCTGGATTTTGAGTTATTAATGATCAAGAGATGAGGCTTAAACCTCTTTGGCTTCTTTGGGCAGAACAGAAGCCCCTACTTTTGGTCATTTCTTCATAAGGAGGCTGTGAGTCTGGCATCAGAGACTAGGAACAGATTACCTGCTTCTATGTAGCTCTGAAGAAGGAGATGAAGTTTTTTTCTAGCCTGGTTCCCAAAAGCTCTGTCCTCACCCTTGCCCCCTCTCTTCCACTGGGATAAAAGCAGAAGAGGAGGGAGCTGTGGCTTGAAGCCAAGAAGACCGCTCCTGGTGACCAGATCATTAACAAGAATCTTGGACAAGATTGTCCAGAGGGGCCTGTGTCACTCAACAAGCATTTAATAGAAATCTGGGTATCGTGCACTTTGATAGGTTCTGGGAATACTGCTACAAAGAATAGAGTCCCCACACAAGGAATTTCATCAGGGTAAACCAGAAACCTCTGATGGCTTCAATATTTGGATGGCCAGGAAATTTATTTCCCATGAGTCAGAGGCCCTTGATTCTGCTTTGGCTCTCCAGTCTCACCATGCATGCTCTTATTAAGCATGGAACTTGAGACTAGCTCATCCCTCATGTGACACAGAGTAAGAAACAGCATCAGGATGCCCCCAGCTTCCTCTCAGGCCTCAGCAGGAGCTGCAGTTCAGGGCCCAGGCTCATGGAGATGCAGAGTCAGTGACAACCAGGGTTGGGCCCAGGCCCAGCTGACTTGTTCGGGGGGGAATCTATTGCTTCCCCCAATCAGGACAGCAGCTCTAGGATTGGGGCTCCAAGGGCAGGCCCTGGCGCAGACCCCGACTGCCCTTCTGGCCTGGGCTTCTGCCCTTCCAGGGAGCAGGCTCCCGCCTGACCTCCTTCGGGGTCCCTCCCCCCCACCCCGCAGTCCCGGTCTGAAGGCAGGGAGTGTGTCTGCAGCTTTAACGTCCTCCACATTTCCCACTGTATACAAACACCGAAGTCACCCAGGGCCCGGTTTAAGGTGGACTGCGGGGAGCTGGGGGCCGGCGGCCCCCTGCTTGGAAGGGGCCTGCCCTGCCCCCGGGGCGCGCTCCCTGGAGGATGGGGCCCTCCCTTTCCCGGGGGAAGCCCGTCTCGGGGCAGGGCAGCCTGGGCCGCCCCGAGGGCAGGAGGGCCCCGCCTGGCCGAGGCCCCGGGCCACCTTAAGCAGGGATGCTGGTGCAGCCGAGGAGGAGGTAGTTTCCTAAGGATGGGAAGCCAGGGGGTAGGAAGGGCTGGGCCCCGCCGGGATGGCCCGGGTGAAGCCCCCAGGCCGGGGCGGCTCGGGGCCGGGGGCCGCCCGCCAGGCCTCGGGCCAAGGAGGCCGTGGGGAGCGGGGCGCCCCCGGGCCGGGCCGCAGCCCAGCCTCCTCCCCTCCTCTGGGGGCCCGCGCCCCGGCCCGGCTCCGGGGTGACCTCGGCCTTCCCCCAGGGCGGGGCGGGGCAGCCCTTTCCCCGCGGGGTCTGGGCCATCGGGGGCAGCCGCCGGCCCCCGGGTCCTCCCTCCCCCAGGCCTCCGCTCGGGCCTAGTCCAAGCCCTTCCGCAGGCTCCGCTCCCCGGGGCTCCCGGCCTTGGGGCCTCCACGCCCGGCCCGGGGCCCCCACCCGGAGGCTCTGGCCTCCCGCGGGGGCCGCCCCGAAGGCCTGGTCCGGGGAGAGGGCCGAGACCCCTGGGCCGGGCCGCCGCACCTCCCAGGGCGGGCCAAGCTCCGGGGCCGGGACTGCGGGGGAAACTGAGGCCGGGGGCGGGTCTGCCGGGGCGGCGGCGGCGGGGACGGGGCCGTCCGTCCGTCCGCCGCCCGAGGGGAGGCAGAGCGGGCAGGGGCAGAGGGTCGCGGCGGGTCACTCCAGCCTCGCCCCCCGCGGCGTCCCTCCGAGGACGCCCGGGGGCTGCAGCGGAACGCGTTCCCTTTAAGGCGGGCCGGGAGGCCCCGGCTAGTTCTCGCGGGATTTGCCACCTCCGTTCTCGCGAGAGAGGAGCTAGGCGCCCATTGGCTAGCGGTGTTGAATGTAAGATGGCGCCCAGGGAGCTGTGAGGGGAAAATCCTGTCGGTCTCGAAGCGGCGACGGTAGAGCAGGGGCCCGAGGCGGCACGGAGGGGCCCGTGGGCGGAGCGGCGGCGGCGGCACACGGTAAGGGCGGCGGCGCGGGCCAGGGGGGCTCCGGGGCCGCCGCGGCACGAGCGAGCGGGCCGGGAGGGCGCCGCCACCGACAGCACTACACAACGGCGGAGGGCGCTGGGGGAGCGGGCCGGGGCTGCCGGGCCCCGGAGGGCGCGGGGCGGCTCCGGGCAGCCGAGGAGACCCCCGAGCCTCCCGCGCGCCGCCGCGGCCCGGCCCCTGCCCCCGGCTCGGCCGCGGGGGCGCTGGTGCGGGGGGCCGCGCCGGCCAGCCTGGGCCTGGCCTCCGCGGTGGGGGAGGGAGGGGAGGGGGAGGGGAGGGGGAGGAGGGCGGGTGCGCGCGCGCGCGCAGAGCGGGTTCTGTGTCCCGCCGGCGCGCGCCTGGCCGCGCCGCCGTGCGGAGCGCGCGCGGGCCCGGGCCCGGGAGTGGGGGCGGGGGCCGGGCCTGGTTCTCCGCCCGGCGTGGGGGCGCGCCCGGGGGGAGGGGGCGGGGCGCGCCGCGGGCGCCGGGCTGTGGCCGCCGCGGAGGGCGGGGCGGGGCGCGGCGCGCCCGGGCCCAGGGCGACCCTTCCTGGCGGGGCGGCCGCGGCGGGCGCGAGCCCGAGCCGGAGCCGGGAGGGAGCCTCGCCCGGGTTGCGCAGGGAGGGGGCAGCGGGCACGCGCGGCGCCGGCCCGCCCCTCCCCTCCCCCGCCCCACGTCCCCGGGGCCCGGCCGGCCGGTGGTCAGCGTGACGCTGGCTCGGGCCCGGCCCCTTCGCGGCGGGGCCCGGGCGGGGCGGGGGCCTGGGGCCTCGCGGGCCCGGCGACCCGAGGGCTGATGCGCCGGGCGGAGCCAGCCCGAAGGCGCCTCCCGATCCGCCCCGAGCTCCGCAGCTTTTATTTCGGGCCTCGGTGGCTTGTTTTCGGTCGGACTCGCCCGCGGCCTGCCCGCGCCCCCCGCACGCTCCCGCGGCGCCGCGCTCTGCTGCCCCGACCCGGGAAGACTCACCGGAGCTCCCCCCGTCATCCTCCCCTCTGGCCCGAGGGCCGGAGGCTGCTCCAGCCGGAAGCTGGCCGCGACAAAACAGACAGCCTTTTCTGTAGAAATCTGGGAAAAGACTATTAAGGAATTAAAAATTCATTTTCAAAAAACTTAGTATTGTACGAATTACACTATTAAGCAGATCACAAGCAAATCCCACATTTTCTGAAAATTGAAATCCCATTCCTTTCCGCCTTTGTTGTATATTCTTTCTGCATTGCTTTCTTATGCTGGACTCTAGTTTGTCCACATGTTATTATGACCTCCAATGATTTGCCTGAGTGCTATGTTTTCCTGGACAGAAAGAATGTCACTAAATCTGTGTCTGAAAGCCTTGTCGATTTACGTTTTGTGGAAGAAATAAGAGGATTTTAGCAATAGTTGGAAAGAACTTAGGAATTTGGTAATAATGGAAACTTAATTTCCTACTACACTTTCATTTAAAATGTCAGGACATAAAAGGAGTCAGAATGGAAACAACTTACTTGTTTTTCAGAATGTTACATTAAGAGCTCAGGGCAACAATCTATATAAAACATGTTGATTGGGTGAATGTTCACATGCCTTGAGTATGTATGCCTATTAAAAAAATTACTTTTCCTTTTAAAAATTCAACAAACTATCTTGGGTATTTTCTGGAGCTATTAGATAGTAATTTCCGTTAACCTTAAGCAGGAAGAACTTTCATCTTTGTATCCCACAACAGGTTGTTGTCTGGCATAGGCTATATTCCTCTCTAAACGTAAAAAAATTGATGATGCTGCCAAGTTTCAGGATTATGATTCAGGAATTTTATAGATTATACCTAATTGATCAGCTAGATTGAATTTAAAACTGTTGACGTGCCAATAACTTCCAAGAGAGAATTGTCATAATTTTGCATAAATTTTAGGCTATGATTTGGTTAGGTGATGTAAAAATTATCAACCTTTGCATTAACCACAATCTGTACTTTCTCTCCCTTCCAGTTTTCTAAATATAGTATTAGATTATTTTAGCATAATACCAACATCTATCTCCTGCATAATTTCAAATAAAAGATAAGAGAGGCATCATGGACTAGCAGAACGTTGAGCTTTGAATTAGACCTGTGTTCAAATTCCAATTCTGCAAATGGCCAATGCTGGACAAATCTTTTATTTTTTTACAAGGCAATGGGATAACTTGCCCAAGGGAACAAATCTTCTAATCTTTCTGGTGATCATCTTGCTCATTTGTCAAAGGAGCATCCTGATTCATTCACTTCTACCTCACAGGGGTTTGATAAATGAGAAATTTGAGGTTTAGAAAGTTTATTCTTCCTGCTTGTCAATCTCAACAACTAGCGATACAAACTCTCAAATGATTTAATTTCCTTAAGTCTGCTAACTTGGGAAATTAAATCAATTGAGAGTTTATATCCCTGCTGTACACTGGACATTTCCTTGTTCTCTTCATGTGTCTGAATGATGGGGGGAGGGGGGAGTTGTTGTTTTTGCCAGAGATTTTCTATTTCATTGTCTCTTGGCCAAGGAGTGTACATTTAGGGCACCTAGCTTTTTTGTTCCTTAGAACATATTTGACCTAAGCTTTTCATAGTATTTTCACAGTGTCTAGGCTTGTATTTAATTTTTCCTTTCTCTTTTTCACATTGGAGGCTGCTTTCCTTTTCTAAAATAGATTGTATTGTGATTTATAAGCATGCGATTAAATGACTGTTTCATTATTTAAACTAGTATTGCATAATTGTAGGTAGACTTAATGAACTGTTAGGAAACCAATTTTAAATTCTTACTTTAAAACTTATTTTTTCAAAGTAGTTTTAGAATGAAAATGTTTCTGAGTCAGTGATTCTAGTAAAGTTTGAGAAATGACAGTGTATTATTTCCATCACAAATTCCAGAGTCTGGGGCTTTGTCTTACACTTTGAACAAATAGCTTATTGGTTGGTTGGAAGTGATTCAGTTAGAACAAATGCATTACTTGCTAAAATGAAACTGGATTTTGATGCATCTCTATATGAAGAAAAGTTGATTTTGAATTGGTTTCAGTTAAGTTGTAGGTCATAAATTGGGAGTACTACATTGAGCCTCAAAGTATGATTGTTGTTGTATTCCAGGAAAGAAGCTTTTCTAATAATGAATTGAGGAGGTATATGTGGGTTCACTAGAAAACACTAAATGAAACTTTTGTCCAGTTATTTTAAAGTACTCACTGTGGATTAAGCCCTGTATTTGGAGCTCTTAAAAGGATATTAGAGGGGCATCTAGGTGGTGCAGTGGATGAAGCACCAGCCCTGGAGTCAGGAGTACCTGGGTTCAAATCCGGTCTCAGACACTTAATAATTACCTAGCTGTGTGGCCTTGGGCAAGCCACTTAACCCCATCTGCCTTGCAAAAACCTTAAAAAAAAGGATATTAGAGATGTAAAAGATCTTGTGAAGGACTAGAATAATCTAATTAGAAAGGAGAGATATATACTTTTGTAAGAACTTGAGAAAGCTCACAAAGAGCATGGAAAAATTCAGATTAAGTGCATGTTATCCTAAGAGAGTAAATAACCTACAAAAATGAGCTTATTTTTAAATTGAGATAAATATATGACCATTGGTAGATTCTTAAGTTCTAGGTCACAATAGCAGATGGGTGAAGAAAGAGAAAGAAGGTAAGTGTGAACAGCAATACTGAGAAGATTGTGGATTTGATCATATTTCCCCTTTTAAAAAGTTGACCATTTGATAAATCTGCTGTTAGAAAGTACTTGGAAGAGAAGAAGTAACAGGAGAAATCTCTTGGCAGATTGATGATGGACGAGAACTGCTGAATGTGGTATACATTTGCAGACATGATAAAAATGTTCATATATTTTGCTTGACTATGCTAATTTGTTACCTTGAGTGTCTTTTATTAGTACTGGAATAATTAGTGAACTGTAATAGAGATATATCATTTAAAAATACACAGAAGATACAAAAAGCAATTTTGTTACTCCTTTTAAACTTTAATATGCACTTTTCAAAGTATACATTTGATAGAAAGTAAGCTCCTTAAGAGATGGGATTATTTAAGGATCCCCAGTGTCTAGCACATATTAGGCACCTAATAAATGATGTTTTATTTTTTAAACTATGTAACAGAAGTTCACAATTTTTTGTAAGCCTCTTTTTCTTTGTATGACAAATAGTTTCTTTTTTTGAATAATTACTTTCATAGTAAAAGAAAGGGATAATACGAAGAACTCTGAACTCCTTGAGAATAATATTCTAAGAAGCAGCTAGGTAGCACAGTAGATAGAGCACTGACCCTGGAGTCAAGAGGACCTGAGTTCAAATCCAGCCTCAGACATGTAATTACCTAGCTGTGTGACTTTGAGCAAGTCATTTAACCCCATTGCCTTGCCAAAAAAAAAGAATAATATTCAACATTCAGAAAGTAAACTGCTTATTTATTATTTGCTGCAGCAACTTTGGCAAGTAGCCAGATACTTAGAGGGAATGAAATTAGCCTGTATAATAGTAGAAACAACAAAATTGACAGCCTTTGTGGAAGGAAGTCAAAGTAGTAGGATATGCCCTTATTTTCCATTGTAGAACTTATGAGGCTTAGTAAATGTACGATAAATGTGACTCATTATAAAAGCACAGAATTTCAGACTGAAGAATTTTCATCAGATACCTAGGCAAGCTGATATCTCAACAAAAGAATACCTACGGCAAACACCCTTTTAGCTCTTCTTTCCTGGAATCCACCAAAAGCCTCTCTAGGACCATATCCAGAATTCATTGTAGTCAACACCACCACCAGCAAATTGACAGAAAAGGAAGACTGCGTCTGGACATGGCATAACTGACAAATGGTCATGCATTCTTTGAAGACTTCCCATGAGGGGTGATCCACTGATCTAGGACTGTCCATTCTGTTCTGGGTTAGCTCTAATTTATAGATATCCCTAGGAAATCAATCTTTGCCTCATCTTTGTAACAACTCTAAATTCTTACATATGGTACTAAGCAGAACAAATCTAATCCCTCTTCCACAGAGTTGCCCTTCAAATATTTGGAGACAGATATGTTATCTCTGAGTTTTTTTCTAGTCCGTCTATATTCTAAGTTTCTTTCAATCATTTTTCATATAACCCGATTTTAAGGTCCTTTTACATTCTGGTTTTCTTATCCAAACAATTTTTTTTTTTTAGATTTTTGCAAGGCAAACGAGGTTAAGTGGCTTGCCCAAGGCCACACAGCTAGGTAATTATTATTAAGTGTCTGAGGGCAGATTTGAACTCAGGTACTTCTGACTCCAGGGCCTGTGCTTTATCCACCGCTACCTAGCCACCCCTTCCAAACAATTTCTAAATGATAGTGCTGAATACTAAATACCAGGAGAAAGTTCAGTGTCACTGGCACTTGATTTTTTTCTGAAAACTGTGCCTCTCTATAGTAACAACTTCACGTGAGTTCTTTAACTGTCAAATCACATTGTGAACCCATTGTTAGTTTTCAGGACCCTGTGTTCCCCTTTCATACAAATTGTTGTCTAGCCATATATTTCTTATATTTGATACCTGTAATGTTGACTTTTTGAGCCCATGAATAAGACTTTACATTTATCCTTCATCTTATTAAATTCAACTCAGTGCTTCTAGTCAATAGGTTTTTTTTTTGAGGGGGGAGGGTATTCAATGTTAGGTATCCTACTCATATTTGAGTCATCTGGAGATTTGATAATTATGCCATTTATACCAGGAGTTGGCAAAACTGACTTAGGGACTAATTCATTCTGTTGCCTGTTTTTGTACATTGTCTGTGACTGCTTTCCTGGTACAATGGCAGAGTTGAGTAATTGTGACTGAGACTACAAATAATGCTCTCATCCCTTCCAACAACTCCTTGCTGCACTAAAAATTTCAGTGATTAAAATAAAAAATTTTTCATTGATTGCACTTACATGTTTTCCTTGTCAAGTATATCCTTTTACTGTGTAATTTTAATTATTTTATTATTGGCATATATCCATCATATCAAAACGAGGAAAGAACTTGCGTTGTTTTTCCTCCTAAGCTCAGAGTCAATTGAAATTTTTTTGAGACTACTCTCAGCCATTGTTATTGAACTGAATGACTAGCTTCTGCTGCAGTTAATATTTCTTTGTGGATTCAGCATGAAATTACAAGGCAAAATGGTGCTTATAGGTAAAACTTATATCATGGCAAAATTAATTCAATGACAATTAAGGTTGCTTAAGTCACAAATAATCTCAAACTCTACATTATGTACTTCCTAGCTTGTCAAAAATTAAAACAAGGGAATTGTAAGTAGATTTTTTTTCTGAGCTCAAACTACTGTTCCAGCAGTTTTTTGGATCTCAGTGCAAATGCCAAAGAAATTATTTAATTGTGTAGTTGAGGAGCCATTTAACTTTTTTTTTTTAGGTTTTTGCAAGGCAATGGGGTTAAGTGGCTTGCCCAAGGCTACACAGCTATGTAATTAAGTGTCTGA
This sequence comes from Macrotis lagotis, assembly GCF_037893015.1. NCBI lineage: Eukaryota > Metazoa > Chordata > Mammalia > Peramelemorphia > Peramelidae > Macrotis > Macrotis lagotis. The sequence goes on along the minus strand of NC_133665.1, from coordinate 104,886,128 downwards.
GGCCAGATTTGAACTCAGGTACTTCTGACTCCAGGGCTGGGCTCTATCCACTGTGCCACCTAGCTGCCCCCTCATGTGACTTTGAATTGGAAATAATTATACTATAATGACCTGCTAATAATAAAATATTAAGAATCTGATAGAATTCTATAAATGCTTTCCAAGTGATAAACATGCTCAATTAAAATCATTTGCTCATGGATTAATAACACTTTTGCAGAACCTATGTGCATTTTCAAGACTGAAACAGTAAAATCTCCTTAAAAATCAGCCTTAATGGATGAACACTTGGAATTAATTTTGTTCATATGGAATACTAAACTTAAAGCCAGTTAAGCTAAAAATTATTTACCTCCCCAAAAAAGTTCCATTCTCATTATTAGACCTGTATTACCAAAAAACCCAAAATATTCAAATCTTATTATATTTTAAATAATATCAGTAAAGAAATTTGTGGACTTTTACTTGTAACTCTTTTAGTTTTTTGCAAGGCAAACAGGGTTAAGTGACTTGCCAAAGGCCACACAGCTAGGTAATTATTAAGTGTCTGAGACTGGATTTGAACCCAGGTACTCCGGACTCCAGGGCCGGTGCTTTATCCGCTACCCAACCTAGCCGCCCCTACTTGTAACTCTTAAACAAAGTGGTCTATAAAGCCTAAAATAGGTTCTATTTGCCTCACAGAAAGTTTGTCAACTCCTGATGTATTCCTTTAAGTCACAATCAATTAAAGTGTTAAAAAGAAGGGAATAGCAGAAATGGTATAGTAGGATGAAATAGTGTAGCTGAACTTTGCCCCACAATTACTTCCCCCAAATCCAGAAAATTCATCAGACCAAATCCTGAACAGGAAATGTAAAAAAAACAAAACCCAAAAACCAAAATAGTAAATTTTCTCTCAGGTAACACAAGGAGACAGACAGGTCTGTGAACACTGAGATAAATGAGATTTAGCTTATCTGTACCCTCCCTGCTACAGAAAGAGTATTTAGATTTGTCAGAGAAGGGCTTGACTTTGTGCTGGTACCAAGAAAAGGTGCTAAGTAGCAGCTCTGTCATTCATTACCCAATTTGGACTAAATAGGGGATATTCATTTGAGGGTGGCAGGCTAGGGCAAAGATCATCTCAGACCCTAGGCTATAATCTGAAAAAAGAGCAAGTATGGAGGTAATGAAGTAGCCCTGAGCCTAGAAGTGAAGTCTTCATTTCAGCTTCTAGATCAGTCTGAAATCTATATCTGTGAAGCAGCAAGAACTGTCGTAGCTGACTAATAATGACCAAGTTCAGAGCAATCTATTGAAACTCCTGGTCAAACCCATAGGCCTCATGCTCATTTCCTTAACTGGGTTAGAAACTTATATAGCTCAGACTGAAATTGGGGAAACCAGATAATTAGATTTTACCAAGGATCAGAGCACTTTGGAATACTGAAACCACTTGCACGTCTCCAGCTTAACTTGCCCCTGAGATCCTGGAATGGCAACACTCAATACCCTGTGAAAGTTATAGCAGTACTCTTGAGGACAAAGAACAACTAAATACAGCCCCAACCATTTCTTTTTTTTTTTATTATTTGTTTTTCTCATTTTGTACAAATGTTTTTTTACATTAATAAAATATTCTTGTTTACAAGTAAACAAAATACCCCTCCCCCCATGAATATAGATAGACTTGCTTGGGCAAAAAAAAGTAAAGGGGAGAGAAAAAAATTAAAATTAAAAAAATAATAGTAATAATTGTAGGTATGGCCAGGTGGTGCAATGGACAAAGCACCAGCCCTGGAGCCACGAGCACCCGAGTCCATATCCAGCCTCGGAAACCCAGTAATCACCCAGCCATGTGACATGCAAGCCACCCAATCCCCACTGCCCTGCAAAAACCAAAAAGGAGGGGAAAAAAAGACCCAAAATAAAATAAAATAGTAATAATAGTAGGGGTGGCTGGGTGGCAGACAGAGCATTGGCTCTTGAGCCAGGAGCACCTGGGTCCAAATCCGGCCCCAGGCAGGCCACCCAGCCCCACTTGCCCTGCACCCTCCCCCAAATAATAATAACAAAAAATGTGCTTCAATCTTTGTTCCAACACCAACAACTCTGTCATGGGTGGATCACATTCTTTATGATAAGTCCATCACAAAAGTTACTTCCATATTTTTCCAACTTTGCCATTGCTGATTGCAACTCCCTCTTTTCTTATTTCTCCACTACCATGTACTATATTTTCTCTCTCCTTTCATTCTGACTCTGCTGTAGGGTCGCTGAGTGGTGCAGCAGACAGATCCCTGGTCCTGGGGCCAAGAAGCCCTGAGCCCCCCTACCACCCCTTAGGCCCAGAATCCACCTGGCCCTATGGTCCTGGGCAGGCCTTCCAATCCCAGCCCCTTGCAAGAAGTAAAAAAGAAAATGTGTTATATCTGACCACTCTCCCCCCATGGTCCATCCTCTCCTCCTTTATTCACATCCCCACCCCTTCCCCCTGCTCCCCCCTCCTTCTTACTCCAGATGTCTATACCCCATTGAGTATATTTGCTGTTTCCTCTCCTAGCCATCTCTGATAAGAGCAAAGGTTCCTTCATTCCCCCTTGCCTCCCCCCTTCCATATCATTGCAGTAGCTCATTGTAATAAAAAAAAATCTTATTATGTGAAATATCTTGGACTGTTCCCCCTCTCCTTTTTCTTTCTCCCATTCCATTTCCCTTTTTTCTATTGACTTCATTTTTACACCATATTTTATCTTCGAATTCAGCTTTCTCCTGTGCTTCAACTATAAAAGCTCCCTCTACCTGCTCTATTAACTGAGCAGGTTCATATGAATATTATCAGTGTCATTTTTCTATACATGCAGTTCATCCTCATTAAGTCCCTCATATCCCCCCCCCTCCTCCAATCTCCATGCTTCACCTGAGTCCTGTATCTGAAGATCAAACCTTCTGTTCAGCTCTGGCCATTCCAACAGGAACATTTGAAATTCCCCTGGTTCATTGAAAGTCCATCTTTTTCCCTGGAAGAGGACATTCAGCCTTGCTGGGTAGTTCATTCTTTGCTGCATTCTAAGCTCTTTTGCCTTCCGGTATATTGTATTCCAAGCCCTACAGCTTCCACTGTAGTTGCTGCTAAGTCCTGTGTGATCCTGACTGCAGCTCCACAATATTTGAACTGTGTCCTTCTGGCTGCTTGTAATATTTTCTCTTTGACTTGGGAGTTCTGGAACTTGGCTATAATATTCCTAGGGGTTGGTTTTTTGGGATCTCTTTCTTGGGGGGGATCAGTGGATTCTCTCCATTTCTATTTTGCCCTCTGCTTCTAGAGTATCAGGCCAATTTTCCTGTAGTAATTCTTTGAAAATGTTGTCAAGGCTCTTTTCCTGATCATGACTTTCAGGTATTCCAATAATTTTTAAATTATCTTTCCTAAGTCTGTTTTCCTTATCAGTTGTTTTTTCAATGAGATATTTCACATTTTCTTCTAATTTTTCATTTTTTTGGTTTTGAAGTATTGATTCCTGATTTCTGGTAAATTCATCAATCTCCCTGAATTTTATTCTTTGTCTGAAGGATTTGTTCTCCTCAGAGAGTTTTCTTATCTCTTTCCATCTGTCCAACTTTGCTTTTTAAGGCATTCTTCTCCTCAGTAACTTTTTGAATTGTTTTATCCATTTGACCTAAGCTGGTTTTTAGCATGCTATTTTCTTCAGCATTTTTTTGGATTTCCTTGACTAAACTGCTGACTTCATTTTCATGTTTTTCCTGCATCTCTCTCCTTTCTTTTCCCAGTTTTTCTTCCAACTTCCTCATTTGATTTTCAGTCTTTTTTGAGCTCTATCATAGCCTGAGCCCAATTTATGTTTTTCTTGGAGTCTTTAGATGCAGGAGCTTGTGCTTCCTCATCTTCAGACTGAGTATTTTGATCCTTCTTGGGCTCATTTGCAAAATATTTCTCAATAGTCTTCCTCTTATTTCTCTGCTTGCTCACTTTCCCAGCCTGGGCTTGGTTTTGGGGTGCTTCCTGAGCTTTTGGGACACAAGGGTCTCAGTGTGTGAGGCTCTGTCCTCCCTTCTGGTTTGTGAATGACCATAAGTGCCCCCCTCTGCCGGGGGGGGGGGGGCCTAGACTAGGATCAGGATCTGAATGTGGTCAGAGCCCCAGAGTCCTGTTCCAGGGGCAGAGGACAGAGCTCTGCAGTCTCTCCCTCTCTCTCTTCACTCCCCTCCCTCAGCTCAATGGGCTCATGCCCTGCGGGCTCCTGCTTACTGGCTCCGCCTGCTTCTGGTTCTGGATCTGGGCCAAGAGGACAGACCAAGCTGCTAGCTGTGTGCCCTGAGGGCTGCTCTCCTTGCTCTGGCAGAGGTCCTCCGCTGTTCCCCCACTTTGTGCCCGGTGCTCCCTGGGGTGCAGCTCAGGAGATTCCCCCACTGCTGTGAGCCACGGCTTCCAGTGCCCTGGGGGAGCCCCTCTGGCTGGCCGCCCCTCCGACCCGGGGTAGCAGATCCTTTCTGCTCTTTTCCAGGTTACCTTGAGTAGGAGAACTGCCTCGCTGGGTCCCTTTGTGGGTTCTGTCTCTCGAAAGTTTAGTTAGAGTCCTTAGCTCATGAGTTTTATCAGAGAGCTCCTAAGATTTGATCCCTTCTTGTCGCCATCTTGGCTCCACCTCCCTCAACCATTTCTTCCACAAAAGTGCCTAAACCTAAGAAAAGTTGAAAGTAAGGCAAACAAAAGGACTCCCATCATAAAGAGCTATTGTGACAAAAATTCTCAGGACACACAAACCCAGAAAAGAATGACTCCATAACTTCTACAAGCAAAATCTTAAGTCAAAACATAACTTGGGCAACAGTTTAAGTAGAATTTCTGTTTTATTAACTTTTTAATTTACATCTTAATTTATTTATACATTACTAAAATAGTCTTGTAAGAATAAGCATAATCCCACCCTCAAAAAAAATTCAAAAAACCTCATGAGAAATAAAGTGAAAGAAAGAAAAAAAACTGTGCTTCAGTCTGTATGCCAGTACCATCATCTCTGTCTCTGGGATGGATTGCATTCTTTTTCATAAGTCCATTAGAGAAGTTACTTCCATATTTTTCCACAGTTGCTGTTGCTGATTGTCCTTCCCTCCATTCCTTCTCACTACCATCTATTATATTTTTCTCTCTCCTTTCACTCTGTCCCTCTTCAGAAGTGTTCTGTGGGGCAGCCAAGTGGCACAGTGGACAGAGCACTGGCCCTGGGGCCAAGAGGCCTTGAGCCTGCCTCCCACCCCAGAGACCCAGCAACCATCCAGCCCTCTGGTCCTGGACAGGTCACCCAATCCCACCACCTTGTAAAATGTAAAAAAATAAAATGTGTTATAGCTGACTCTATCTTCTTCCATGATCTACCCTGTCCTCTTTCACCTACATCCCTCCTCTCCTCTCCCATCCCCTTTCACTCCCTTTTTCTTCTAGATTTCTTTTTTTTTTTTTGGCAAGGCAATGGGGTTAAGTGGCTTGCCCAAGACCACACAACTAGGTAATTATTAAGTGTCTGAGGCCAGATTTGAACTCAGGTACTCCTGACTCCAAGGCTGGTGTTCTATCCAATGTGCCATCTAGCTGCCCCCTTCTAGATTTCTATACCTTATGAAGTATGTATGTTGTTTTCTTTCAAGCAATTTCCTAATGAGAATGAAGGCTCCCTTATTCCCCCCCTCACATTCCCCCCTTTCATACCATTGCAAAAGCTATTTCTTGACTCTTTTTACATGAAGTATCTTAATCTATTCTACTTCTCCTTCCCTTTCTCCCAGTACATTTCCTTTTCACTCATTGACCCCATTTTTACAGTATATTATACCTTCAAATTTGGCTCTCTCCTGTGCTTTGCCTATAAAAGCTCCTTCTAATTGCTCTAATAACCAAAGTAATTGTCTTTGGTTAGGTTCCTTTTTTGTTTGTTTGTTTACTCATTTCCCCAACCTGTGCTCTAGTTTGAGGGTGCTTCTTGAGCTTTTGAATATTATTGGGACACCGCCATAAGGACCTCAATTCCTTCAAGGTCTTATGAAAGGCTCTGACTGCTCCTCTGGCCTATGTTTTGGTCTGTGGATGACCCCAAATAAACAAACAAATAAATAAATAAATGTGAGTATTAGACTACAGTACCATCTTCCCATGCAGGAATTAACGCAGTTCATAATTATTGAATCCCTCATAATTTGCCCTTCCCATCCGCTCTCTATATGCTTTACCTAAGTCCTGTACTTTAAGATCAAACTTTCTGTTCAGCTCTGGCTATTTCAACAGGAACATTTGAAATTCCCCTGTTTTGTTGAAAGTTCACCTTTTCTCCTAGAAGAGGATGTTCAGTTATGCTGGGTATTTGATTCTCGGTTGCATTCCAAGTTCTTTTGCCTTCTGGGATATTATATTCCAATCCCTTAATGTGGATGCTGCTAATTCCTGCGTAATGCAGACTGTAGTTCCACGATATTTGAATTGTTTCCTTCTGGCTACTTGTAATATTTTCTATTTGACTTGGGAGTTCTGGAATTTGGCTATAATATTCCTGGAGGCTTAATTTTTTTTGGAGCTCTTTCAGGAGGAGATCAGTGGATTCTCTCAATTTCTATCTTGCCCTTTGCCCTCTGCTTTCAGAATATCAGGGCAATAAGTTTTTGTAAGGCAATGAGGTTAAGTGGTTTGCTCAAGACCATACAGCTAGGCAATTATTAAGTGTCTGAGGTTGGATTTGAACTCAGGTACTTCTGACTCCTGGGCTGGTGCTCTATCTACTGCTCCACCTAGCCATCCCCCTGATCCTGGCTTTCAGGTAACCCAATAATTTTTAAATTGTCTCTCCTGAATCTGTTTACAGATCTTGTTTTTTTTTTTTCCAATGAGGTGTTTCACATTTTCTTCTAACTTTTCACTCTTTTGGTATTGTGTTAGTTTTTCCTGATTCCTTGAAAAGTCATCAGCTTCTTTTATCTCCATTCTACATTTAAGGAGTTGTTTTCTTCAGAGAGCTTTCTTGTCTCCTTTTCCATTTGGCCAATTCTGCTTTTTAAGGTATTTAACATTTTGGACTGCTTTTTCCATTTGACCTAAACTGGTTTTTAACATGTTATTTTCTTTTGCATTTTTTGGATCTCCTTCACCAAGCTGCTGACCTGGTTTTCATATTTTTCCTGCATCTCTCTCATTTCTCTTCCCAATTTTTCTTCTACATCCCTCACTTGATTTTCAAAATCTTTTTTTAAGATCTGCCACAGCTTGGAGGCTTTAGATGCAGAAGCTTGGACTTTGTCATCTTCTGAATTTGTGTTAGGATCCTCCAAGGAACCAAAGTTATTGTCTATGGTTAGGTTCCTTTTTTTTTTTTTTTTGTTTACTCATTTCCCCAACCTGTGCCCTGATTTGAGGGTCCTTCTTGAGCTTTTGAATATTATTGGGACACCCCCAAAAGGACCTCAGTTCCTTCGAGGTCTTATGAGAGGTTCTGACTGCTCCCCTGGCCTGTGTTTTGGTCTGTGGATGACCGCAAGCATACCCCCTCTGCCTTGCAGCTGTGAGGAGGGTCCCTGCTCCGCTATGGCAGTATGGGAGCTCAGATTGTGACCAGGGTCTATATATGGACAAAGCATCAGAGTCCTATTCCAGGGACAGAGGAGAGACCTTGACAGTCTCTCCCCCCCCCCCCCCCCCCCCCACACACACACAGCCTTACCTTACATGGGCTAAGTGCTCTGGGAGCTGCTGTGCGGCTCTGTGGGCTTGCTTCTATTTCCTGGGATCTGGGCTGTGCTGAGGGCCAAGTTGGCCTGGGCTTTCTGCTCACTCTGACAGAGGTTTCCCTGCTGATCTTTGAAGTTGTGCTTGATAGTCCCTGGGTTAACAGATCAGGAAACTGCTTCTGCTGCCAGGAGCTGTGGCTCCCAGGGATCCAGGTGCCTCACAGGCTGTTCCCAGAAGGCTGGAGCTCCTTTGCTCTGGTCTGGTGATCCCAGCTGTGCTTTTGCCCCCTCTAACCCTGTGGAACAGAGCCTTCCCACGATCTTCCAGGTTACCCTGGGCTGGAGAACTGCCTCCTTGGATCTTTCTGTGGGTTTTGTCTCAAGAAAATTTAGAGTCATAATCCCAAGGTTTTTGAAATATTTTGGAGAGAGCTCCTAGGAAAGGCTGTTCTCATGCTGCTATCTTGACTCCACCTCTCTCCACTAGAATTTCTAGAAGAGATTTGTTGCTGGGTTGTGTTTTTTAAGGGGGGGGTAAGATTTCATAAATGAATTAAGTTGGATGAATGAATTGGACAGCTTTGTTTAAGAGTTAGATTAAAAACATCACCCAAGCAACATACTCCTTAAAAAGTAGTATGAATTAGAAAGGAGGATATTGATTCCCGGAGACAATAAGAAGCATTAAAATCCAGGAGACAGAAAAAAAATTGAAAGTACATAAAAGATATCAAAAACAACTTTCTTGGGAAACAGTAAAGAAAGATAATTTTAAAATCATTGAACTACTACACGAGTGTTGTTCAGATGTTGCAGTTGTATATGACTCTGTGACCCCATTTGAGGTTTTCTTGGCAAAGATACATGAAGTAGTTTGCCATTTCTACCAGAAAGCCATGACCAGAAAAGAACCTAGACATTGTACTTCAAGAAAATAAAACTGCACAAATCTCTCCACTTAGAAATAAATGGCAAAATAAAAGTAGGAAAAATCACCTATCAGGAGCAGCTAGGTGGCACAGTGGATAGAGCAGCGGCCCTGGAGTCAGGAGTGCCTGAGTTCAAATCCTACCTCAGATACTTAATAATTACCTAGCTGTGTGGCCTTGGGCAAACCACCTAACCCCATTTGCCTTGCAAAAACCTAAAAAAAAAAATTAAAAAAAAAAGACTTCACGGCCACCACCTCTTGGAATATGACGTTACAGAAGGCTAAAGATATACTTACAACCACAAATATATTATCTAGCAAAACTGAGTATGGTTCTAAAGAGGAAAAAAAATGGATCTTTAGTTAAATAGAGGACTTCTAAGCATTCCTGACAAAAAGACCAGAGCTGCCTAGAAACTTTGAAATACAAACATGAAAGTTCTGAGAGACATAAAAAGATAAATGAGTGAGCAACCATAAGGGACTAAACAAAGATGAACTATTTACATTCTAATATGGGGAGATTATACACTAATTAGGTGTTAAATAAGGAATCTAATAAAATTTTGAATATTTTAGAAAGGAAGCGGACAAAGAATATATTCTATAGAAAGAAAAGGTGGGGAACGCTAACTCAGGTAATTTGAATGCAAATACAAGACTATGTAAATAAGGAGGAATGGTTGATGAGAGTAGACAACACTTTTATCTTAATATTATTTTATTTTTTCCAATTTCATATATAGTTTTGAACATTAATTTTAGTAAAATTTTGAGTTCGAGATTTTTTTCCTTCCCATCCACCCAAGACAAGTAAGCAATCTATTACAGGTTATACATGTACAATTATGTTAAACAAATTTTCATGTTAGTCATGTTGTGAAATAACAATCAGAAAAAATGGGAAACTACAAGAAAAAAAAACAGAAGCAAAAAAGTGAAAGTAATATGCTTTGATCTGTATTCAGATTCTGTAGTTCTTTCTCTGGATGTGGAGGGGATTTTACATCATGAGTCTTTTAGAATTGTCTTTGATCACTGAGAACAGCTAAGTCTCATCATACAATGTTACTGTGTACAATGTTCTTCTGGTTTTGTTCACTTCATTTAACATCAGTTCATGTAAGGCTTTCCAAGTTTCAGAAATACATTTTCCTCTAAAGGGAAACAAGTGAAAGGGGAGAAAAGAAAAGAGGCAGTAAGAGAGAACAGGAAGTAAAAGAAGATAAATCTTAAACAGAAAAAAATCAGAGAGTAGATTGTGAAGAGGAGATTAAAAGAAAAGAAGGATATTAACCATTGGTTGGGCTCTGAGTGAAGGGGGAAAAAATGTCAGGGAAGCAGAAGCATCATACTTGGAGCCCTAATGCTGAACACACCCTTCTAATTCACCCTGTTCCACACCTAACAGATGGATTGTCATGTATGAAGAGCAATATGGAAACCAGTTGAGCTGGAGCGAAGCTTCTGAGGATGGTACTATATACTATGACCTGAAAACATGGTTGCCACTAGGTTTTAAATGTCAAAGATCAGGGATGGAGAACAGTTTGTTTTAAAAGGGACATAATTTCAAATGATGATTTTTTTTAATTTATATTTTATTTTTGTACAAATGATTTTTTATACATTATTAAAATATTCTTGTTTAAGAGTAAACATAATATCCCCTCCACCCCAAAAATATAGACCCTCATGAGCAATAAAGGAAAGAGTAAAAAATTAAAATAACAAAAATAATAGGGGTAGCTAAGTGGCACAGTGGACGGAGCACTGGCCCTGCTGCCAGGAGCACCTGAGCCACCTAACCCCATCTGCCCCACAAACCCTCCCCAAAATAATAATAATAATGATGATGATGATGATGATGATGATGATAAATGTGCTTCAGTCTGTGTTACACCACCACCAGCTCTGTGGATCACATTCTTTAGGATAAGTCCATCACAAAAGCTGCTTCCATAATTTTCCACCATTGCCATTGCTGATCACAACTCCATCCATTCGTACTTCTCCACTACCATACACTATGTTTTCTCTCTCCTTTCACTCTGTCCCTCTTCTTAAATGTGCTGTAGGGTAGCCGAGTGGCACAGCAGACTGATCACCGGCCCTGGGGCCAAGAGGCCCCGAGCCCACATACCACTCCTAAGGCCTAGCAACCACCCGGCCCTGTGGTCCCAGAGAGGCCACCTAATCCCAGCCTTTTGCAAGAAGTAAAAAAAGAAAATGTGTTATATCTGACCACTCTCCCCCATGGTCCACCCTCTCCTCCATCACTCACATCCCCCCCATCCCCATGTGCCCCTTCTCTCCTTCTTACTCTAGATGTCTATACCCCATTGAGTAAATATGCTGTTTCTTCTCTGAGCCACCTCTGATGAGAACGAAGGTTCCCTCATTCCCCTTTGCCTTCCCCCCCTTCCATATCATTGCAATAGCTCGTTGTAGTAAAAAAAAAAAAAATCTTATTATATGAAATATCTTGGCCTATTCCATCTCTCCTTTCTCTTACTCCTATTTTACATTTTCCTTTTAGCCATTGACTCCATTTTTACACTATATTATATCTTCAAATTCAGGTCTCTTCTGTGCTTCATCTATAAAAGCTCCTATCTGCTCTATTATTAAATGAGGAGTTTCTTATGAATGTTATCAGTATCATTTTTTCTATGCTGGAATACATGTAGTTGATCATCATTAAGTCCCTCATATTTTACCCTTCTCCACTTTCTATGCTTCACCTGAGCCCTGTATTTGAAGATCAAACTTTCTGTTCAGCTCTGGCCATTTTAACAGGAACATTTGAAATTCCCATGGTTCATTGAAAATCCGTCCTTTTCCCTGGAAGAGGACTTCAGTTTTGCTGGGTAGTTGATTCTTGGTTGCGTTCTGCGTTCTTTTGTCTTCTGGAATATTATATTCCAAACCCTAGGAGCCTTCAAAAGATATTTTATTTTTAGATTTTTTTTTCAAAGCAATGGGGTTAAGTGGCTTGCCCAAGGCCAAACAGCTAGGTAATTATTAAGTGTCTGAGGCTGAATTTGAACTCGGATACTCCTGACTCCAGGGCTGGTACTTTATCCACTGTGCCACCTAGCAGCCTCAGAAGATAATTGTGAATGGAGAGAGAAATGAAGATAGAGAGGCAGAAAGCAAAGATGGAAAATGGAAGAGGGGCATAGATTTCTTTTTGTTTGCTTTTGCAAGGCAGTGGGGTTAAGTGACTTACCCAAGATCATGCAGCTGGGTAATAAAGTGTCTGAATCTGGATTTGAACTCAAATCCTCCTGACTCCAGGACTGGTGCTCTATCCATTTTGCCACCTAGCTGTCCTGGGGCATAGATTTCAATATCAGGTCTAGCTCTGCAGATGATTTATCACAATTTTTTTTTTTTTTTTTGTGGAGCAAGAAGAAGGCTTCAACTTCTAAATGAATCTCAGCTTCCTTTTTTGGGTATTAGTCTCTGGTTTTAGAACTCTTTACGAATCACCTCTCTCATTTTGACCAGATCTGGCTGCTTTTAGTCCAGGCTGCAGCCCTCCTAGAGTTCTGACAGATGAAACCAGAGAACCGGAACACAGTGACTGAGTATATAAATGAGATGGTCTTTGATATGGTCTTTGAGGACCAGTCTCTGTTGATCTCTGGTGCTACCATCTGTTAATTGCACATAAAACACATAGCAGAAGAACACATATTTGCCACATCAGAGACTGGTCAAAGTATCACCTATTAACAACCATCTGGATTCCATCTGGATGAAGGACTAGATTATCTGCCAAATTTAGATGTACCTGTAAAAGTGAAAGAAAACCCAGCTCAAGACACCTCAGGACCCCAAGTGCAAGTGTAATACTAATAAATGGTGCATTTCCCATGGAGATGGATATTTGCTCTGCTATGACATAGTAATTCCTAAGTGATCCTTTGGTCCCTGTTACAGAGATATGTTGAAGATGATTAACCACAGATTTGGAAGGAACTTCTCCCATTAGTAGACCAGAAGAACCATAGAAAGTCTTGTCTTTTGAGTTGTCATTTTGGGACTATGCTGTCTCTTTTGGATTTCCAATGGAGGTCAGTTGGGGATTTTTCTCTCTTTTTTCTTCCAAATTGCAGTGCCAGCTATGAATGTATGATAATGAGAACCTCCTCTTACCTAGGCATGCTTGAGACTGTACCTTAAGTTCTGGCTGCCTCTTATTTATTTGAGCACCTATTACTGAATTGTCACAAGAAAGAAATGGAAATTTTCAGCCTTGACTGCTATTTGAGTTCCAGAGTTTGGGGATTTCTGAGTCAGTGCTTATTGCCCAGTGGAAGGTGCTTCCACAACTCCACTGCTTCTTGAAGAAAATGACCATCTTCAGAATCCTGAATAGAAGGAACTGATGAACTGCTTGACTGGCTAGAAGATCTGGATTTGGGGAGTCTTTTGAACTGTATGATCTTAAGCAAATGTCAAATGACTGTTAAACAGCCTACGAAAGTTGTTATTTCTTCTGGAACTGAGTAATAGGTGTGTGACAGTTCAATTTAAAGTTATGCATTGTTGGTTTTCTGAGTTTTTTTTATTAGTGGATGAATAAATAATGTTGATGAAATAATAGTGGATGGAAAAATAAAAAGCTGTTTTATACCTGATATTTAGTTTGTGAATTTAATACCTTTTCTAAAGAGGACCCTGTTAATCTTGTTTCCAGAGACCCTAAGAGGCATAAATAAGTCAGAGGGTGGGAAAAAATCTTGACTCCTCTTTGGGTTCTGGCCACTCTTAGGATGAATCTGGGTCCCATATGAATCCAGTACAGAGCCTTCCATTTTGGGGAGGATGCCCTTCAGACCACAGGTCACAAAAGAAAGCTAAAAAGATAGGTCAAGAGAAAACTGTTCTCCTACAACTGACTGAATTTGGAGTTGGCAAATGGAGGTTAGAATCAGAGCAACCAAAGAGCTTGAAGACCTATTGTTCAGCACAATCTCCTATAGGAGAAGAAAAGTGGCCAGATTTGTGGTTGCTTTAATTAGAGGCATATTAAAGAAGACTCAGAACAAGGCAGTACTACAGGAAAAGTAATTTATGAACACTCCCCAATTCAGTGTGGGCCTGGGGCCACAGCAACCAACCTAGCTCTAGATTTCAAGCAGCAAAAGACATAAATTAGTGGTGTATTCTGATCCATCGTTCTTTGGGACCTAGATTTCTACTATGACTTTCTTAAATGGATAGACTGGTGTCCTATACATCCTGTGCCTCCTAGCGGCCAAAAATAAGATTCTCGTTGTGCCTATCTACCAGGGTTTTGCCTACAGTGTACACTCCTGGAGGATAGATAGGATTGCCTTTACCTCTAGTTGTATTCCCAGTGCTTAGCACGATGCCTGAAAGAAACATAGGCACTCAGTAAATGCTTATTGATTAACATGAAAATAGCTAATATTTACAAAATACTTTAAGATTTGCAAGGCACTGCACATGTTACCTCATTTTATCTTCATGACAATCCTGTGAGGTAGGTGTGATTATTATATTCTTTTTACAGATGATGAAATAGAGAATGGAGAGAGGTAAACTAACTTGCCCAGTCAGCATCTGAGGCAAGATTTGAACTCAGTTTTTTCCCTACTCCAAATCCACTACTTTTACCTACTACACTACCTAGTTGCCCAGAGCAAGGTAAACATTTTATATACACATTGCTCCTGATATCCTCACTTGCACCATTTTTCAGATGGTCATATGCTGATGATATCTTGAGAAGAGTAAGAATTTCATAAGGTGGAGTGGTCACTTTTTCCTTCTTTTAGCATATTGTAGCTTATTGCCATATCAAAGCATTAAGCCAGTATTTAAAAAAATAATGAACATTATTCTATCACATATATTGGCATTTTAGTCAGAGCAAAAAGGTTATTTGAATGAACCATTATTAAATAAAATAAAAAATTATTTATAGTTTCATATTATATTTTTAACGCCTACTTTTGTCTTTATAATGTAAATACTGTGTTAGTATAGTAGAATATGTATATAATTTATAAAGTTACATATAGATATTGTAGACAAAACATTCTGAAATTTGATTTTAGAAGAAGCTAGTATATTGGTTAAAAATTTCCAATTACACCACATCTAATGATCATAACTTGCTTGTGGATCTTTGTGTTTTAATATGATACACTAAATTTATAAAAAAAATCTTAATCATTCATTTAAGATTATTCTTTACCATTGGGCTGTGAATTAAAGCCTGGTATTTTCAGAAAAAAATTTTTGCTGAAAATTTTTTACTTTTGGGGTGTGTAGTCAGAAAGATTTGGAGGCCAGTGGACTAGATTACTTAAAGTCTCCTCTAACTCCAAATCCTGTTGTCACATTTTATAAGGTTAAAATGTGAGTTTTTATTTTAGGACATATTAGGTTTTATTTCTTAGAATGTGTATAAATTTTCATATTTTGTTTCAAAAATACATATAGAAATCTAGACAACTTTTTAATATAAAATCTTGTAGTACAAAAAAAATGCTAAAGTAATATGACACTTTGTTACTTCTCTAACCCCGATTTTTATCTATTTTACATTGTTGTCATTGTTCAACTTAAGAGTCCTGTACTACTTTGTATCATTTTATATGTATAAACTTTCATATTCTCTGGATTCTTCCCATGGTTTTTTTTTTTAAAGGTTTTTTTTGCAAGGCAGTGGGGGTTAAGTGGCTTGCCCAAGGCCACACAGCTAGGTAATTATTAAGTGTGTGAGGCCAAACAGTTCCAGTGCTGGTGCTCTATCCACTGTGCTACCTAGCCGCCCCCACGTGTATCTTTTCTTATAGTTCCTTTACACGTATGGACTATGATTTGTTTAGCCATTCCCCAATTTGATATTTGTCTCTAATCCTTTGCTATTACAAATAAGTACTGCCCATAAATGTTTTGGGATATCTACTTAATGAAATTTCTAGATTGAAGTGTATGGACTTTTCTAGGTCAGAATTTCAAGTTATCTTCAGATATGATTTCATTTATAAACTTTTTAGAGGTAGAAAAGGATCTTTCTATATATTATGAAAAGTGTCTTCCCATTATGGGCCTTATAGTCCTCTCATAAGGGATCATTAACTTTTTTCTCAAGCCACATTGTTATAAATGATTATACCCTTTTTTCCATTTAAAAAAAACTGTTTAGTCAGTTTGAGTGTCTATGTGCCAGGGATTGTGCTAAGTGCTGGGGAAATCTGAAAGATGGTGTCAGCTTTCCAGGAGTTCATGATCTAATGGGTGAGAATACATTGCAAATAGCTATGGACAAATGTGCTACACAGAGGACAAACTGGAAATAAACAACAGAGTTGTTAGGTGGTTGATTTATCTAGTACTGAGATGGGGCAGTTGAGGTTGCATAGTTTTACTGTTTCTTCCTATAACTCAATTAATTTCTTGAAGAATTCGAATGATATACACTTGGTGCATATATGGTTTAGTATTGGTATTAATAACTTCATTGTCTGTGGTACTTTTTTTTTATGTTTTTGCAAGACAATGGGGTTAAGTGGCTTGCCCAAGGCCACACATATAGGTAATTATTAAGTGTCTGAGACCGGATTTGAACCCAGGTACTCCTGACTCCAGGGCCAGTGCTTTATCCACTACACCACCTAGCCGCCCCCTGTGGTACATTTTTTTAGCACTCATTTTATTTTTTCAATTACATCTTATTTTCATTTACATTTTTTTCCAATTACATCTTATTTGTTTTTCAACATGTGCATATTTTTATGTTACATAATTTTCTTTCACCTTCCTTTATCATCCCCTTCCCCAGTAGCAAACAGTCTAATGAACATTGTACATGAACATTTGTGTTTAACATGTTTCCATATTAGCCATTTTCTTTATGAGTAATTGGGACTAAGGGAAAAGGAAAAAAAACTGGGATAGGAAGGAAAAACATGAGAAAATTTTAAAAAGTGAACATTTTGTTCATTCAGATCCTGTGTAGTTTGTTGGCTTTTTTATTGGGTTTTTATTTTTGCCATTTGGATGTGGTTAGTGTTGTCTATAACAAGTCTCCTAGGTTTGTCCTAGCTCTCTGAACTATTGAGAGGAACTACATCCGTCAGAGTGGATCAACTCAAAATGTTGTTGCTGATATGTACAATGTTCTCTTGGTTCTGCTCCCTTAACTCAGCGTCAGTTCCTGTAGTTTTTTCCAAGCTTTTCTGGAGTCCAATCAATGGTACCTTTTTAGCAAGATATGATTTCCTTCCTTATCTCTTTTAACTACATCTATTTTGCTTTTGGCTTTGTTTATGCTTCAGCCTTTTACCCTTACTCAAAAGTTTTTCTCTGCCTCATTTATTTCTTGTTCATAACATAGGATTCTGGTTTTTAATCCACTCTTCTATCTACTTCTGTTTTATGGGTATGTTCAATCCCATTCGTATTCACAGTTACGTTACTAATTGTGTATTTCCTTTCATCTTATTTTTCCCCATTTATATTTTTGTTTGAATTTGCATCCTGCCTCTCCTCACCAGTGTTTTGCTTCTGATTACCACCTCCCTCAGTCTGCCCTCCCTTTTCTCAGCCTCTCCCTTCCTTTTCTTTTTCTTTCCCTTCCTATTTCCCTATAGAATAAGAAAACTTTCTCTACCCCAACTGAGTGTGTATATTATTCGCTTTTTGAGCCAAATCCAATGAGAGTAAAATTCAAACAATATTCTCTCCCTCTCTCCTTTATTTCTACTGTAATAAGGTCTTTTACGCTTCTTCATGTGATGTAATTTATCTTATTCTTTTTCTTTTCTCCCAGTATAATGTTTTTTTCACCTCTTTTTGTATCATCACATCAAAGTCAACTTATAACACACCCTCTATGTATAATATTTCTAGCTGCCCTAATTGAGATACAGTTCTCAGAATTATTTCCCTGTGTAGCAATGTAAATAGTTTAGTCTTATTGAAAAACACTTTTTTGTTGTTTTTTGTTTTTTCCTCTTTCCCTCTTTATGCTTCTCTTGAGTCTTTTATTTGAGGATTGAATTTCCTGTTCTGCTCTGGTCTTTTTATTAAGAAAATTTGAAAGTTCCTAATTTCATTGAGTGTATGTCTATTCCCCTGAAAGATTAATTTAGTTTTGTTGGGTAGTTGATTCTTGGTTGTTAGCCAAGCTTATTTCCTGCCTGAATATCATATTCCAAGCCCTCCAGTCCTTTAATGTAGAAGCTGCTAAGTCCTGAATAATCCTAACTGTGACTACTTGATATTTGATTTTTTTCTTTCTGACTGCTTGCAGTGTTTTCTTCTTGACCTGATAATTTTGAAATTTGGCTACTCCTTAAGAGTTTTCATTTTGGGATCTCTTTCAGGAAGTGATTGTTGGATTCTTTCATTGACTATTTGGTTTTAGGATATTAGGGCAGTTTTCTTTGATAATTTCTTGAAAGATGCTGTCCAGACACATTTTTTTGGTCATGGCTTTCTGCACCACCTAGCCATCCTGATTTTTACTTTCTTAATATCCCCCAGCACTTAGTAAAGTGTCTTACACATAGTGATGCTTGTTGATTGATTCAAGTGGATAATTGAAGTAACTTCAATCACCATATTAACATAGTTATTAACACATCTGCTTGGGGGAAGAGGGGAATTTTGAGAATTATTTCTTAAGGTTAATTATCTGTAATATCTTGTCCCCATTACTACTAAATTGAAAATAGACAATTACTGCATTAAGCCTGAGCATATGATTCCCTTCATAACCTTTTCCCCACCTCTCAGATCTCCCTGCTTCCCCCACACTGAAACACCCATAGACATTCCTGGAAACCACCAGAGTGTTGACAGTTGGGTCACATTTTGCTTATACTTTTGTTTAAGGAAAGTCTCTTTTTAAAAAAATTTTCAATTAATAAACATTTCCTCCCCTTAGGTACATATTTTCAGGCTTTTCTTTTTGGGGTTTGTGTGTGTGTGTGTGTGTGTGTGTGTGTGTGTGTGTTGGGGGGTGTTAGGTGACTTACCCAAGATCATACAGTTAGTGTGTTTCAAGTATTTTGACTTGCCCAATGTCTCACACATAGTAAGTATCAAGTATCTAAGACCGGATTTGAACTCAGATCCCAGGGCAATGCTCTACAGACCTTTTCTCTATCCATTAGCTCTACTGATTTTTCTTCTTTTTCTTTAAAAAAATATTATTTGTTATATGAAATGGCTCTGTAGGGAGAATCAAGGTGAGGGATACTGATGAAAATTTTGGTGATGTTAAAAAAATCATCTAATTCATTTTTCCTTAAACTGTGACATGTCATCTGAAGGATAAATGATGAATCTTGGGCTTTTTGACAAGCAGTGATAATCATTAATAAAAGCAACAATAAACTTGACTTGTCTTTTCTATGCTACTAATTCATTTACTGTGTGGGCTTCAAATTTGGGAAACTTAGTTTGAAAATTCCCACAAATGAAGGATTCTTTTCCTACTTAAAAATCAGTGTTTTGTCCCCCCCCCCCCTTTTGGAAGGAGATGTATATGTTTTATATGGATGTTGTGTTTTCCAAACCTCATATTTTCCCAAGTTGAATGTACAATTTGCAGTCATTCAGCTTGCCTATTATAGCAGGATTTAAGTACATTCTAGTTATTTGTAATATAACTTGTAACTTAATGTAATGTAAAGTGTTGAATAGAGGAGGACAATTTATATTCAGAAGACCTATTCATAAGTAGTGGGAGGGGGAATAACAGAATAACCTTTTTTGTCACTTTGGGTGTTTCTAGAATATGTCTTTGTTCTTCAATATTATATTCTAAATATACAAAATTTATAAAGACTTATTTTAAAAAAAGATACTGGAAGAATGTGATCTACCCATGATAGAGCTGGAAGTGTTGGAACACAGACTGAAGCACGTTATTTTTTATTATTATCATCATCATCATCATTATTATTATTATTATTATTATTATTATTATTATTTTGGGGGGTTGCCAGGCAAATGGGGCTGGGTGGCTTGCCTGGGGCCACACAGCTGGGTGATTTTTGGGTGTCTGAGGCTGAATTTGGACCCAGGTACTCTTGGCCCCAGGGCTGGTGCTCTGTCCACTGCGCTGCCTGACTGCCACTACTACTACTACTACTATTTTTATTTTGGGTTGGTTTTGTTTTGTTTTGTTTTGTTTTTTTTGCAGGGCAATGGACTTGGGGTGGCTTGCCCAGGGTCACATAGCTGGGTGATTGTTGGGTGTCTGGGGCTAGATTTGGACTCGAGTGCTCCTGGCTCCAGCGCCAGTGCTCTGTCCACTGCACCACCTGGCTGTACTTATTATTATTACTATTACTTTTAATTTTAATTTTTTTCTCTTTCCTTTATTGCTCATGCAGGTCTATGTTTTTTGGGGGGAGGGGTATTATGTTTATTCTTAAACAAGAATATTTTAGCAATATATAAAAATATCATTTGTGCAAAAATAAGAATTAAATAAATAAATAGAGTATAGAAGAAGAAATTGACAAGAAAAATAATATGAAATAAAAATGATGGCTTAAAAAAAATAAAAAAGGATACTGGCTAAATGATCTTTGACAAGTCACCATCTCAGTGCTCTAGGCCACTTTTTAACTAAAAAGTGCCTACCTCAGTAGGGATTTGCTCATCTAGGAGTTCTGAAATTCCAGATTTAGTGCCTATTCTTATCCCTTAAAGGTCCTATGGTGTTGTGGAAGAAACCCTCGACTTCGAGTTAGGATACCTTAAGTCATGGTTTCATCTTTGTCATTTAATACATCTGTGACCTTAGGCAAATCACTTTGCTTCTATGGGCTTTCTATTGGGGAGGGTGCAATAGGGTCAGAGGACTCTGGACTGTGCTCTAACTAGGCAAATCTTGGAGATGAGCATATTTTTATTTAGGGGAATTTGGAGCAGGGAGGAAGCACCCTGGACCTCAGTTTGAAGAAAAAATAGTAAGATAGGGCATTCCTGGCATGAAAAGATGTCCTATGAATTCAGAGAGAGGAGAGTTGATAGCAAGATGAGGTTTCTGGTCTTTTAAGAAAATAATTGGGGTGGCTAGGTGGCGCAGTGGATAAAGCACCGGCTCTGGAGTCAGGAGTACCTGGGTTCAAATCTGATCTCAGACACCTGATAATTACCTAGCTCTGTGGCCTTGGGCAAGCCACTTTAACCCCATTGCCTTGCAAAAAAAAAAAAAAACTTAAAAAAATGGTGTTTGGGGTGGCTAGGTGGCACAGTGGATAAAGCACCTGCCCTGGAGTCAGGAGTACCTGGGTTCAAATCTGGTCTCAGACACTTAATAATTACCTAGCTGTGTGGCCTTGGGCAAGCCACTTAACCCCATTTGCCTTGCAAAAACCTTAAAAAAAAATGTCCTTGAGATTAGAAAAGGACCTAATTCTTTATCTCATAGAAATAGTTGTGTTTTATTGATGCTATAGTGTTTAGGCTCCTGTATTGGAGAGCTCTTTAACAAATGTTTGCATTTAGTGGCTTCTTGTTAGTATTTAAAAAAAAAAAAACAATTTTGTGCACATTTTTTTGCTAGCTTGTACATGCCATTGGAGATATTGCTGTTTAAAATAAACGTGTTTGTACTGGCCCTGCATTCTGCATACTACAAGGTACAAGGTTGATGCTAACTGTTTAGAAATGTCTTTTTTCTTTGGAGAATTCTGTTGGTAATAAAAACTGGGGCACTTGCAGAGGCAAGTGGTTAAATTTTTTCCCCCTCACTACCACTGTTTTCCTTTCATCTTTAAGATCAAGTGAAAATCATTTTTGGCAGAAAAAAATTTAGTTTAGGTAATTACCCTCTCTGTCCCTTGTCTTCTATCTTGTCTTCTCTGGTCTTGATTCACTGATTAGCAATATCTAGCTGTACAAAAATGAGCACTTGAAATAGCAGAAATAGAGGATCTAAATCAGTGAGTGGGCTCCATAATTCTTTGCTCACATACCCAATCAGTAAAAAAATTTTGAACATGTGCCACAATGCCATGTGTTACTGAAGTTATGTATATTATCATGCTTACCTCAAAATATAAATTAATAAAGGCTGAAATGATAGTTAAGCCCAGACAATAGGGTTTGTTGAAAATCATATGATCAGAACTATTTTTTTAATAAAATAAAATTTAAAATAAATAAAATAAAACTAGATTAAGAGAAAGAAGGGAGGAGAAGAATTTGGAGGTCATTTCAGCAGTTTAGGCAAAAGGTAGTGAAGGACTGAACTAGAGTGGAGGGCATTTTGAGAGAAGACAGATGGGAAACAAAAATAAGATTTGGCAACTGTTTGTGTATGTGAGTAGGGAATCAATAATGATGCCAAGATTGTGAACCTGAATGACTAAAAGGATATTAGCACCTTTAATAATAATGGAAAATTTTGAAACTGGGGTGGATTTAGAGGAAATGATAATTTTTTTAAATAAGAATTATTTTATCTTGTTTTGTATTTCTTATTTTCTACTATAGCTCCCCTAAGATTTTTCCAGAGAACCATCCTTTTTTACTTTTTAATATTTTATTTTTCTAACTACATGTAACAGTAGTTTTCAACAATCTTTTTTTTTTTTGCAAGGCTTTGAGTTTCACATTTTTCACCCCCTCCCTTCTATCCCCCTTCCCTCTGACATGAAGCAATGTAATAGAGGAAATACATGTATAACTATGCTAAATATAAATCCATATTAAATTCATGTTGTGAAAAAAGAATCAAATTGAAACATAGAATAGCATAATACATAAGACAACTTTTAAAAATTGTAGTTAGTAAGCTGTGATCTGCCTTTAAACTCCGTAGTTCCTTCTCTGGATGTGAATGATATTTTCTATCATAAGTCTTTTAGAATTGTTTTTGATTTTTATACTGCTGAAATGTACAAGACATCATAGTTGATTGTAATCCAATGTTGCTGTTCTTCTGGCTCTGCTCACTTCAGTCAGCATCAATTCACTCAAGTCTTTCCAGGCTATACCGAAGTCCTGTCCCTCAGGATTTCTAAAGCTCAGTAGTGTTCCATCACATTCATATACCACAGTTTAAGCATTCCTCAATTGATGGGTACCCCTCAATTTCCAATTCTTTGCCACTATTAAAAGAACTACTATAAGGATTTTTGCCCTTTTTATGATCGCTTTGGAATGGAGACCTAGGAATAGTATTACTGGATCAGAGGGTAAGCAATTTTATTGCCTTTTGGACACAATTCCAAATTGCTCTCCAGAAAGGTTGGATCAGTTCACAGCTCCATCAGCAATGCATTACTGTCCCAGTTTTCCCATATCCCCTCCAACATAGATTATTTTCCTTTTTAGTCATATTGGTTAATTGGTTAATTTTAGTTAATTGGTTAATGTGGTGGCATCTCAGAGCTGTTTTAATTTGCCTCTCTAATCAGAAATGATTTTGAGCATATTTCATATAACTATAGGTAGCTTTAATTTCTTCATCTGAGAATTGCCTTTTCATATCCTTTGGGGAATGACTTGTACTCTTATAAATTTGACTCAGTTTTACTCCTTCCTTTTTAAAAACATTATTTATTTTTTTCATATTACTCCAATAGTCTTGTTGTAAAAGTAAACATAACGCCCCCCTTAAAGATAAAGAAGCCTCAAGAAAAATAAAGTGAGAGGGAAAAAAAGTAGTGTGCTTCAGTCTATATTGAGATATCAGTTCTGTCTTCAGTATGGATCACATTCTTTATCTTAATTAAGTCCATCAGAGAAGTTGCTTCACTCTTTTTTCCCCACAGCTGCTTTTGCTAGCTGTATTTCCCTCCATCCTCTTCTTCCCCACCTCCATTTATTTTATTCTCATTCTCTCTCTCTCTCTCTCTCTCTTTCTCTCTCTCTCTCTCTTTCACCCTGTCCCTCTTCAAAGTGTGTTGTATCTGATTACCCTCTCCCATGTTATTCACTTTCTTCTATTACCCCCACACACACCCCTCCCCTTGTCCCCTTTCTACCATCCTTTCCTCTCCTTTTTTCCTCTAGGGTAAGATAGATTTCTATACACTATATGGTGTGATTTTTATTTCCTCTCTGAGCCACTTCTGATGAGAATGAAGTACTGCCTTTTAATCTTGCTTACATTGGTTTTATTTGTTCAGAAACTTTTCAATTTAATGTAATCAAAATTATTCATTTTGCATTTTATAATGTTCTCTCTCTCTTTGGTTATAAACTGTTTTCCATAGATCTGATAGGTATTATTTCTTGGAGAACCATCCTTTTTAATAAAGAATAAGAAAAAGGAAAGAAAAAAGGTCAACAAAACTAGCTATAATATGCTCTTATAGCCAATATTCTACACTTTAGTCCCCTGCCTCTCCAAAGAAGTTCAGGGGTAAGAAACTGTAGAACTTGGGGAGCTGGGCCAGTGCTTCTCCTATCTCTTTTGTGGGGGCAGAACTGGGTCATTATAATTTTAAAGGAGTTTGACAATTGACCAAGCTGCTTTGTAGGTAAAATCTAATTGAAAAACTATGTTTGCTACAAAAATAACAAACCTCCCAGCCAGCCCATATAACATAGTTATTTCTAATAATTCAATAAAATTAAAATTTTAGCATAACAAATATATTTTAATGCCTCCCACAATACTAGACTTTATAAGGCTTTTTTTTATGGTACTTGTGAATATGACCATAGTTTATTGGTTAATTCTTGTCTTAACAAGTGAGATATGATAATCATCAGACCATACCATTGTAAAATGAATGTGCTTTTATTACTTTCACTAGGGACTAGATTAAGTATGGATTTTTTTGGTTTTTTTTTTTGTTTTCCAGACTTCATTTACTTTAGTTCCTAATCCTTTTCCTGTTTTCTTTTCATTCCCCTTCAAAGCAATTGATTACAGTGTATTTTTACATATAACATATAAGTTCTCGTAAGGTTGGGTCTGCTCAGTTCCAGTCATACTTAGACTGATTAATTAACAACAATACTTTCCCTTTATTGAGTGTTCTATTCCGCTGTCTCTCTGTGTCTTCCAACATTTTGAGGAAAATAGCTAAACAGGAGCAGATATAAGTTGGTTTCAGCAATGTCATTTAAGAAATATATGTTACTATATAAACTTGCATGAAAAACGTCATCCCCCTAGATTCCAACTGTCTTAAAAAAAAAAAGTCTTTTCCATTGTGAAGATTGCTGATTGTTCTGTTATTAAGAGCTTTTAAAAAGAAAGAAAAATAAATGAACCTTGCCTTTTTGTTTTATTCTTTATCTTTAGGATTCCTAAAGATTTTGCAATATGAATAATTCTTTGGAAAACACCATTTCCTTTGAAGAATACATCCGAGTGAAGGCACGATCAATCCCGCAACACAGGATGAAGGAGTTTCTGGACTCCTTAGCATCCAAGGGACCTGAAGCATTTCAGGAGTTCCAGCAGACAGCTACTACTACTATGGTATACCAACAGGGTGGAAACTGCATTTACACAGATAGCACCGAAGTGGCTGGATCTTTACTTGAACTTGCCTGTCCTGTAACCACCAGTGTTCAGCAGCAGACACAGCAAGAACAACAGATCCAGGTCCAGCAGCCACAGCAGGTTCAGGTAAAGAGGAAATATTAGATTATCACTAGTGATAAATTACTGTTCTTTGTTAAATGAAATTTATTTTGATCATTTGCCTATGATTTTGACCTTGTGATTTATTTAATAAAGCATAAACTCAGAATTTGGTGCATTATGCTTCCATTACATTACATAGAATTATTAGTGTTTAATACCATGGTTTCTGCCATTAGAGAAGCATAGCTACAATGACAGTTAACTGAAAGAATCCTGTAAATCACACATGCCATCTTGAAGGAACATCAGTGACAGTATGTATTTCAACTTATTATACCTTTTTTTTTTTTTTTTTTTTTTAGGTTTTTGCAAGGCAGTGGGATTAAGTAGCTTGCCCAAGGCCACACAGCTAGGTAATTATTAAGTGTCTGAGACCGGGTTTGAACCCAGGTACTCCTGACTCCAAGGCCAGTGCTTTATCCACTGTGCCACCTAGCTGCCCCCAACTTATTATACTTTACTAGGAATCCATTATATAATATATCTGAGATGTGTTTTCAGTTGACATGTGATGGAGAAGCCTGCATTCTTCCCCCTGTCTCATCTCCCTCCCTGGGATAGGATCACCAACACCTGCCTTTGCAGGATTGGGACTCTGGTCTGAATTTTGAGACTGCTTTTGGTAGAGATTACAGTAAAACCATGTTGGTTCAGCTCATTGAACATGCAGATAGATAGGACCTAGGATATTGATTTTCCATTACTACAATTGAATAACTTGGTGGCAAATTGGATAAAGTGCTAGACCTGGAATCAGGAAAACTCATCTTCCTGATTTCCATTCTGGCGTCAGACTTTTACTGAATGACCTTGGGCAAGGCATTCAACCCTGTTTGTTTCATTTTCTTCACTTGAAAGGAAATGGCAAACCATTCCAGTATCTTTGCGTAGAAAACGCCACAAGGGATCACAAAAGAGTACAAAATCCCACAAGGGACCACAAAGAGATGGACACCACTGAACAGTAGCAAAAATGGTATATGTCAGATAATAACAGATTGTGTCTTCCCAGATCTCTTCTGTCATCCTTGTTCTCAGTCTGTTCCATCGTGACCAGTGTTGAACTATAGAAAGCCAGGATGTTCCCATAAAGCTCTGAGGCACATCACCCCTTCCCTCATTCCTATTCTTATTGTATTTAGAAAGACTGGTCAATTTTGAAGGTCTTAATTGTGTAGTTCCAAAAATTATATCTTCTCAGTTCTTTTACATTTGTTCTTTTGAGGCTTTCTGTTTATGAGTGCCCTAGTCACCTCTTAATATGCATGAAGTATTTTGCCCCTTTTTGTTCTATCTCAGGTTTCTGGAGCTGTTTTTCTTCCCTTTCTCTCTGAAATTGGGGGGGGTGGATGCAAAGAAAATAATGGAGGAATGAAGGTGATAGGGCAGATATTTCTAGTTACTCCACAAGTGGGGAAGGCAATGCAATGGTGTCTACCTGGGAGTGATTCTGTTTATTTCTCCTTAAATGATGTTCAATAAATTTCCTTTGGAAATAGATGTCAGCTTTCAAAGAAGGAAAAAAACTAGAAGGAGGTTCTTTTGGCTATGAAAAAGGATCTCTTGCTAAATGCTCAGTAGACACTAGCTAGCTGAGTTATATATGGGATAATCAGAAACCCTAATGACCACTTGTACTTTATGGCACCCAGGGCCTGGTATAACTGAAGCTGAGATATGTATGTTACGGTCCTCTAATGGATCCTTATGCTATAAATTTTTTTTGTTTGTTTTTTCAATTCATCATTATAGTAAAGCTTATGTGTATGACCAGGAAAATTAGATTGTATTTTTAGTTTTTTGGGGTTTTTTTGTTTTTGTTTTTTTTTGGCAAGGCAGTGGGGTTAAGTGGCTTGCCCAAGGCCACACAGCTAGGTAAATCATTAAGCATCTGAGGCCAAATTTGAACTCAATTACTCCTGACTCCAGGGCTGGTGCTCTATCCACTGTGCCACCTAGCCGCCCCAATTAGATTGTATTTTTGTAAGTTTTGAATAAGATCATCCTCATGAAATTGTAAGTCATACTGAAATTGCTAGACATGGTAGTGACCTAGCATCTCTAGGATTTATTGAACTCTCCCTTAGGGAACGAGATGCAGGACTTTATTGTATGTGCCAGTCCATGTAGAAAATGTCTGTGCTTCTTTGAAAATATGTTAAGTGGGGGTGGCTAGGTGGCATTGTGGTTAGAGCACCGGCCCTGGAGTCAGGAGTATCTGAGTTCAAATCCGGCCTCAGACGCTTAATGATTACCTAACTGTGTGGCCTTGGGCAAGCCACTTAACTTCATTGCCTTGTAAAAACTTTAAAAAAAAAAAGAAAATATCTTAGGTGATTCTGAGGCCTGGAAGTTGGATTTGATTTTTATTCAAGGTTGCTTCTACCCATAGAGTTTTGTTGT
Source organism: Macrotis lagotis (assembly GCF_037893015.1). Taxonomy (NCBI): domain Eukaryota; kingdom Metazoa; phylum Chordata; class Mammalia; order Peramelemorphia; family Peramelidae; genus Macrotis; species Macrotis lagotis. Next base: position 104,858,460 of record NC_133665.1, on the reverse strand, counting down.
TTATTCCTGCTGTATCCTTATGTATATTGATTTGAAAAAAGGAATCAGTAAGGAATAATAAAAAAATTAGTTTAAAAGGTGGTAATTTATACCCAAAAATTAGTACCTTAGAAGGTAAAGAAGAAATGTCTCATTTTATGGAAAGCAATAAGCCCATGACTATTAACTCGTATAGTACCTTAGCACAAACTTTTTTATACTCATAAATAAGATGACTGAGCCCAAAGCAAATGACTCTTAGTCCTACAGTTAGTATTAGAGCGAGAATTTGAACTTATGTTTAATTATTCTAAGTCTCTCTGTTACACCTTTCTTCTGCTTAGTGCATTCAAATGAAAGAAGGTAATAGAGGTAATAGTTGCTGCTTTTGTTAGAGTGGTCATGGTGGATCTTAAGTGACCTGGATTGGTTTAAAAGAATCATCTAGGGGAGGCTAGGTGGCACAGTGAGTAGAGCACCGGCCTTGGAGTCAGGAGTACCTGGGTTCAAATTCGACCTCAGACACTTATAATTACCTAGCCGTGTTGCCTTGGGCAAGTCACTTAGCCCCATTGCCTTGAAAAATCTAAAAAGAAGAAGAAGGAGGAGAAGGAAGAAGAAGAATCTGTCTGAGGACTAAAGTGAGGGGATGTTTCTGGACCTTATGAAGGGTTTTGGAATAGTCTTTGCAGAGATGCTGTTTTAGCCTACATTTTCTTTTGATCCTTCAGACTTACTGAAAAGTGATTAGAACCCCTTAGGAGGACAGAGCCAAGCTATAGCTAGAAAAGACTGTCCCCTTTCTGGAATTACATTAAGTGTTTAGTTTGTTGCATCGATACCCAGGTTAAAATCATGGAACATATACAATGTAAGGCACAATCTCCTAGTTAGGATGGATACATAGCGCAGTGTTACCCAGCAAATCTGTCTTGCTCTGTGACTCTGGCTTCATGGATAAACATCGACCTGACTTTGTACATATGATACCTTCCCTGGTACCACTGTTGGAACTCTTCAGCACTTTCTAGATCCTTTTTAGCTATTTTGGAATCTGTTTTTTTTCCAATGATGCTGTTAATGCTCAAAGGCCTTTGAAATTTTCTATTTTTGGAGCCTATAGTACCCTCTTTGAAAATCACTTAGGGTGTAACTGTAAAGTGAAAATCATTTTGTTTTTTGGAAACAAATCTTAGTAAGTTAGAACTGAGTCTAGTAAATTAAATGAGTAATCCACTTGAAATAAAGTTTTTAGTATAAAATAAAGTACACCATTACATAGTGCAAATATTATACTTGATTTATAGATCTGAAAAATGAGTCACAGAGAGGAGAAATAACTTGCTCATGGTTACCAGGATTGTGGGCAAAATTCAAATCAATGGGGGAAGCTAGGTGGCATAGTGATAGAGCACCAGCCTTGGGTTCAAATTTGGCCTCAGACACTTTTTAAAAATTGCCTAACTTGTGTGTCCATGGGCAAGTCACTTAACCCCATTGCCTTAAATAAAAAAAAATCAAATCAATAACTTTCAGGTCCATCCAAGTTTAGTCTTCTTTCTTCTATAATTTCTTTTCTTGGCTTTTTGTAGGAGAATCTAAAAACCTAAGCAGATCATATACCATTATTACAACAAGAAAGCCATATTAATTTCCAATTCACTGACTTAAAATGAACTTTGAAACAAAGCTTATTTAAAAGTTGGATACCCTATATGTGGTAGTTATTAGGAATTAGAAGATGTATCAAGCTAAGTGAGTTATTTAAAACATCTAATTGTTTATTTCTCTTTCATTCTTCCATAAGAAAATGGCACCCTAGGGTGATTTTTTTACAGTTTCTTTGTTTATCCCATTTTTTGTTATTTGTACAGTATCATTTCCCTGATAGGGATTTGGTACATGTTTGTTGATGGTGAGTAGTTTTATAAACACAGTTTTGAATGTCTGATATCCTTTGATTTCTATATTTTTATGAACTATTTGGAAAGAGTACCATAACTCAATTCCTATGCTAAGAAAAGGTGAACTCCTGATGTTCTCTAGTGACCTCTTCTGGCTAAGTGAGAAGCCTTCGTCTCCTTTCTCATGAAAGCCAGACCCTTTGGATGACTTCCAGCCTAACACAGAATCTTGTCTGATTCTTTTGCCTGTGCAAATAAGAAAATAACCCAGAGGAAGTATTGCTGCACAATGAGTGGGTTTGGGATCTTGAGAAAACATGTCCATGTTTACACAAAAGTCTCCTTTATTTAAAGTTTAGGTGTTTATACTTAAAGTGGAAGAAAATAATCAGGAATCATTGTTTTATAGATATTTTTACCCAGCCTCCATTATTTTTTGCCAACTTGGATCCCTTCCCCTTATGCTTTAAGGCATTGCTTGAAATTGATTTCCCTGAGAAGGTGGACTTGGTTCTTGTTTCATTAAGTATAAGTAGTGAGTGTGTTGTGTTACTAGCCAAAAAGAAAAAAGACTTCCTTGGAAGAATGGTGAGTATCAACTATTTGAGGGACCTAACACTAAGTGAATAAATGGTAGATAGTAGAGATTATGTTGCTTCTAGTCTAGCTGTCAGAAACTTTTATTTTGAAGTGAGAATTTTTTGTTTTAGTAGAAAACTGTTTCCTTATTTTCCCATGAACAAACTAACTACTATTGAGCCAGAAAAAGACTAAGACAAAAGGGAATATAATGTAAATTTATTTTTGAAATCGATCCTAGGTCACATTCATAGAACACTAAAGATTTAGTAATATCCCCATTTTACAATTGAGGAAAGTGAGCCATGGAGAGGTTAGTCACGCAGATCTAGATATTACACCAGAGGGTTATTTTTGTTAACAGAAAGGAAAAAATTAATTTAGTAAAACAGCAAAATAAGTGCAAGGTAAAAGATTTCTAGAGAAATGAGTACAGAGTTGAAAGAATTTATCTAATTCAGTTCCTAATATTACAGAGAGGGAAAATGAGCACACTCAGAAGAAAGGAGTTACTCAATGAAAAGGCAACAAAGTCTTTATTAAGCTCTACATCTTCTGACACTTAAATTTCTTGTTTTTTCACTTGACTGCCTTCTAAAAAAAGAATATATTCATAGATAAAACACTCAAGACCTTGAGCTGTTTTGCTGCTACATTCCTTACTACTATTATTTGTTTTAACTCTGCTAGGCCTAGAACAGTAAAAGCTGATTTTTTTAAAAAGCTCTCTTCTGGGAGGAAGAACTTGATTCCATCTTTCCTTTCAGAGAGTTGAGCATATATATCCTACCCAACATCAGTAATTGGTTTCTTGAAAACATGATTTTTTTTGGTTAAAGCCAAAACATTATGGAGGGCAGTTAACTTCATAGGCTTATAAAGACTATGGTGATGTCATGAGTGTAGGTTTTAGTTATATTTTTTGTTGTTTTTGTTTAGTTGTTTTCTGTTATATCCAACTCTTCGTGATCCCTCTTGGGTTTTCTGGGCACAGATACTGGAGTGGTTTGTTGTTTTCTTCTTAGAATTATGAAACTGAGGTGAACAAAGTTAAGGACTTGGCTAGTGTCCTTCACATAGCTACTAAATGTCTGATTGGATTTGAATTTGAATTCAGGTCTTTCTGACCTGAGGCCCAGCACTCTTGTCTTCCACACCAACTCACTGCCTGCCCTTAGTTATAATGTGTTGATGCTATTGAGGCAAATTTAGATTTTATATCAGAAGTAACTTCAAACAGTTACAACATAGTTTCACATAAGTGGAATGGATTGTCTGAAGAGTTAATGGGTTTCTCTTTCAGAAGTGTTCAAGAAGAGACTGGATATGACCACTGGTAATAAGGAGTCCTTTTCAAGTAAGGAGAGAACTTGGTATATATCCAAACCAACCCATACACCAAAAAAAAGTTCAAAATAATATCCATACCCATGGTTCTTTCCCCCTTTTGAAATAAGTGGTTGAATATGTCTTCTCATATTTCTTCACTGAACCATGTTTATAATTTTATGACATTCACTTAAAATAACAATAATCTTGTTTTTAAGATGAATTTCAGAATTTCTCCTAATAACACTCTCCTCAACCAGCTATTAGAGTATTTTTGACAGAAAAACAAAAGATCATTTTCTTTTATAACAAAGAATTTAAAAAGGAAAGAAAAAGAGAAAGAAGGGGGGAAGTCAGCAAAATTGATAAATAGATGAAAATCTGACATTATAGTCAGTGTTCTTTACCCATAAATTTCTCCTCCCCTCTCTACACTCACACTTCTTCAGAAGTGTCATGGGAAATGTCTTACTTTTTTTTTTTGCAGTTATGGTTCTTTATAACTCTATAGCATTGATGTTTTTTTATGTCACTAGAATTTTTCCTAGTGTCAATCTCTTTCATCATTTAGAGAGCCATCTTACATAACAAAGGTCTATTTTTTTCTCAGAAGAATTATGTTGTTGAAGGAGATTTTAAAAATTCCTAAAACTGATTAAAATGTTGAAAATCTAAAAATATATTCAATACTCAATACTTTTGAACCTCCCATCAAAGGAATGGAATAAAGGAGTGTCTTCATATTTTTCCCTCTTCCTTCAATTAGAGTGTGAGCTCCTGGAGGGCTGGTATTGTGTGCTTCACTTTGCTTTAAGTAGGCACTTATCCTGACATAAACTGAATTGAAGCTATACTGATTGTGATTTTGCAACTTTCGCTTTCAGTGGTTCTTTTCATTTTCATTGTTGTGGTTATACTGCATGTTGTTTTCTTGGTTCTGCTTATTTTGTATCAGTTCTTATTTGCCTCTGTTTCTCTGTATCCTTATTTTTTCCAGCACAGTAATATTCCATTACATTCCTATAATATTTATTTAGTCTGTTTAGACATTTCCCAGTAGGCATGTACTGTTTCCAAATCTTTGCTACTACAAAAAAGTGCTGCATATGAGGAATTTTAAAAATTAAGGTTTTTAAAAAATTATGCTAATTTCTGCTTTTTCTACTTCTTCCCTCAGTGTAAAAGGGAAAGAAACAAAACTTTTATAATAAACATATATCCTTAAACAAAGCAAATTCTGGCATTAACCATGTGTAGAAAATATGTGTATGTGTGTGTATGTACACACATACACCTAAACACTGAGTGCATTATCTCTGATGGGAGGTGGGTAGCATGTTTCAGGATATCTCTGGAATCATAGTTGGTCATTGTGTTAATCAGAGTTCTTCAGTTTTTCAAAGCTGTTGGTTTTCACATTGTTAGTACTATATAATTGTTCTCCTGATTCTGGTCATTTTGCATAAGTTCATGCAAGTCTTCCCGGGCTTTTTCTAAAGCTGTACAAATGAGGAGTCTGATGGGTACTTTAGCCACTTTATTTACATAAATTTCAAAATGGTTGTAGTGATTCACAGCTCCGCAACAATATACTAGTGTGGCTATTGTACAATCTATACAATATTGATTGTTTTCTCATCTTTTGTTGTTTTTGCCACTTCATGATATGAGGTGAAGCCTCAGTGTTGTACTGGTCTACATCTTATTGTCTGTGATTTGGAGCATTCTTTTATATGATTGTTAATAGTCAGTAATTCTTTTGAATACACATTATCCTTTGACCACTTATCTGTTTCAATGGCTTTTGATCATACTATTGGCAAGTTATCTATAATTCTTTGTATGTCTGCATGTATATATATATACACAACAAAAACCCTTATCTGAAAAATTTGATATAAAATTTTTTCTTAATTAAGGGAAATTAAAGAGGAGACAACTTCATTCAGAGATTCCCTGGCATTTATTAAGTGAAGTTCCTAAGCAAAAGAATCTATTGGAATTGAGGCACAGTCTTTTAAATATTATCTTTTCTCCTTGATAGCAGAAAGTACCCTAACTTTTAACCTTTTGGCAAGTCACTTTAGGGATGAGAATCATTTTATTGCATGTAGATTTGCTTACCTCTATACTGAGGTTCAGAATTTTCTTAAATGAGAATTTATATTAATTTTATTAGTCAATTTTTACTGTTAACATGACACTCCCATCCATTTTGCTATTAACTCTGAAAGTCTTGCTAAATCACTCCTCAGAATGAGTCAGTGAAATGAGAAAGCGTGTGAGCTAGGATTTTAAAAACATAGCTGGGTGATTTAGGAAGAACATCAGACATTGATTATTGATTTTAATCCTGTTAATTTCTATTGACTGTTGTCTTTATGCTTTTAGTTCCCTGTTATAAAAAAATGAAGCAATATATTTTACTCCTAGATGATCTCCTGGTATTAAATACCAAACTTTTTAATGCTCTTTTTGCAGTGTCATTCTTACTTAGCCATCTTCATGAGGACTAATTGAGTATGCACCTTCTGTTTTCCAAGCAAAGTTTATTGCATAATGTAGAGAGCCAAAACATTTTCAGAATTTGTTGCCAGAATACTGTAATGTATTATGTAACTGTAAATGTTACTATAAAAATAATGTAAAAGTTAGATTTTTTTTGTTTTTATTTAGCTATATATTTTTTAAAAATTTAATCTTTTTTATTTTTTTAATTTTTATTAAAGATATTATTTGAGTTTTACAGTTTTCCCCCAATCTTGCTTCCCTCCCCCCACCCCCACCCCACAGATAGCACTCCATCAGTCTTTACTTTGTTTCCATGTTGTACCTCGATCCAAATTGGGTGTGATGAGAGAGAAATCATATCCTTAAAGAGAACAGAATTCTCAGAGGTAACCAGATCAAACCATAAGACATCTGGGTTGTTTTGGGTTTTTTTCTGAATTAAAGGGAATAGTACTTGTACTTTGTTTAAACTCCACAGCTCCTTATCTGGATACAGATGGTACTCTCCTTTGCAGACAGCCAAAAATAGTTCCCAATTGTTGTGCTGATGGAATGAGCAAGTCCTTCAAGGTTGAACATCACTCCCATGTTGCTGTTAGGGTGTACAGTGTTTTTCTGGTTCTGTTCATCTCACTCAGCATCAGTTCATGCAAATCCCTCCAGACTTCCCTGAATTCCCATCCCTCCTGGTTTCTAATAGAACAATAGTGTTCCATGACATACATATACCACAAAAACTTAATCTTTTTAATAATTATCAAGAATTGTTGTTCTCAGTAAATTATAGAGTTGTAAATCCACTGTTGTTAACAGCTAAACAAGAAAATTCTCCAAGAAAAAATTTCTGTATTAATCTCTGGTTCAATACTATTAGGAGTTTGCTTTAATTCCCCATTTGATAATGGAAAACTTGTTACTTTGTTATGCCCCCTACACTTATTCAATGATGATGATGATGATGATGATAGTAATAAACCATTTATATAGTACTTGCTATATACAAGGTACTTTAGAATTATTATGCCAGGTACTTTAGAATTATTATCTTATTTGATCCTTGAAACAATCCTGGGAAGTAATCCTGTTTTTTATTTCCCCCTTTTTACAGATTAGGAATCTGAGGCAAACAGGTTAAGTTATTTGTCAGGTTCATTCAGCTAGTAAATACTTAAGGCTGGATTGGAAATCAGTTCCTCCTGACTCTAAGTCTCCCATTGTCCTAACTACCTTCAGTTGAAATGGACTTTCTCTCTGTAACAGATTCTCTTCCGGGCACCTTTTATCTTTTTGTCTTTCCTTGTACTCTTCCCTCCTCTCCCCCCACCTCCAGTCCTCGTGCTTGGACTATATTGTTTCTTATCCTACCCCAAGTTCTCCCTGTTGAAGTCTCCTCTTTTTAAAACCCAATTCACGCACAGCTTTCTTGATTTTTGTTTCATACACCTGCCTTCCTCCCACGAAAGTGATCTTTTCCTCATATTTCTAATGATTCTTTGAATCTTTTCTTGGTACTTAGCACACTCTGCTTTGTTTCATATTTGTGGGGCATATGTCTACAGAAAAAGAACATGAGATTCTTAACTTGAAAGGGCATTAGAAATTATCTGCTAAGAACCTCTCATTTTGCAAGTGAAGAAATTGAGGCCAAGAGAGGTCATGAAACTGGTAGTAAGTGGTAAAACTTGGATGTTATGTCTTGTCCGTTATTTTACAAACTTCTTCAAGACAGCAACTGTTTCTTGGCATTCATCACAATACCTTATACAAAATAGCAATTAACTATTGTTGAATTATCATTACTCCAGGTCCAGGTCCAAGTGCAGCAGTCTCCTCAGCAAGTCTCAGCCCAGCAGCTTTCTCCTCAGCTCACTGTCCATCAAGCCTCAGAGCAGCCCATCCAGGTCCAGGTGCAGATCCAAGGGCAAGCCCAACAACAGGCATCACAGGCAATACAAAGTCAGACTCTACAGAGCCCGAGTCCCTCTCAGCTTCAGGCTGCTCAGATCCAGGTGCAACATGTGCAGACTGCCCAGCAAATCCAGGCCACAGAGATTCAGGAAGAGCATATACAGCACCAGCAGATCCAGGCCCAACTAGTGGCAGGTCAAGCTATTGCTGGTGGCCAGCAAATTCAGATCCAGACAGTTGGTGCACTTTCCCCACCACCTTCCCAGCAAGGCTCACCTAGGGAAGGAGAGCGACGGATCAGTACTGCTAGTGTCCTTCAGCCTGTGAAGAAACGTAAAGTAGATATGCCTATAACTGTGTCGTACGCTATTTCCGGGCAACCAGTTGCTACTGTACTGGCCATTCCACAGGGCCAGCAACAAAGTTACGTGTCCTTGCGGCCAGACTTGTTGACAGTGGACAGTGCTCATCTGTATAGTGCCACTGGGACCATTACCAGCCCAACTGGAGAGACTTGGACCATCCCGGTTTACTCAGCTCAACCACGGGGTGACCTTCAGCAACAGAACATTACTCACATTGCTATCCCTCAGGAGGCCTACAATGCTGTCCATGTTAGTGGCTCACCAACAGCCCTGACAACTGTAAAACTGGAGGATGATAAAGATAAGATGGTGGGCACCACATCAGTGGTGAAAAACTCCCATGAGGAAGTTGTGCAGACCCTTGCAAACTCTCTCTTTCCAGCACAGTTCATGAATGGTAACATCCACATTCCAGTGGCAGTGCAAGCTGTGGCAGGAGCCTATCAGAATGCAGCGCAGACTGTTCACATTTGGGACCCTCAGCAGCAGCAGCAGACAACACCAGAGCAGACGCAACAGCAACAACAGCAGCAACAGCAGCAACTGCAAGTCACCTGTTCAGTAAGTCCCACTTGTCAGATTTATGCTGGATCCAGTGGTGCCCATGGTTCTCTTAGAACCATATAGTCCTTGAGAATTGAGATGATTTCTTTCTATTAGTATTTTATTATCTTGCCATGAAGTTTCAGCTGGGAAAGCAATTTAAAATTAGAAAGAAGTCAACTCTTAGATATGAGGAAACATTCAGAGAGGAAGAAAATTCTTTTCCCTTCAGCTGTTTTTGTCTTGTGTGCAATTAGACAGCCTCTGGGGTGTCTTTGAAGTAATTAGAAACTCTTTTAGGAAAGAAGATCCTTAGGCTAGGTAGCAGGGGTGGGTAATTAGGGGTAGTACATTATTATATGCTGGGCACACAAATATTAGCAAAAACAAACTCTCTGCCTTAAATTGCTTAAATTCTAATGGGATTGCTGTGTGACCTTGAGCAAGTTACTTAATTTGCCTTGTCAAAAAAAAATTTCTAATAGGAGATGACACACAAAAAGAGTAATGAGAAGGGGTATTAGGAGGTTTGGGGGTAAAATGCAGAGTCAGCAAGAGAAGAATGAAGCTTGGTGGTTGGGGGGGGGGGCTGTTCTCTGAAATGGAGATCCAAAAAGAAATTTTTCCATTGGGAGAAGGGTACTGGAAGAGGTATAGAATACTGCAACGTAAGAAGACTCCAGACACTGATGGGATCTATGTGTACTGATTTGGTGATGTTGTCTCACAGTGAAGCCTTTTATGGACCATATCTTAGAGGTCAGCTATTATAGTCAAAAATACTGTCCAAAAACCACAATTTCATTTATATCACAAATAATTTGTATCAGCCTATATAGAATTGCAGTTATTTATCAGTATAATGATAAAATTTTAGTTTTAAAAATTGCTTGGGGTGGCTAGGTGGCATAATGGATAAAGCAGCACTGGCCCTGAAGTCAGGAGTACCTGGGTTCAAATCCGATCTCAGACACTTAATAATTACCTAGCTGTGTGGCCTTGGGCAGGCCACTTAACCCCGTTGCCTTGCAAAAACCTAAAAAAAAAATTGCTTGAATTGTCTTATCTACTAAGATTTATGATCGGTGTTGTTTTGTAGAACTCACATTTCAGAATTCTCATGTGACTATTATCTATCTACCTCTCGAACTTTGCAGCATTATCTTAGGTAGTAATTTGTTGTTCAGTTGTTTTTCAGTTGTATCCAACTCTTTGTGACTTTTGGTGGATTTTCTTAGCAAAGATACTAGAGTGATTTGCCATTTCCTTTTCCAGCTTATTTTATAAATGAGGAAAGTGAAGCAATCAGGGCTAAATGACTTGCTACTAAGGCCAAATTTTCAACTCAAAGATGAATCTTTCTGTCTCCAGACCCAGCACTCTATCCAATTTTGCCACCTAACTTCCCACATGAGGGAAAGGGAACATCAAAGAGGTGTCCTGGAGGATCTTAGAATTTAGTTATGAAATAAATTATGCATGTTAACTTAGTAATTTAAGACCATCAAATGGTATATTGTGTGGTTTGAAATTCAAAGTGCATAGAAATTTTAGATTGTGTGAAGTTAAGAAACATTTGTGGAGGATGAAGTATTGGAGCTGGCCTAGAAGGAAGGCTGGGATTGGTGGAGTGGTTGAGTGAGATAGAAAGATCGAGATGAGGTAGTTAGGGCAGCATGCAATTGTGGAAAGAATATGTGACTTAATGTCAGGAAACTCCAACACCAGAACTATAGGACACTGATAAAGTCTCTCAACCTTTCTGGGCTGTATACACAATTACAAAGTAGAGATAATACTAATAGTAGTTACCTCATAAGATAGTTGTAAACCCAAACCAGTGAGTATAAAGCATTTTGGAAATTTTAAGGCAATTAATGCAAATTTTAAAGTTCTTTCTAAATGTCAGGTTATTGTTTTTATTAATTAGCATTTTATTTAGTCAGGAAAATTTGACTTAAGCAAATTCAACATTATGTACTTTGCTAAAGGATAGAACAATTAAAATCACTCTGCTCACCATTTTACTATTCAGTGAGCATTGTGAGGTGGAATAGGTGAAGTGCTGTTTATTCAGTTGATCTTGGTGCACAGCTGTCTTATTGCGAGTATCTCTGGACTGAGATCATATCTACTGATTTTCATTCTCCTTAAACTGCTAGCCTTAAGGAGTCTAGCATTCTGAAGGAATAGAAAGCTAGATGTTGGTTGTACAATATTAACACATTTATATAAAGACCTTAGAGCTCATTGAGTTTGCAGAGTTTAATTTACAGATTGGTTAAGCGACTTTAAGTATGTTAAATGGCTAGTAAGTATCAGAAGTAGGAATTTCGAACCAGATGGACTTCCAAGTTCATCACCTTCAACTATTACAATAGAGGTGTCAAACTCAGCCAGGCACATACAAAACTCTTAAGTATTGCCAAAATGATTGTCTTGGAGATATAGACTACAAACAGCAAAAATTTGCTCAGGTTGCAGCTAGAGAACTAAAGAACAGAGGAGCAGGACACTTGTTGGGGAAGAGGAACTGTGTAATTAATTCTTCACCAAGTTTGAGGGAAAGAAATAAACTAGCATCTAACTGGGGCCAGTCCTGTCCCTAGAAATCACTTGAATATAAGACCTATGAACTGGGAATTGCCCATATTGGGAGGAGACTGACTTGGGGTTTTTTTTGGGGGGGGGGGGGAATAATGGAATTTATTTTCAGTTCAATTCATTGAACTATTTATGAAACTTTGAGTAAAAATTTGAATGTTTCTATAAATCAAAGCAAATGATTCAATCTATTTTCTTTTTGGGGGGATATTTATTTTGCATTATTACAACAATCTTGTTGTGAAAGTAAACATAAACCAACCCCTGCCCCCCCCAAGATGAGAAACCTCAAGAATAGTGAGAGGCGGGGGAAGTGTACTTCAGTCTGTGTTCAGATTCCAACGACTTTGTCTCTGGGATGAGTTGGTATCTTTATCATAAGTCCACCAAAGAATTTGTTTTAGTATTTTTCCCCACAGTTGCTATTACTAACTGTATTTCCCTCCACTCTATTCCTTCCCACTCTCACTTATTCCATTCTGTCTCCTTTCATCTTGTCCCTGTTTAGAAGTATGTTGTATCTGAGTACCCTCTCCCATGATCTTCCATCTCTTCAATCACCTACTCCCCCTTCGCTCCCCCATTCCCTCTTACCCTGTCCCTTTCCTCTCATTTTTCTCTAGAGTAATACAGATTTCCTCACCCTATTAAGTGTGTATGTTATTTCTTCTGAGTCATTTCTGATGAGAATGAAGGCTCAGCTCACTCATCCCCCCTTGCCTTCCCCCATTCCACTCCATTGTAAAAGCTTTTTCTTGACTCTTAATGTGAAGTATCTTAGCTCCTTCTTCCCCTCCTTTATTTTCCTCCTGGTACTTTGCTCTATCACCCATTGACTCCATCTTTTTATTATGTTATACCATTATATTCAGCTCCTTCCTGTGTCTACATATGCTCCTTCTAACAGCTCTTATAAATGAGAAAGTTCATGAGTTATCAGTATCTTCTTCCCATGCAGGAATACAAACAGTTGAACATCATTAAGTTCTTCATAATTAGTCCTTCTCATCCAGTTCCTGTACTTGGAGATGAAACTTTCTATTCAGCTCTAGTTGTTTCAGTAGGAAAGTTTGAAAGTCCCCTGTTTCATTGAAAGTCCAACTTTTCCCCTGAAAGAGGATATTTAGTTTTCCTGGGTAGTTGATTCTCAGTTGTAAACCGAGGAATATCATTCCAAGCTCTATGAGCCCTCAATGTAGATGCTGCCAGATCCTGTATAATTAGAGCCACAGTAGTTGAATTGTTTGTTTCTGTCAGCTTTTAGTATTTTCCCTTTGACTTGGGAGTTTGAGATTTTGGCTATAATATTCCTGGAAGTTTTTCTTTAGGATCTCTTTTGGTAGGTGATCAGTGAATTCCCTCAATTTCTATTGTATCCTCTACTTCTAGGATCTCAGGGCAATTTTGCTGTTTTTGTTTTGTTTTGTTTTTTGGAAAAATAAGTCAAGGCTCTTGTCCTGCTCATGACTTTCAGGTAGCCCAATAATTTTTAAATTATCTTTCTTGGATCTGTTTTCAAGGTCAGGTATTTTTCCAGTGAGATATTTCACATTTTCTTCTAATTTTTAGTTTTTATGGGATAGTTTTATTTCTTCCTGATTTCTTGCAAAGCCATCGGCTTCATTCCATTCCATTCCATTCTGCATTTGAAAGAATTATTTTATCTCCTTTTCCAGCTGGCCAATTCTGCTTTTTAAGGCATCCTTCTCATTTGCTTTTTGTGTTGTTTTTTCTCTTTTGTCTAAACTGATTTTTAACATATTTTCTTCAGTATTTTTTTGTATTTCTGCTGACTTGGTTTTCATGATTAATCTGCATCGTTCTCATTTCTTCTCCCAACTTTTGCTCCACCTCCCTTAATTGTTTTTCAAAGTCTTTTTTGAGCTCATCCATAGCCTGAACCCATTTTCTATTTCTCTTGGAGGTTTTGGATACAGAAACTTCAACTTGATCATCTTCTGAGTATGTATTTTGATCCTCCAAGGGACCAAAGTAATTTTCTATGGTCAGATTCTTCTTTTAGTTTGCTCATTTCCTCAGCCTATGACTGATTTACTGTACTTCCAATGCTTTGGTGGGTTTTGGGGACAATCCACAGGGACCTTAATTTCTCCAAGGTCTCATGAGAGACTCTGACTGCTCTCTGCCTGTGCTCTGGTAGGTGGATGACCACAGGTCTTCTCCCTCTGCCCTGGAGCTGTGAAGGAGGGTCCCTGCTTGCCTGTGGTGGTATGGGGCCCAGACTGCAACCTGGATCTGAGTGTGGGCAAACAGCAGAGTCCTGCTCCTGGAAAGCAGAGAGAGCTCTGCAGTCCCCCCTCCCTGACCCCTTTAACCATCTGTGGACTGGAGCTCTGGAAGTGCTGGGTGGCTCCGCTGATTCCCACTTCAGGTTCTCACTGCAAGGCTGCTCCAAGGCTGGTGCTCTACTCTGATGCAGCAGAGTTCTCTCGTCACCCCTTCCAGCTGTCCCCAGTGATCCCTGGGCCAAGAAGTCGGGAAATCGCCCCTCTGCCACAGACCCAGGTGCCTGGCCTGGCTGTGCTATGCCTGTGCTGCAACTGTGTTGTGATTCTTTCCAACCCCCGGTCCCGGTGAAACAGACCTTTCCTACAGAACTTCTAAGTTGTTTTTGGACTAGAAAGTTGTATCACTCAGTCTTTCTTTGGGTTCTGCCCCTCTAAATTTTGGCTAGAGTTATAATTTGATGGGTTTTGGAGTTTTTTGGGGAATGAGTTTCTGTAAATTCCTGTCTTCACGCCACCATCTTCACTCTGCCCCCCAGAGTGACTTGTTTTGATATCCATTCTTCAGGGAAACTGCTATTAAAGGGAAAGGAGGGTGGCTAGGTGGCATAGTGGATAAAGCAACGGCCTTGGAATCAGGAGTACCTGGGTTCAAATCCAGTCTCAGACACTTAATAATTACCTAGCTGTGTGGTCCTTGGGCAAGCCACTTAACCCCATTTGCCTTGCAAAAAAACTAAAAAAAAAAGGAAAGGAATCAGAAATTGAACAATAGGGGAAAATAAAGAAAAAAAGACTAAAATTATCATAGTTCTCAAGAAGAAGAAAACTCAAAAACCTTAAGCATATAAACCAACACTGAAGACATTAATGACAAAAGGAAATGATGTCCGGATCTAACAAATGGCATAAGCATCTAGGAATAAATATTGCAAGACAAAGGAAAATGATTCTATGTGTCATGAGGCAGAGAACATTTGAATTTTGATGAGAGCATAATCCCACAGTATGCTGTTCCTGAATAATTTAAAAGAGAATAAGAAATGTGAGAGCAGGATTTATGACCTGCAAAGCAGAACTAACTGGCAAAACAGAAAAACTTGACTCTTAAGTGATAAATCTTACAAAAGAACAAACTTTCTTTTTTAGTGCTTCAGAATAACTGATTCTGTAATAGAATGCATGCTGGAAGAAGAGCAATTAAAAGCAATAACACTAAAAGAAAAACTTGCTCTCCCTACTAGAAAAACATTGATTTTGAACACAAGGTATATAGAGATAACTTTATAATTAAAGCTCTCCCAGAAGAAAAGTTAAAAATTTGAAAACAAGATTACAGAAAAGAGGGGGTGCTTATCTAAAGACTTAACAGATTGCCTCCAGAAAAAAAAAGCTCAAGGATGTCATTTATATTTAAAAATAGATTGATAAGTAACAAAATCTCCGAACAACTATGAGAAAGCCCTTCAAATACAAAAGAAAATTTAATTAACACATTCTGTACCCTTCAGAAAACACTGGAGGTAATGGAATAATGTTTTCCCGGGAGCAGTGAAACTCAAGATAAATCCCAGGGTGAGATAAATATAATCCTAACCATAAATGGAAAAAGATGAATTTTCAATAATAGTGATATTCAAGACATTCTTATAAGACAAGGCCAGAGATTGTTTGCTTCTTAAGTGCCCCAGACAAAAGAAATACAAGAAAGATAATTAAATATAGCAACAATAACAAAATAACAACTGAGAGACTATTAAGAAACTTGAGGCATGTAAATGACAGCAGAGTTCATAGAGCAGTGATCGTGAAGAAACAGTCCTGAAAGGTTATGAACTAAACCACACCAACACCCACTTTATAGTTAGATAAGTGGTGGGGGGGGTTGTTGTTTTTTGTGGGACTAAATTAGAAAAGTATATGGAGAAGTATATAAAAAGAGAGCAGAAGAAAAAGAGGGAAATATGTACTGTAATCTAATCAGGAATGGAAAACGACACATGTAAGCTCTTGAGATCACCTACATGAGAATGGGTGAGGAGGCAAAGGAAAAGAGAGATTGGGAGGGAGGATCCTTTATATTAAGAGAGATATTCTATAAAGGAACATGGGGACTTTATAATGACTATAATCTGAGCAAACTTTTGCATAGAAAAATCCTGACTCATAAGAAGGGGAATTTGAGCTTCTGGGAAGCAATTGACCTTCAAAAGAATGAAGATTTTGATGAAAATAAGGGGGGAAAATGACCAAAGAAAAATGCAGAGTTCATTTATGAATTAACTGCACAGACAGGGACATAGAAAAACTCTTACATTGAAACAATATATTCTCTCACCTGTAAAAACCAGTACTTCTAAGATGAGGTGCAAATGAAAAAAGTCAGGCAGAAGGCAAGGTCTACAATGCAGTAACAAAGTATCTAGAAGAGAGAATTTGAGACTAGTTACCACAATCATTTTAATTTCATTAGTAATACAAAGAATAAAGAAGAACTAAATAAGTATAAGGGCCTCTAATCAAAGAATATAAGCCTAGAATAAACAGAAAGAGGAGATACATGATGAAAAGAATAAGAAGAAAATCCTTTCTAGGGAAAAACAGAAAATGGAAATTTAAAAACTAACAATTGAAACTTAAAGGTATAAAAAAGTATTCAACTTGACTACTTAATTGAAAGAAACGATAAAGTGAAAGAATTAAATAACTAGATGAAAGAAAAAGGAACTCATAAGCAAAACTCTGAAAATAAGGAAATCATTAAGGAGGGGAGTTTGAGAATAAAGGGAGAAAAACAGTGGAAATAGGATTGTGCTAACACTAAAATAACTGAGGAGATATCTTATTGTGTTTCAATTGACAAAGGAAATAAATTATAATTTGAACAACAACTAATCATAGAGATAAATGTAGGAAAATATAAGCCTACCTCTCTTAACTTTAATGGATTAAATAATCCAATAATACAGGGCAGCTAGTTGACTACCTTGCAAAAACCCCAAACAATTCAATAAAACAAACTTAGCAGATTGGATAAGAAAACAAAACTTCATAGTCCTTTGCTTTCAAGAAAAACATTTTGAAAATGAAGATATGCACAGTTAAAATAAAAAAAGTTACATGCATTAAGTAAATACAAAAGCAGGAATTGAAATCATTCTATTAGATAAAGTAAAAGCATATTAAAAGAGATAAACAAGGAAACTATATTATATTGTATAGAGCTATACACCACAAAACACAAATCAATTTTGCTTGTATGCTCCAAATGCAATACCATTTAAATTCATAAAAGAAACATAGAATACATAGACAGATTGTGTGTAAGAGTGTGTGTAAAACTGGTTTTGTTTTTTCCTGTTTTCTTAGTACTTGGGGAGAAGGTCAGGAGAAAAAAATTTCAGATCCGTGTATAAAATAAAATTGAGCGGAAAATATGGAAAAGAATATTTAATGCACAAGTAGTAACACAATAATGAATAGCAATTTTAATTGTCCATTTTGGTTAAGTTTAACAAAAAGATAAAATGGAAAATAAATCACTGATAAAAGACCACATCTACAAAAGAATATACGTACCTTGCTACACAATGTAAAGTTTTCTTTTACAAAAAAATCAATCCTATATTAGGAGACAGAGATATTGCAAAGAAATGTAAAAGTCAGAAGTAGCATATACATTCTTTATGTATCAAAGCACAATAAAATAGTTATCAGTTCAGAATGTAAAAGATAATGACAAATGAAGACTTAATAGTGGATGGATTAAAGAAACAATAATTATGTAAAAGAAAATGATAATAATGAAACAGCATCCCAAAATGTTCAGGATGTAGCTAAAGTAATCCTTGGGGAAAATCATATCCTTAGAAACAGGTTAGCAAAATAGAAAAAGAAGATTAATAAAGTAAGTATTCATTTCAAAAATTAGAAACCTAACAAATAAGCAAAACTAAAATAAGCACCAAAGAGGTTTTAAAAATTAAAGGAGAACTAGATTAATTGGAAACTCCTATTAACCCTGGAAAAATACTTCATAGAAATGAAAGTTTTTTTGGTCTTTGAAATAACTAAGAAAATCAATAAACTTTTTTATTCAAACTGATTAAAGAGGGCAGGGAATTAAAAAAAAATAATAAAACAGCATGCTTAACTGATGGGATTTTTCACGAACTGATGCTGAGTGAGATGAGCAGAACCAGAAAAACACTGTACCACCCTATCAGCAACATGGGAGTGATGTTCAACCTTGATGGACTTGCTTGTTCCATCAGTGCAACAACCAGGGACAATTTTGTGCTGTCTGCAATGGAGAATACCATCTGCATCCAGATAAAGAGCCGTGGAATTCGAACAAATTTCAAAGACTATTCCCTTTAATTTAGAAAAAAAACATATCTTATTGTCTGATCTTGTTATCTCTTATACTTTTTGTTTTTTTCCTTAAGGATGTGATTTCTCTCTCATCACACTCAATTTGGATCAATGTACAACATGGAAACAAAATAAAGACTGACTGATTGCTTTCCGGGGGGGGGGGGGGGGGGGAGTAAGATTAGGAGAAAAATGTAAAACTCAGAACTCAAATAAAATCTTTAAAAATTAAAAAAAACCAGCATGCTAAAATCAAAACAAAATCAAAAATTTATAAAAGTTAGAATTTTTTATGCAGTTCTGCTAACAAAATTGAGAATTTAAAAGAAATAGAATACTTAAAAAATATAAAATACCTACATTGGCAAATGGTCAAATAATCCAATTTCAGAAAAAAAACTTTAGAATTTAATTGGAATGGAAGTACTAAAATGAAAAAAAAATTACTGTGTCTGAAGGATTCTCAGGAGAAATCGAACAGATTTTTAAAGAAATTATCTTATGCAATAAAGAAGTTAGTTTATACAAATTTTTCTCAAAGATTGAGAAAGAAAGCACTCTGCCAAAATCCTTTTATAAGACAAATGTAGTCCTAATCTCTAAACCAGGGAAGGATAAAACACAGGAGAACTTTAGACCAAGTATCATAAACAAATATCCTTCCAAAATATCAAATAAAACCTTGTCCATGCAATCAGCTGCAATAGAACCTTTTCCATTAAATACAGAGAGATAAAATATGCTCTGAATATTATTTGAGATAGTTATGTAAATGCTAGCAAGAGCAATAAGATAAGGAAAATTAAAGGGATAAAGCTAAAGAGGTAAAATTATCCCTAATTGCTGATGATATAGGATGATACATTTAGAGAATTCTGGGGAATCAACAAAGATACTAGACAAATAATATATATTTTTTTCTTTTTAGGTTTTTGAAAGGCAAATAGGGTTAAGTGGCTTGCCCAAGGCCACACACTAGAGTGTCTGAGACTGGATTTGAACCCAGGTACTCCTGACTCCAGGGCCATTGCTTTGTGCCTCCTAGACAAGTAATATCTTTCAGCAAAATAGAAGACTTAAACCCTCAAAACCCTGCTGAATTTCTAGATAATGGTAACAAAATCCAAGAGACAATAATAAAAAGATAAATACCATTTCAAATAACTATAAAATGCATAAAATACCTGGGGCTCAATCTATTAGATTCATGTGCAAGATTCCACAGTACTTTCTAAAAGGATATATGACATTCATATATCATACTTTCTAAAAAATTAGAGAAAAGCATATTATAACCACTTACAAATATGGTTAGGAGCTGTATTTCAGAAAAATAAGAAATAGAGAAAATTACAAAAGATAAAACAGAATTACATGACTAAAAAACTGTTGTACAGGTAAAATCAATATACCTCAGAAAAGAAGATGAACACATCACTAGGGAAAAGTTTTTATTAAATTTCTGTGATGAAAGTTTGGTAGCCAAGATGTATTAACAATTTTAAAACATACATACACATACATATGTATGTACACGCTCACATAAAACTTAAAAAAACCTTTGACCAACAGTGGTCAAAAGGATGTGAACAAATTGTTTTCTAAAGAATGCTTCATGGGGCAACTAGGTGGCACAGTGGATAGAGCACCGGCCTTGGAGTCAGGAGTACCTGGGTTCAAATGTGACCTCAGACACTTAATAATTACCTAGCCAGGTGGCCTTGGGCAAGCCACTTAACCCCATTCCCTTAAAATCTTAAAAAAAAAAGAATGCTTCAAATTCCTACTAATAAGAGAAATGCAAATCCAAAAACACTCTAAAAATTAGCAAAAATTATAAAAGATGGTAATAGTCTTGGAGGGGTTATAGGAAGATAGACACATGGGTGGTACACATGATGATGAAATAAGAACAGACCCCATACACACCAAATATATAGCAGAACTTTTTATGAAAGGAAAAAAAGTAGAAAAAAGTAGAAGTCTGTTGAGGAAAAAAAACAAACCCCAATTCTGGTATGTGAATATAATGTAATGTTAATCTTGCTGTAAGAAATGATGAATGTGGTAAATGTATAGAGAGATCAAAAAGAATTGGAACAGGGTTAGACCAGCAGAAACAAAAAAATAATACATGCATTGAGCACAATAATTTAAATGGCAAGAACCACACACAAAAGCAAAAATAAAAGTTGCAAAATTATTTTTTTTTAAATTATCGGGGGGCAGCTAGGTGGCACAGTAGATAGAGCACTGGCCCTGTAGTCAGGAGTACCTGAGTTCAAATCCAGCCTCCCACACTTAATGATTTCCTAGCTGTGTGGCCTTGGGCAAGCCACTTAACCCTTGCAAAAAAAAAATCAAGCATGAATCAAAAGAAAAGGCACAAGAGAACACTTCCATTCATTTCTTCATTATAATTACAGGTCCACAGGTTCTACACATTGCATATTTTGGGGCTTTTCCAGTGCATTGATTAGTAATTCTGGTTTTGCTTTCCTTTTTTGTCTTTTTTTTTTTTTTTAGGTTTTTGCAAGGCAAATGGGGTTAAATGGCTTGCCCAAGGCCACACAGCTAGGTAATCATTAAGTGTCTGAGACCGGATTTGAACCCCAGGTACTCTTACAGCACATTAATATTTTATTAAATGTTTTTGTGCCACAGTTTTTCATCCAAGGCCCAATTATGAGCCCCCCAATAATTTCTATATCACTTTTAATCTGTTTTAAACTATCCCCTTCCATATTTCTATGTATTTCTGATTTGAATCTTCTGTAGTTCTATATCTTTATGGGTAGATAGAATTGTAGGTAGAATTCCCAACCTTTTAGCCAGTACAGAGAAGAGAACCACATGTTTCCTACTTGTCCCATTCTTTTTTGTTTATATTTTTTTCTTATGCACTCCAGTTAATTAGAAATAATATATTATAGTCCCTCTGCCTTTATATTCATTTTGATATGTTTACTTTCTGATTTTTGTCAGTTTTTATGTTGTTGTTTCAGTTTTTATGAAGGTGCCATACACAGCTTAGAAAGAGGTGTATTTCTATTCCCCATTTACCTAGTAATGTATCCCATTTTTCTTTTCTAAAATTTTATTCTCCTTAAAAATTTTTTTTGGTGTTTTTTGCAAGGCAGTGGGATTAAGTGGCTTGCCCAAGGCCACACAGCTATGTAATTATTAAGTGTCTGGGACCAGATTTGAACTCAGGTACTCCTGACTCCAGGGCGGGTACTCTATCCACTGTGCCACCTAGGCACCCCTCCTTAAATTCTTTCTTGCTATTTTATACTTAGATGTTTTTAGGTCTGAAAGATTCAAACTGAGGTCTCCCACTTTTTATGCTTTTACTTTTCTCCTGTAACTTGTTTAATTTTTCCCTTTAAAAATTTATATGCTATGTCATTTGGGACATATATGTACAATATAGATAATTCATTTTCTTTGGTAATTTTTAGCAAAAAATATAGTTTGTTTCCTCTTTTAAGTCTATATTTACTTTTTCTTTGTCCAACATCATAATTGCTTCAGCTAAAGCAGATATATTCAGCTCCATCACCCTAATAGATTCAAATGTGTTTCTTGCAAATAGCATATTGTTGAATTCTGGTTTCTCATCCATTCTCCTTTTCATTTTATGGGTGAGTGAGTTCATTCACAAGTATGGTTACTTTTTCCATCCTGTTATACACTCACACACACTCTCTCTCTCTCTCTCTCTTCCCTTTTTTTTTTTTTCAAGGCAAATGGGGTTAAGTGGCTTGCCCAAGGCCACACAGCTAGGTGTCTTTTGAGTGTCTGAGTGTCTGAGACCGGATTTGAACCCGGGTACTCCTGACTCCAAGGCTGGTGCTTTATCCACTACGCCACCTAGCTGCCCCTCTCTCTCGTCCCTTTTTTTAAATACTGGTTTGTTTCTATCTAGTGAATCCTTCTTCTATGCTTCCTCTCATTCCCATATAAGTATCCCATACTTAACCAGTTTCCCTCCTATTTCCCTTCTCAGAAAAAATGAATTTATGTGCCCATCTCCTTATATTTCTGCGTGTGTTTTTTGTGTATTGTTTTGTATATTTTTCCTTCCTTTAACTAGTTTACATGGGAGGGGGTTCAAGTGTTGCCCACTTCTTCCTCCTGCATACTGTTTTATGAATACTCTTCCTTGCTCCTCATCCCCTTTATATTTGAGACTTGTTTTTTCTCCATTCTTTCTCCCCTTCCCTCCTTACTCTTCCATTCTGCTTTTTGTAGTTTCCAGACATTAGAATCATACTCAGACTCTCTGTCTCTTTAGAGTTTCTTTATAACTCATGGTGATAATAAAGTGTTAAAAGGTTTCATGTATTGTTCTCCTATATAATAAGCATGTAAAACTATTTAATCTTGTTTAGTCCATTAAAATTTCTCAGTCATGTAAAGTATGTGTGAACTTTTTTAAAAATATATTTTATTTGCTTTACAATTAATTTGATAGTAGTTTCTCTACCTTATCGTTTTATGTAAGATTTTGAATTTTACAATTTTTCCCCGACCCTCCTTCCCTCCCCCACCCCACCCCCACAGAAGGCAGTCTGATAATCATTCCATTGTTTTCCATAATTTTTCATTGATCAAAATTGAATGTGTTGAGAGCGAAATCATATCCTTGAGGAGAAAATAAAATATTAGAGATAGCAGAATTATGTAGTACATAAGACACTTTTCTTTTTGTTTATGTTATTACAATAATCTTGTCGGGAGAGTAATCATAAACCCCTTCCCCAAAAAAAGATGAGAAATCTCAAGAATAGTGGGGGGGGGTGAAGTGTACCTCAGTCTGTGTTGAGATTCCAATTGTTCTGCTTCTGGGATGCATTGCCCTCCCCATCTTAGCCACCAGAGAAGTTGCTTCAATATTTTTCCCCACAGTTTCTATCACTAGCTGTATTTTCCTCTGTTCTATTCCTCTCCACTCTCATGTATTCCATTCTCCCTCTCTCTCTCCTTTCATCTTGTCCCTGTCCAGAAGTGTGTTGTAGGGGCGGCTAGGTGGCACAGTGGATAAAGCACCGGCCCTGGAGTTAGGAGTACTCAGGTTCAAATCCAGTCTCAGACACTTAATAAATACCTAGCTGTGTGGCCTTGGGCAAGCCACTTAATCCCATTTGCCTTGCAAAAAAAAAAATGTGTTGTATCTTCCCTCTCTTCTAACACCTACTCCCCCCTTTGTCCCCCCCCCCCCCATTCCCCTTTATCCCATCCCTTTCCTCTCATTTTTCTCTATGGTAAGATAGATTTCTATGTTATTTCCTCTCTGAACCATTTCTGATGAGAATGAAGGCTCACTCATTCCCCCTTGTCTTTCCCCATTCCACTCCATTGTAAAAGCTTTTTTCTTGACTCTTATGTGAAATATCTTAGCCCTTTCTTCCTTTTCTTTCTCTTCCTCCCAGTTCTTTCATTTATCACACATTGACTCCATCTTTTCTCTATATTATACTGTTATATTCGGCTCCTTCCTGTGCCTTGTCTATATATGCTCCTTCTAATTACTCTTTTATATTTACTTTTTTCCCCCCTGGATCTTTCTCTTTTTTTTTAATATTCTCATTTTGTACAAATGTTTTTTTATACATTAATAAAATATTCTTTTTTAAGAGTAAACAAAATACCCCCTCCTCCCAAAAAAATAGAGACTTGCTTGAGCGATAAAGTAATGGGGAGAGAAAAAAATTAAAATTAAAAAAATAATAGTAATAATTGTAGGTATGGCCAGGTTGCACAATAGACGGAGCACCAGCCCTGGAGCCAGGAGCACCCGAACCCATATCTGGCCCCATACACCCAACAACCACCCAGCCGTGTGACATGCAAGCCACCCCAACCCCACTGCCCTGCAAAAACCAAAAAAGAAAAAAAAGACCCAAAATAAAAATAAATAGTAATAATAGGGGTGGCTAGATGGCGGTCAGAGCATTGGCCCTTGAGCCAGGAGCACCTGGATCCAAATCTGGCCTCAGACACCCAATGGTCACCCTGCTATGCGTCCCCAGGCAGGCCACCCAGCCCCATTTGCCTTGCACCCCCCCAAAAAAATAATAATAAAAAAAATGTCCTTCAGTCTTTGCTCTAACACCAACAACTCTGTCACGCGTGGATCACATTCTTTATGATAAGTCCATCACAAAAGTTACTTCCATATTTTTCCACCATTGCCATTGCTGATCGCAACTCCCTCCTTTCATATTTCTCCACTACCATGTACTATATTTTCTCTTTCCTTTCACTCTGACTCTGCTGTAGGGTAGCTGAGTGGCGCAGCAGACAGATCCCTGGCCCTGGGGCCAAGAGGCCCTGAGCCCCATACCACTCCTTAGGCCCAGCATCCAACTGGCCCTATGGTCCCGGACAGGCCATCCAATCCCAGCCCCTTGCGAGAAATAAAAAAGAAAATGTGATATATCTGACCACTGTCCCCCCATGGTCCATCCTCTCCTCCATCACTCACATCCCCCCATCCCCCCCCTTTCTACTCCAGATGTCTATACCCCATTGAGTATATGTTTTTTCCTCTCCTAGCCACCTCTGATGAGAGTGAAGATTCCCTCATTCCCCCTTGCCTTTCCCCCCTTCCATGTCATTGTAATAAAGAAAAATATTATATGAAATATCTTGGCCTATTCCCCCTCTCCTTTTTCTTTCTCCCTTTACATTTCCCTTTTTCTATTGACTCCATTTTTACACCATATTTTATCTTCAAATTCAGTTTTCTCCTGTGCTTCAACTATAAATGCTCCTTCTACCTGCTCTATTAACTGAGAAGGTTCATATGAGTATTATCAGTGTCATTTTTCTATGCAGGAATACATGCAGTTCATCATCATTTTTTCCCCTTCTCCAATCTCTATGCTTCACCTGAGTCCTGTATTTGAAGATCAAACCTTCTGTTCAGCTCTGGCCATTCCTACAGGAACATTTGAAATTCCCCTGTTTCATGGAAAGTCCATCTTTTTCCCTGGAAGAGGACATTCATTTTTGCTCTGTAGTTGATTCTTGGTTGCATTCCAAGCTCTTTTGCCTTCCGGT
Source organism: Macrotis lagotis (assembly GCF_037893015.1). Taxonomy (NCBI): domain Eukaryota; kingdom Metazoa; phylum Chordata; class Mammalia; order Peramelemorphia; family Peramelidae; genus Macrotis; species Macrotis lagotis. Next base: position 104,833,050 of record NC_133665.1, on the reverse strand, counting down.
ATATTATATTCCAAGCCCTATGAGCTTTTAATGTAGTTGCTGCTAAGTCCTGTGAGCTCCTGATTGCAGCTCCTCGGTATTTGAATTGTGTCCTTCTGGCTGCTTGTAATATTTTCTCTTTGACTTGGGAGTTCTGGAACGTGGCTATAATATTCCTAGGGGTTGTTTTTTGGGGATCTTTTTCTCAGGGGGGATCGGTGGATTCTCTGCATTTCTATTTTGCCCTCTGCTTCTAGCATATCAAGGCAATTTTCCTGTACTAATTCTTTGAAAATGATGTCAAGGGCGCGGCTAGGTGGCTTAGTGCATAAAGCACTGGCCCTGGAGTCAGGAGTACCTGGGTTCAAATCTGGTCTCAGACACTACAACTTCACCTTATTTAAAAAGTTTCAATATACCTTTTACAACAGTAATTTCCCAGTGTAGGGACCCCTTTCCCTTTAACAAAGAGAGACAGTTCAAGAAAACAAATCAGGAGAGCTAGGTGGTGCAGTGGATAGAGCACAGGCCCTGGAGTCAGGAGTACCTGGGTTCAAATCCAGTCTCAGACACTTAATAATTACCTAGCTGTGTGGCCTTGGGCAAGCCATTTAACCCCATTTGCCTTGCAAAATACCTTAAAAAGAGAGAGAAAATGATGTCAAGGCTCTTTTCCTGATCCTGACTTTCAGGTATTCCAATAATATTTAAATTATCTTTCCTAAATATGTTTTCCATATCAGTTGTTTTTACAATGAGATGTTTTACATTTTCTTCTAATTTTTCATTTTTTTTTGGTTTTGAAGTATTGAGTCCTGATTTCTCATAAATTCATGAATTTCCCTGAGTTCTATTCTTTGTCTGAAGGATTTGTTTTCCTCAGAGAGTTTTCTTATCTCTTTTTCCATCTGGCCAGTTTTGCTTTTTAAAACATTCTTCTCCTCAATAACTTTTTGAACTGTTTTATCCATTTGACCTAAGCTGGTTTTTAGCATGCTATTTTCTTCAGCATTTTTTTGGATTTCCTTGACTAAGCTCCTGACTTCATTTTCATGTTTTTCCTGCATCTCTCTCATTTCTTTTTTGAGTTTTTCTTCTAACTCACTCATTTGATTTTCAAATTGTTTTTTGAGCTCTGTCATAGCCTGAGCCCAATTTCTGTTTTTTATTGGAGTCTTTAGATGCAGGAGCTCTTCCGACTGAGTATTTTGATCCTATTTTGTTGCCTTTTCAAGGCATTTTCTCATTTGCCTTTTGTGATGCTTTTTTTCCCATTTGGACTAAACTGTTTTTTAATGTTATTTTCTAAGTATTTTTTTGGTATTTCTTTAACCAAGTTGCTGACTTGGTTTTCATGATTTATCTGCATCACTCTCATTTCTCCTCCCAATTTTTCCTCTACCTCCCTTAATTGCTTTTCAAAGTCTTTGTTGAGCCCATCCATAGCCTGAGCCCATTTTCTATTTCTCTTGGAGGTTTTGGACACAGAAGCTTCAATTTTGTTGTCATCTGAGTATGTATTTTGATCTTTTATGGGACCAAAGTAATTTTCTATGGTCAGATTCTTCTTTTTCTGTTGTTTGCTCATTTCCTTAGCCTGTGACTTATTTATTGCACTTCCACGGCTTTGGGAGTTTGGGGGGACAACCCACAGAGACCTCAATTCCTCCAAAGTTTTATTAGAGGCTCTAACTACTCTCTTGCCTGTGTTCAGGCTGTCCCCTATGCCCTGAACCTGTGAGTAGGGTCCCTGCTTAGCTGTGTTAGTGTTGTGGGCGTCCAGACTGCATCCTGGATCTGAATGTGGGCAAACAGCTGAGTCCTGCCCCAGGAAAAGCAGAGAGACCTCTGTAGTCCCCCCCCCCCCGACCCCCTTAATGTCTGTGGTCTGAGAGCTCTGGTCATGCAGAGGGGCTCTTCTGACTCCCGCTGCAGGTTCTCACTGCAGGGCTGCTCTGAGGCTTGAGCTCCGCTCCACACACACTCTCATGCAACAGAGTTCTCATACCATCCCTTTCAGCTGTCTCCAATGATTCCTGGGCCAAGAGGTCTGGAAACTGGCCCCTCTAAATTTTGGCAAGAGTCATAATTTGATGGCTTTTGGAGTTTTTAGGCAAAGGAGTTTTCAGGAATCCCCCCCTTCAGGCCACCATCTTGGCTCTGCCCCCTCCATAAAACACTTTTTTATTTAAAAGTAATAGACTTTGGTCTTTGTTTTAAACTCCACAGTTCTTTTTCTGGATACAGGTGGTATTCTCCATTGCAGGTACTCTAAAATTGTCCCTGATTATTGATGGAATGAGCAAGTCCATTAAGGTTGATCATCACACACACACACACACCCCCCATGTTGCTGTAACAGTGCATATTTCTCTGGATGAACCTTTTTTTTTAATGTCCTTTTTTCTGTTCAGCTCTGGCCTTTTTCTTAGGAATTCATGAAAATCCTCTTTCATTAAATATTGATTTCTTTCACTTTTTAAGATTGTATTTAAATTTTCTGGTTTGATTATTTTTGTTTATGATTCTAAATTCTTTGCTGCTAAATCTTAGCCTTTTTGTAACACCACGGTTCTTGAATTCATCTATTTTTGAGGTCAATAATTATTCCTATGTAATACTTCACATTTTCAATTGTTTTTTAGTCTTTCACCTTGGTTTTATTATTTCTTGATGTCTCAAAAAAGTGTCATAACATCATCAGGGTCCTTTGACAAATTCTAGTTTTCAAGCAGTTTTCTTCATTAAGGTTTTGTAAGCTTTTTAACTAAACTGTTAAATTTCCTTTTCTTTCTTTTTTTTTTTTTAAGGCAATGGGGTTAAGTGGCTTGCCCAAGGCCACACGGCTATGCAATTATTAAGTGTCTGAGACTGGATTTGAACTCAGGTACTCCTGACTTAAAGGCCAATGCTCTATCCACTGCGCCACCTAGCCGCCCCAATTTCTTTTTCTAAAAAGTAATCTTTTAATAAGGCTTTTTATATTCATTTTCTTTTTGCTTTTTTATTTAATATTTTTCAACTCTTTTTTGAATTGTTATTGGGTTTGTCTCCAGCTTACTTTTTTCTTTCCCTTTTGGGAAGTTGCTTGTAGATGTACTTTTCCCTTATTTTAGATCTTATGTATCTCACTATGGTATCTTGGGTTTTTTTGGGGGGGTTTTGTCTTCTTTCAAGCATATTTCTTGACTTTGGACTTTATGTTAGTTCTGGGTTCTGTATACTTCTGGGAGAATTTTTGTCTGAGGTTCCATTATTTTCTATTAAAAATTTTATTTATTTTGAGTTTTAAATTTTTTCCCCTAATCTTACTTCCTTCCCCCCACCCCCCAACAGAAGACAGTTTGTCAGTCTTTACATTGTTTCCATGTTATACATTGATCCAAATTGAGTGAGATGAGAGAGAAATCATATCCTTAAGGAAGAAACATAAGGTATAAGAGATAACAAGATCAGACAATAAATCAGTTTATTTTTTCTAAATTAAAGGAAATAGTCCTTGGACTTTTTCAAACTCCATGGTTCTTTATCTGGATACAGATGGTATTCTCCATTGCAGACAGCCCAAAATTGTCCCTGATTGTTGCACTGATGGAATGAACTACTCCATCAAGGTTGAACATCATTCTCATGTTGCTGTTAGGGTGTACAGTGTTTTTCTGGTTCTGCTCATCTCACTCAGCATCAGTTCATGCAAATCCCTCCAGACTTCCCTCCTGGTTTCTAATAGAACAATAGTGTTCCGTGACATACATATACCACAGTTTGTTAAGCCATTCCCCAATTGAAGGATGTTTACTTGATTTCCAATTCTTTGCCACCACAAACAGGCATGTTATGAATATTTTTGTACAAGTGATGTATTTTTACTCTTTTTTCATCATCTCTTCAGGGTATAGACCTAGTGGTGGTGTTGCTGGATCAAAGGGTATGCACATTTTTGTTGCCCTTTGGGTGTAGTTCCAAATTTCTCTCCAGAAAGGTTGGATGAGTTCACAGCTCCACCAACAATGTATTAGTGTCCCAGATTTCCCACAATCCTTCCAACAGTGATTGTTATCCTTTCTGGTCATATTGGCCAGTCTGAGAGGTGTGAGGTGGTACCTCAGAGAAGCTTTAATTTGAATTTCTCTAATAAGTAATGATTTAGGAGTGGCTAGGTGGTGTAGTGGATAAAGCACCGGCCTTGGAGTCAAGAGTACCTGGGTTCAAATCCGGTCTCAGACACTTAATAATTACCTAGCTTTGTGGCCTTGGGCAAGCCACTTAACCCCATTTGCCTTGTAAAAACAAAAAAAAATTAATGATTTAGAGCAGTTTTTCATATGACTGTGGATTGCTTTAATCTCCTCATCTGTAAATTGCCTTTGCATATCCTTTGACCATTTGTTAATTGGAGAATGGCTTTTTTTATGACTCAGTTCATTGTATATTTTAGAAATGACTCCTCTGTCAGAAACATTAGTTATAAAGATTGTTTTCCAGTTTACTACATTTCTTTTGATCTTGGTTACCGTGGTTTTATCTGTACAAAAGCTTTTTAATTTAATGTAATCGAAATCATCTAGTTTGTTTTTAGTGATGTTCTCCATCTCTTCCTTAGTCATAAACTGCTTCCCTTTCTATAGATCTGACAGGTAAACTAGTCCTTGATCTTCTAATTTGCTTATAGTATTGTTTTTTATGTCTAAATCCTGTATCCATTTGGATCTTGGTATAGGGTGTGAGGTATTGATCTAATCTAAGTTTCTTCCATACTAATTTCCAATTTTCCCAGCAGTTTTTGTCAAAGAGAGAGAGTTTTTATTCCCAATAGATGAACTCTTTGGGTTTATCAAACAGCAGATTACTATAATTGTTTCCTGCTATTGCCCCTAGTCTATTCCACTGTTCCACCACTCTATTTCTTAGCCACTAGTTTTATGACTGATGATTTATAATGTAGTTTTAGATCAGGTAGGGCTAAGCCACCTTCTTTTGCACTTTGGTAGTTTATTTTAGCTGTACCTATCCATGAGCAGTTGATGTTTGCCCAATCTGATTTAATTTGTGTGAGAAGTGTTTTATAATTGTTTTCAAAAAGTTTTGAGTTTGCCTTGGCAAATTGACTCCCAGGTATTTTGTATTCTCTGAGGTTACTTTGAATGGGATTTCTCTTTCTAATTCTTCCTGCTGTATCTTGCTATTCATATATATGAAAGTTGTGGATTTATGAGGGTTTATTTTATGTCCTGCAACTTTGCTAAAATTGCTAATTGTTTCTAGTAGTTTTTTGGATGATTTTTGGGATTCTCTAGGTATGCCATCATGTCATCTGCAAAGAGTGAGAGTTTTGTTTCTACCTTCCCAGTTATAATTCCTTCAATTTCTTTTTCTTCTCTAATTGCTGAAGCTAACATTTCTAATACGATATTGAATAGTAGCGGTGATAATGGGCATCCTTGTTTCACCCCGATCTTATTGGGAATGCCTCTAGCCTCTCCCCATTGAATATAATGTTTGTTGATGGTTTCAGGTAGATACTGCTAATTATTCTAAGAAATAGTGTGACCTTTAATTTTGAGGTTTAATTAGTTGTTTTCAGGAGTTTGATAATTCTAAAATTATTCCTCCTTGACTGGTTTTCTACATCTGCTATTTTGATAATTATTTTACTTGCTCTTGTTATTTTCAGTTTTTTGGTTTTCTATTCATATTTCTTGCTGTCTCATATAGTCATTGATTGCTGTTTAATCTATTCTAGTGTTACTTTAGGAATACTGTACTTTTCATGCTAAGCCTTTCTTCCAATTTTTTTTCAATTACATGTAAAGATAGTTTTCAACATTATTTCCTGAATTGAGGTCTTTGTGCCAGGACCAGGTGTCATCATTCCCTGCTTTGTTTTTGGGAGTGTTGTTGACCCTATATGGTCTCTTCCCTTGGTTCTTTTTTTTTTTTAAGAAAGATTTTATTTATTTTGAGTTTTACAATTTTCCCCCTATTCTTGCTTCTCTCCCCTTACTCCCTAGAGAAGGCATTCTTTACATTGTTTCCATGGTATACATTGATCTCAGTTGAATGTGATAAGAGAGAAATCATATCCTTAAGGAAGAAGAATAAAGTATAAGAGATACCAAAATTACATAATAAGATAACGGGTGTTTTTTTCTTTTCTAAATTGAAGGTAATAGTCTTTGTTTAAACTTCACAATTCCTTCTCTGGATACAGATGGCATTCTTCATTGCAGATAGTCCAAAATTGTCCCTGGTTGTTGCGCTGATGGAATCAGCAAGTCCATCAAAGTTGATTATCACCATCACCCCATGTTACTGTTATTCCCTTAGCTTTTGAACTAACCTCAGCATCCCCTGGTTAGACCTTCTGGCTTTTTCTGGTTTAAGGTTCATTGATCTTTAGCCCCTCTAATTACATCTTATGACTTGAGTGAGTTGATACTCCAGAATGTAGGCATACCATTCTTGTTACTGTTTTCTCTTAGTGGTTTTGATGGTTTTCAGCCACCCTGATGAGGCTTTCTCAGGTAGGGAAGGTGGGGGACTGATAAGCTTGTACTTTTACTACTTACTGCTTCAGCATACAGAGCTTTGCAGTCCACACAGGTATCTGGCTCATTATTGAGTCTTCTGAGAGGCTCTTAGCTTATTTATTTGCTTGAACAAGAGCACTGACTTTTCTGGTACTTGTCTTTTCTGTTGTCTTCAGGCTTCTGGTTAACTTATTACTCAGTTCTGCCATAAGAAGTTCTTTATTGTATTTCTTAATCTTGTTTTTTTTAATCTGGTGCTATTTTAGATTTTTCCTAGAGTAAAGGTATTAGAACCACTATTCAAGAAGCCATTTTATTCAGAAAACCTGTTCTTATCTTTTGTTGTTCATTGTATCTAAGATGAGAAGGAAAATTTAATTTGGGAAAATTTTTGTATTACAGAATCTCTGATATCCAAAATCTTTGAAAATATAAAACAGATATATGATTGAAAATGGTTTGCTGTAAATGCATCAGAATTCCATTGTTAACCCTATAAGATTTAGACTCCCCACTTTTTTTGTGAAAAACTATCTACCTTTTGAATTAGTAATAAAAATAGACATGTATCCTTTCATTTTCTTTGTTCTTATTTTAAACTAGAAGTAAGGAAATTAGGCCAGAGAGAAACTATTTATTATCGTCATATGTAAATCCATTTATTTGGACAAAATATCTGGTATAATGGAAAGGATGCTGAGTTTGAAGTCAGAAAATGTTCATTTAAATCCTAGCTTTTCTGCTTTACATGAATTGGACAAATGACCTGGACATCCTTTTGAAAGGACCAGACTAAATTATCAACATGGGAGAGTGAGACCCAGAATATGTAACATTTAAGTATGATATTGTGTTATATGGTACAAAAGGTTGCATAAAAGATTTTTTTTTTCAATTCAGGGTAAAGGAAATATGGGGAAAATCTAAGATTGAGTTTACTACTAACTGCTGTTTCCAAAACCACTGTTCATGGTTTTTGGGTCTTAAAAAAAATTGTGGAAACTGGTGTCCATATACTTGGGCTTATTTGCTTATATCAAATACTAGTTCGGTTTCTACAATAGTAGTCTTGTTTTTCCTCCAGCAGAGGACAGCCTATCTCTGTATAAACTTACTAAAAATAACTTGTGAAAGACTATTTTTCATCTGTGTACCAGAGAATGGATAAAATGTTAGTCACTTTCCATCTCCAGTAGCCATATTCTTTTCTGTTTGTTCTAGGGCAATAATAAAATTTTAGGGTTAATTCCATTGGGAATGTGAGCCATAAGAAAGATTTTGTTGATTATAACAAAGTATGATTTTACTTAGTGGCCTTTTTAAGGGCAAAAGAATCTTTTCATTGAGGAAGAGAATTGAAGGGCTTTAAGTAGCTTTTTAGATATAAAAAGAGCTCAGAGAGCTAAGCTGTATTCTTAAACCTAATGCATAAGAGAAGAATGATACTCATGCTCTAGCTTGTTTTAAGGATTCAGTCATCAATTCAATCATTCAATCAGCATTAGATTTTGGTGGAACCTTAGAGACCATTTAATCTAGAGATTCTTAACTTTTTTTCTTTTTTCCTTTTTTTTATCATGAACCCCTTTGACAATTTGGTATGGCCTGTGAACTCCTCAGAACAATGCTTTTTTTTAAATTCCTAAAATAAAATACGTAAGATCACAAAGGAAACCAATTACTAAAATAATATACCTTAGTTCCTCCCCTTCTTAGAAATAAGGAAATCAAGACCTGGGTGGGGAAAGAATTTATCCAAAGTGACACAGTGGAGTCATTGGCAGAGCTCATCTGATTTCTGAGAGAGCCCAGGATTGTGATGCTTTGTGAATTCTCTCTCATAGGCTCAAACCGTCCAAGTTGCTGAAGTTGAGCCACAAGCTCAGCCACAGCCTTCACCAGAGCTCCTACTTCCCAATTCTCTGAAGCCAGAAGAAGGTCTTGAAGTCTGGAAAAGCTGGGCCCAGACTAAGAATGCTGAACTGGAGAAGGATGCCCAGAACCGTCTTGCACCCATTGGCCGTAAGTATTTGGGGCTTGGTAGTTTCACATCAACTCACTTTTTTACTCCTGGAAATGTAAGAGGGCAGAGAAATGGGGAGAGAGGAGCAACAAAAGCAGGTTTTATGGGATAGATTATTTTTCCTTTTTACAATCCCAGATTAGTTCAGTCATATTCTTGGGGAGAAAAAACAAATACTTCCCAAATGATTTAAGAGATTCATGGAATTGATCATAGCAGGCTTTGTAGATACTACAGGATTGTCCTGCTAACCACTTGTTTGAAGACCTTGAATTATTATTTCATGCTAACCTATTAACATTTTGTTTCCTTTGGTATAGATGCATCTCAAATGTATATATTGAAAGTTAGATTGAATTACAAATCAGTCTGGTTTTGAGGCAAATGATCAAGAGCTGGCAAGATTATTCTAAGTGAGGGAGTTATCTTGTGTGGATGAACCTGCAGGATAGAGATAAGAAACTATTGGCTGTTGCTGAAAGATGGGGTCAAACAAGAGACAGCATTATGTACTGCAAAGAGGGTTTGGACTTGGAGTCTTAAAGTTCTGTGATCACTTAGACAAGCCACATAACTCCTCCAAGTTGAAGTTATCACATCTCCAAGTTATCATCCCTAGAGTATTTCTCCTCTGGAGAGTTGTAAAGCTCAAATAAAGTACACTTTAAAGCACTACATTGTTGTCAGCTATTATTATCCCCCAGCCTTATAATGACCATGTGAACTTTTTGAAGTTCTCCATCTCTTTGCTTTCATCTCTTAGATTTGTATGGAAAAACCATCTGTATAATTGGGCATTTGGGGATTAATTTAAAAGTATTTTGCCAGTCTCTGGTAAAGGGAATAAAAGGAAAGAAAGAAGGATTTGTTAAGCACTTACTATGAATAGAATTATACAAATATCTCATTTAATCCACACTTTATAAATAGTATCTAATTTAATCTTCATGAGAGGCCAATGCTATTTTACAGTTTGGTTTACATTAGACAGTGGTTACGTGACTTACCCAAGATCACACAGCTAGTTAAGTGTGTAAGGCTAGATTTTAACTCGGACCTTCCTGATTCTAGGGCCAGCACTATATTCACTGTGCTACCTATGTGCCTCTGATAGGAATGGTAATTTCTCTTCTGAATCTGTAATAATACTCCACTGGTACTGGAGTAGAATTTAACAGGAAGAAGAAACGCCCTGGTCATAGCTAGTTACAATGAATCTGCTGGAGACCTTAAATTTGATAGGGTTTTTAATGGCATAGGCACAGCTGGTCCACTTGTTCATCTTTATAACTTCTTTTCAGGTCGCCAGCTCCTGAGATTCCAGGAAGATCTTATCTCCTCAGCTGTGGCAGAATTGAATTATGGTCTATGCTTAATGACACGGGAGGCTCGAAATGGAGAAGGTGAACCATATGACCCAGATGTGCTATACTATATCTTCCTATGTATTCAGAAGGTAGGATTCAAAAATCTTCCCAGAGTTGTGTGTTTTATCTCATAATTCCAGCTAGGACTTGTTTGAAGGTAGAATAATAGGGGTGCATGGGTTTTTAATTCAAACTGAATACTTTGGGGTTTTTCCCAGTGAAAGCAAAGTAATATAATGCCAATCAGTCAAATATTTATTTCTCAGTCATAATTCTTTGGGTTTTTACTTAACAATTGTTTATTTAATGGAAATTGATGAAATCCTTTACAGATATCCCATGTTCATTTTAAGCCATGGTTTGTTATACTTAGCTGCCTTTTTTCTTAACCAACCATTGAAAAGGCATAACATTTTGCATTATGGGCTTACATTAAAGAAAGATGTTTTAGCTTAGGTACATTTATGACATTTTGTTACAAAGCTTAGTGAGAGAATTAAATTTTAATCCTAAGTTTCAGAAAACAGATTTTAAACACACCACAACATAGGACAGGCAGTACAGTATAGTTAAAAATAGTCCTAAATGAGACAGGAAGTTTGGGATCCACTTCTGTGTGGTCTTGAAATAATTTGTATAGATCATAGAACTAGAGCCAGAAAGGATTTCAGGGGCCATCTAGTCCAAACTTCCTCATGTTTTTGTTTGTTTTAACAGGACCTTTGATTTCATTGGTCTAGGGGACTTAGAGAGTTGCCTGGGGGTACTGAGGGTAAATGACTTGTCCAGCGTCACACTGCCACTCTGTTTCAGAGGCAAGACTTGAATGTAGGTCTTTATCACTCTAAGGTAGGTACAGAGGAGGAAGCTAAGCTCTAGAGTGGATGTGACTTGGCCAAAGTCACACAGGTAGCAAACACCAGATGGGATTTGAACCCAGTGCTACTTCATTGTTTCATGCTGCCTCCAGCATGTCACTTAAATGTGAAATGGGCACTATTATAACTACTATATGTACTTCATGGGGGTGATTGTGAAAATCAAAGGAAAAAATGGATAAAGATGATAATGGTCCTGAGAGAATAAAATGGTGTTGCTGTTGAAACATGGGATTTAGAATTATGAAAAGTCATCAGAAAATTGAATAGTACAAGGAAATTTCCAGAGGAGAAAGAACTGGCACAGCAAAGAGAAGGGAGTTAGCTGTCTGGCTGGGATATATAAACCTATTCCAAGGTGCCCCATGTTTAGTCTGCTACACAATTTATGTGTTTTATGGGCAGGTACTATCCTGCCTTCCTGAGAGGTTTTATTAATTAAGCCTCTTATCTTTTTTATAAGGAAAAATAAATTAAATTTTTATGAACATGTCCATTTGATGAGAAAATTCAGAACAAGTGCAGAAAAGGGAGGTAAGAATCATATGGTGGAGGCAGTGTCAGAAGGAACAGGGTTGGATTGCCAACCCCTCAGCTTCTGCAGACAGTGAACAGTGAAGTGATGAGAGGATCACAAAAAGAAGAAACCTCTCCTTGCAGGGCTCCCCCTTCTCCTAAGAACACACTCTACCTCAAGAAGCATGTGGGTACTTGAAGTTCATGGGCAGGAAGGGGGATGGAAGTTGTACAGACAATATTGCTAAGACAGAGATAACATCAGATGCTGCTATTCATCAGTAGTGACTCCCATGGTAGGGAAAGTTCCCCCCTTCCCCCTCCCCCTCCCCCCTCATGCTCTGCCTTGGTGCCAGCCTTACTCAGCCTGCAATGGCCATTGACTAAGAGATGTCCTTGGACGTGGAGGAAGCCTACAGTCTGACGTGTTTCTCTTAACTGTTTTTTGTTGGTTTTTTTGGGGGAGATACACCTTCTTTGGAAAGAGCTAACTTGGAAGATTGTTTGTTTCTACTGTGACTCTATTTTTTTTGTAGTATCTTTTTGAAAATGGCCGAGTAGATGACATATTTTCAGATCTCTATTATGTTCGGTTCACGGAATGGCTTCATGAAGTTCTGAAGGACGTTCAGCCTCGAGTCACGTCTCTTGGTAAGTCACCCTCCTGGTCAAAGTGTCTTATCCTGCCACTATCTTGAGTTCTTGAAGAGAGAAATCAAAACATGGTGGGTTTAGAACCAAAGTGACCTTTTTAATTATTGACAGTTTTCCCCTTCCCTGTTGGGTTATTTTGCATTCACATTTCCACTGGGAAGAGAACTTGAAAATCAATAAAATTCTCTCCTTTGTCCACTGAAAACTTGTGAATATCACATAATGTGTGGGGATACCAGTATAAATCATAAACTTCAAAACATTTCAAATCTCAAGCTTTTTCATGTGGTTTACCATGTTTAAGAAAATAATGGAATATTTTAAGACAGCAGCCATGGTGTTTTAATATTCAAAAAAGATATTTCTCAAGTGCTTTTCCTGCTTTTTGCTTATCACTTGTCTTTTATTCATTTTGGCATCACCAGTCTTGGATTTGAAACCTTGCTCTCCAACTGTAACCTTAGGCGAAACAATTCCCCGTTATAGGTCATAGGTCATTATTCTCTCTCTCTCTCTCTCTCTCTCTCTCTCTCTCTCTCTCTCTCTCTCTTTTAGGATTTTTTGCAAGGCAAATGAGGTTAAGTGGCTTGCCCAAGGCCACACAGCTAGGCAATTATTAAGTGTCTGAGCCTGGATTTGAACCCAGGTACTCCTGACTCCAGGGCTGGTGTTCCATCCACTGTGCTACCTAGCTGCCCCATATTTTCTTCATCTCTAAATGAGAATGATTTGCTCTCTAAGGTTCCTTCCATATATATCCTATTAACTTTGTCAGTATGAAAACATATTTTGTTTAAAAAAATGTTTTCTGCCAGTTTTATTTGTTATTTAGTCATTTGTAGGGTGGTTCAAAAGAAATTAACCTAAACTACAACTATAATAGATCTCTTGTGAAATTCATATCTTGGTGCAAATTTGGCACAAAACATTCAACACTGGAACAAAAGGGGGAAAAAATTTTCAGGACTGAAAAATTCTAGTTTGATTTATGAAGGAATCAGCAAGCATGGTGGTTCAACAAAGGATCAAGATTACTAAAGAATGAATTGGGTAAAGGGAAGTAGATGACAACCAGATAGCTATATGGATAGAACTGTGCCTATGCCTTCAAGCATAACCTATCTTTCCTCAGGGACCTTTTTTTTTTTTTTGCCAATTCAATATGTGCCTTCTGGTCCTCAGTGGAGATTATGGAATTAATTCTATTCTCCTAGGCCCACAAAATGTATTCTTTTTTTTTTCTGGACACAGATTTGGAGAAAAGCTAAACTGTAGATGATATATGTATGTTCACTAACTAAAGTGAGTGTACTTTTATCTGCTAAGCTAGTTAAGTGAGAATATGTACCTAAACTCCTAGCTGGGACACAAGCCTAAGTCAATGTCTTAGCCTGACTCTGAGCCCTAAATTTTTTTTTTTATTGAAATTGTAGGGACAGCTAGGTGGCGCAGTGGAAAGAGCACTAGCCTTGGAGTCAGGAGTACCTGAGTTCAAATTTGGCCTCAGATACTTAATAATTACCTAGCTGTGTGTCCTTGGGCAAGTCACTTAACCCCATTGCCTTGAAAATTTATGAGTTACACATTTTTCTACTATTCCCCCACCCATGGCAGCCAACAATCTGGTAAAAGTTATTCATGTACATTTGTGTTTAACATATTTACATTAGTCATTTTGTGTATGAAGAATTAGAACTAAGGGGAAAGAAAGAAAACCATGAGATAGGAAAGAAAAAAGAGAAGTTTTAAAAAAGTAAACAATAGTATACATTCAGATTCCATGTTTTTTCTCTCAATGTGGATGACACTGTCTATAGCAAATCTCTCAAGGTTGCCCTTGATCTCTGAACTGCTAAGAGGAGCTGCATCCATCATAATTGATAATCTCATAATATTATTATTAATATGTACAATATTCTCTAGGTTCTGCTCCCTTCATTTCCATACTTCTCTGAAGTCTGACTGCTCATGATTTCTTATAGAACAGTGGTAGTACTCCATAACATTCATTTACCATAGCTTGTTCAACCATTCCCCAGTTTATGGATATCCCCTCAATTTTCAGTTCTTTACTACCCCAAAGAGAACTGTCATAAATAATTTTGAACATGAGACTTTTCCCGGTTTTTATGATTTCTTTTGGATATAGTATTTGTATTGCTGGGTCAAAAGGTATGATCAGTTTTATTTGAGTTCTAAATTTGTAGTTGCAGGAATAGCCAACTAGTCAATAGGCTTGGCCTCTAAAAGGATCTCTAGAAAAAAACGAGAGTTATCTGTAAGTCTAAGGATTCTATTATGTGAAAGAGGCACCTAAAGTAGACTAGAACCCCTAGCAGGGCAAGGTGGTCCCAGGTAGCTCTGACTTCTTATGGAACTTTGTTTCTACCAACCCAGAGCAAGTACTTCTTTGTTCACAACACTGTTACAAAAGATTGTTCAACTGTGTAGGTCATCTGCTTTGGCCCACAAAACAGGGAGTTACAAGTCATTTAATATGTTGGCTGATATACTGAGGAGGTGTTTGTTTTTTATAAGACTTGAAGACAGGTTAAAATGAGTAGAAAATATTGAACTGAAGGCGGAAGTGCTATCATTACTCCATGATCTTTAATACTAGGCATTCATTTCTTCCATTTTGTTCTTTTTTTTGTTCTTTGAAACACTTTCCATATCCATAATGTGCCAATCCTCTCTTTTTTGTAGGTTATGTCCTGCCCAGCCGTGTGACAGAGGAGATGCTGTGGGAGTGTAAGCAGTTAGGGGCTCACTCCCCCTCCACACTCCTTACAACACTCATGTTTTTTAACACAAAGTAAGTGTTTCTGGGAGAATAGTAACCTAAATGTTGTGTGGTAATTGCACTTGAGACACAGAACAGTGGGGTGTTATGCTTTTTCTTCCTGCCTCACCCCCTAACACTTAAGATCAAAGAAACAGATCAGCCTAGGATCTGAGAGGAATCCAGTTTGTTTCTGAATTATTTTTTTTTTAGAACCCAAGGTTCTCTGTGCCCCTGGGTGGTGAGCCAGAATCTGTCTATAGCTATTTAGGTTCCCTGGCATCTTATAAAATTCTTTTGTGTGACCTCAGATACTTCTCTGAGCTACTTGTGGTCAGTGGGTGAGTAAAGTTGTCCTTCCTACATCCTCCTTAGGGGTGTCACATCATTTTAATATCTCCTTACTTTATGATTTAGGTACTTTCTGTTGAAAACAGTAGACCAGCACATGAAACTGGCCTTTTCCAAAGTTTTACGACAGACAAAGAAGAACCCTTCAAATCCCAAGGATAAGAGCACAAGTATCCGGTATCTGAAGGCACTTGGCATACATCAGACTGGCCAGAAAGGTAGGGAGGTTGAGCCTTTTGGGTAATAGCTAACCCTATCTCCTGTTGTGCTGTGACAAGAGTTAATTTGAAATGAATATAGGCAGAAAATAACCAACCTGCCCTGGTTGTCCACTGCCTTCTACCCTCCATCCCCCACTTTGCTGATCTGCAGGTAGCAACTGAAAATTGGTCCTTGTTACATCCTGTAATCCTTAAACTCACTTCTGCCCAGCCAGGTGAGATGCTCTAACTTTATCCTTGCAAAAAAAAAAACAAAAACAAGAGTTCCAGAGAAAGCAGTGTGAGCTCCATGTTTCTTCCTAAAATGGTGAAAGGAGATGCCTTCTGGCTCACTGTTCAGAGGTGTGGGTGTGCATGGGCTCTGGAGTTGTCTTTCTCTCAGGCTGTGTTCTAGCCAGACCTGCAGAAGAGCAATCTGACACGTAAATATGGTGGGGGTGGTTTCTGTAGTTACAGATGATATGTATGCCGAGCAGACTGAGAATCCAGAGAATCCACTGAGGTGCCCCATAAAACTCTATGATTTCTACCTCTTCAAATGGTGAGGCTTCTTTCTCTATCTTTTGTTGGGAGGGGATAATTTGATCCCTGGGGAGAAGTCTCTTTCATGGCTGAGGAGGTATTAAGAAATTTTCAGATTCTCCCCAAACATCAGCTAACACAAAGATAACACATTTTCATTTATACCATCTAGATTTTTCTGTATCTGTATCCTAGAGAGCAATTCCTTATGACAAAATATCTTTAAAAGAGGGGGAAAAAATCAAAACTGATGGATATTTTTTTAAAATCACATAATATATTTTTAGAAATATAGTATTTTGGCTTATTTTTGCCATTGTGTCGTTTCTTTTTGTTCTCCCTTTTCCCAGGGAGTGAGGAATCCCATGGGATATATAGAGTCTCAGTGCTCATTGAAGGAAATTCAAGAAAAAAAGTTTGTGAAAGCTTAGGAGTGTCTGGTTCAGGGGTGAGGGTAGGATGTAGTTTTAATATTGTTTCCCTTTTCTCAGTCCCCAGAGTGTGAAAGGCCGAAATGACACATTTTACCTGACCCCTGAGCCAGTAGTGGCACCCAACAGCCCAATCTGGTATTCAGTTCAGCCGATCAACAGAGAGCAGATGGAGCAGATGCTTACCCGGATCCTGGTGATACGAGAAATTCAGGAAGCTATCGCTGTGGCTAACGCCAGTAACATGCACTGAGCATCTCCTTTCAGCCACAATGGGGAGAATCAAGGAAAAACTGTACAGACTTTCACACTAAAGAAGAGGCCTCAGTTTTTTTCTTTTTTCTTTTTTCTTATTGGTGTAGTTATGAAGCCCTTTTAGGCTGCTTCTGTTGAAAAAAATATATAAAAGTAAAATCTACCCACCATGCATCATCATAAACCTGTGACAGACTGTTGTACCTGCCGGAGCAATACATTTCTGAAAGAGTTGGATACCCTGGAAAGTTGCTGGCTAACTTTTTTTTTTTTTTTTTTTTTTTGCTGGGGCCTGGGGAAGGGGCCTGGACTGCAGAGGAGAAAATATGGCCCCGTCCTCACCTCCAGAGAGAACAGAAATTATGATGGATCTCCCTTCCTGCCCTGGGGTGCCTGCCATGCCTGCCTTCCCCAGGGACCTGGTCGGCCTTGCCTGTCACTGGTTGTAGCCATGTTCTTTTTCTTTCTTTGTGCTCAGATGTTAACTTGGCATCTTTATGGAAGAAAAAATAAGGGGAGAGAACTTCAATTATGATTTATTAAAGACAATTTCTATTCAGCCCCGTTAAGACAAATGACAATTTTAGGTGTTAAAGTAAAAACTTTACCTTTTTTTTTTTTTTTTTTTTTTTTTTTGGCCTAACATTGAGGCCTTAAAACTTGAGGCACATGTGCCTGATGGAATTCTTGTAACATACACTTGTGTATCATATAAAGATACAACACTGTTTCTCTTATGTATTCTTACTCTAGTTGTTTATTAAGAATGACAAGCACGTCTTTTCAACATGCTATTGAACAACGCGTCTTTATTTGGGGAATGTAAAAAATGGGAACAAGTTTAGGGTTATTTTTAACTCCTCCAAGTTTGCCATTTAGTAGAGATAGTTTTTTCTAGTAGAGAGTGTTTTTTTTAAGATTTTTGCAAGGCAAATGGGGTCAAGTGACTGGCCCAAGGCCACACAGCTAGGTAATTACTAAGTGTCTGAGACCGGATTTGAACCCAGGTCCTCCTGACTCCAGGGCCGGTGCTTTATCCACTGCGCCACCTAGCCGCCCCCCGTGGTTATTTCTGAAGGAAAGTTCACAGAATTTTGCAGCTGTTATTTATTCGCAACTAGTTGTTTTATTTAGGCCTAAAGAGATGAAATCACTTTCACCAGAATCACATAGTGGAAGCGGCAGGGACTCGGCTATCTTGACACCAAGTTCAGAGTTCTTTGCAAGTCAGAGAATATTGGGGCTGGAGGGTCACCTAGGTCTTGGTTTAACTTGTATGGGAGGAAAAGTAGTCCCTTTGGTGCCAAGTGCTGTGTGAATATTTAAAAAGTTCTCATTGTTTCCGTTTTATTTTCAACTCTTCTAAGGTATATAAATTATTTCTGAAAACACTGGAAAAACAAGTTTATTTGCTACTACGTTTCTAAAGAAAAGTCCCTTGTATTCTTATAAATGAGCTTTAAAGTGCTGAGAGCAGTGTGGCCGGGAGAGAAGCTGTGTCCTGTTCCTAAAACAGGCCAGGACCCAAGCGGCCTCCTGGCGGGGGCGCCGCCCCAAGCCCGTGCCGCCCTCCGCCGCCCAGGCGGCCAGCACTGGCTGGGCCCTGGCACTGCCCTCGCTGTGGCTCGTGGCTGGGGCCGCTGCCGGCCGGCCTGCCGGGGCTGCCGGGGCCGGGGCGGGGCGGGGGCGCTGCAGCCGGGCCCCGCGGGGCCTCCCAGCGGGCCAGGCCCGGCCCCCGGGGGACGAGCCCGAGACGGAAGCCGAGAGCCCGGGGCAGGGGAGCGTGGGCCCGGCCCCTTCCGCCGGGCCCGGCTTCTCGCGCAGGCGCAGGCGCACGCCCCACCTAGCGGGCCTCGCGGCCCCGCCCGCCACGTCGGGCCGGGGCATGCGCAGCGGGAGGCCGGCGTGGCCGCGCCCGCTCCGAGCGCGCGCGCGCGCGCAATGTCCGGACGGCCCGGGCCCGCCCCACGCGCTCCGGCGCCGTGACGCAGCGGGCGGGCTTATATTGGCGCCTCCGCGCCGCCTGCGGCCTCTGCGGGAGCGGCGTCCTCCGCACGCGGTCGCGCGGCTGCTCCGCCGCCCCGGCCCGCCCCGCCATGGCGGACTATCTCATCAGCGGCGGCACTTGTTACGTCCCGGATGACGGGCTCACGGCGCAGCAGCTCTTCAACTGCGGGGACGGGCTCACCTACAAGTGAGGGGGGGGCCGGGCGCGACCACCTGCGGGGCGGCGGGGGCCCGGCCCGGGGCTGCGAATGGCCGGACGGCAGAGGGCAGAGCGGCGCCGCCGCGGGGGGCGGGGGGCGGGCGCGGGCCGGGCCGGGAGGCCGGGGCTGGCATTTCAGGCCCAAAATATCCCGGGCCCGCACATGCCGCTGTCAGTCCGGCCGCGCCGGGCCTGGCCACCTCGGGGGCGGGCGGGCGGCGGGGCCGGGCGCAGGGAGGGGGCGCCCTGGAACCCTCCCTGCCCTCTCCTTGCAGCGACTTCCTCATCCTGCCCGGCTACATAGACTTCACCGCAGACCAAGTGGTAAGTAGCCCCCGGCCCTCCGGGTGGGCAGCCCGGCAGGACGGGCGCCCACTGACGGCCGCTTCTGCCCTCAGGACCTGACCTCTGCACTTACCAAGAAGATAACCCTGAAGACCCCGCTGGTCTCGTCCCCCATGGACACGGTGACCGAGGCCGGGATGGCCATCGCCATGGCGGTAAGGCTTGTGGAGGCGGGGGAGCAGGCAGGGAGCAGGCAGGGAGCAGGCAGGGAGCAGGCAGGGAGCAGGCAGGGAGCAGGCAGGGAGCAGGCAGGGAGCAGGCAGGGAGCGCCGCGGCCGAACCAGCCGCACTCACTTTTCTCTCTATTAACAGCTAACCGGAGGGATTGGCTTTATCCATCACAACTGCACCCCGGAATTTCAGGCCAACGAAGTGCGCAAAGTGAAGGTCAGTTGGGCAGGACTTTTGATCAGAAAAATTTTCTTTTTAAATGTACAAATACCGGGTACACCAGCGCTGAAGAGATGCTGGGTCCTTCAGGCACAGAGCTACCAAAGCACGGCTGAGACTCAAGGGTGTTTGTCACTTTGGTTATTCTAGCGGTGGAGAGAAAATAAAATAGTTTGTGACTATATAAATAAATTAAATAATAAGTTAAATAAATGAAAGTATGTGTGTGTATGAGGAGGTTTCCACTTTCCAACATTTGGCTTTTTTCTTTTTCTTCTAGAAATACGAACAGGGCTTCATCACCGACCCTGTGGTTCTGAGCCCCAAAGATAGAGTGCGAGATGTGTTTGAAGCCAAGGCGAGGCATGGTTTCTGTGGAATCCCAATCACAGATAATGGCAAGATGGGCAGCCGCCTAGTGGGCATCATCTCTTCTCGTGATATCGACTTTCTGAAGGAGGAGGAACACGACCGCTTCCTGGGCGAGGTTTGCTGCTGCCCCTTGGGCCAGACCTGGACTTGCCATATATTTGTGTGTCCCTGCCCCTAGCAGCAGATTGGTCGTGGTCATATCCTTTGGAAGGCTTCAGTATAAAGAGGGCAGCTGACGTTTAAAGTTAAATCTGGAAAAACTTGTGAAGTTCTGACATTGGTTACTTTCTAGTTATTCTATTCTGGGCAAGTCATCTTACCTCTGAATCTCATTTTCTTCCTGTCTAAGATGGGTTTGACATTTCCTACCAGAAAGAATGGTGCATTTTAAGTACTAGAGAAATGTTATTCTGAGGATCTAAGTGTAGTGAGGATTATTGAGTAGAACCCTGGGGGATGAGGAGGCTTCTTTCTATCTGCTGGACATCCAAGATCAATATCTTTGTTTCATCAGATCATGACCAAGCGGGAGGATCTAGTGGTGGCTCCTGCAGGAGTCACACTAAAAGAAGCTAATGAAATCTTGCAGCGGAGCAAGAAAGGTGAGGATGAGATACACAGGTGACACAAAGGGGGTGCATGGTGAGATGCCAGCTGTGCCTTACCAGAGTCACCTCCACTGCTCCCCAGGGAAGCTACCCATTGTGAATGAGGATGATGAGCTAGTAGCCATCATTGCCCGCACGGACCTGAAGAAGAATCGAGACTACCCTCTGGCTTCCAAGGACACCAAGAAGCAGCTTTTGTGTGGGGCAGCCATTGGTACCCATGAGGACGACAAGTATCGGCTTGACTTACTGGCCCAGGCTGGTGTCGATGTGGTTGTGCTGGTGAGCAGGAAAGAGAGGGAAGAACCGAGGCAGCCGTGTACTGACTTGGCTCTTGGAAATGCCAGGGTTAATGGTACCAATTCTCCCACCCCATTCTAGGACTCTTCTCAAGGAAATTCCATTTTCCAAATTAACATGATCAAGTACATCAAGGAGAAATACAACAACCTCCAGGTTATCGGTGGCAATGGTGAGGCTGAGTGGGGTCATGGGCTCCCTTCTGGTGGCATCATCTTCTCTCCCTTGGCTCAATGATTTGGGCTTTAGGGGTCAGATGCTTTCCACTTCTAGGGCTCTCGATGAATCAGAGGCATGCTGGAATGGGCTTGTTGAGCTGCTCACCTCTGGGAGTGCTGAGGGGAGCCCCACTCAGATACTTTCTCTCTCCCTTACAGTGGTGACAGCTGCACAGGCAAAAAATCTCATTGATGCTGGAGTGGATGCCCTGAGGGTTGGCATGGGCAGCGG
Organism: Macrotis lagotis; assembly: GCF_037893015.1. NCBI lineage: Eukaryota > Metazoa > Chordata > Mammalia > Peramelemorphia > Peramelidae > Macrotis > Macrotis lagotis. The sequence continues at coordinate 104,811,870 of NC_133665.1, read as the reverse complement.
CTCCATCTGCATTACACAGGAAGGTGAGAGCAGGGCTTTGTGCGGTGCCCCCAACCCCCAGGGTCACATTGGGATTTCTCAGAATGATTCCCTTAAGAAGTGCCTGCCCACCTGGCATCAGAGAGCCAAACAGGCTCCTGAGTCTCCTTTGCCCAAGTTCTCTGTGTCTGAGGCCTGAAGGGGAATTCTAGAGAGGGATGGGAATTAGGCCAGGCCTTTGCTGTTCTCTCATTGGCCATGTCCCTGGGTATATATAACAGCTTTCTCTGCCCAGTAACACATTCACCCCTCTTACCCTCCCTCCTTGCCAGGCCTGGCCTCGCTCCTGCTCGCCTTTGCTCAGCTCTGCTCTTCTTTCTCTAAACTCTGGTCTGTTTGTTTTATTTAGTGGCTCCCAAGATCCCTCCAGACATAAAGTCCCACAGCCCCAAATGCCCTTCTACTGTCACGGGCACCTATAGTAAGTCCGGCCTGGCCGGCCCAGGCCCCCTGGCTGACCACTGCCCGGCTGCTTGGTTGACTTTGTAGCTGTAGCTCCCTGGGTTTGTGGCGCTGACAGTGTGTGTTGGGAGGAGAGGGATTCATTGATAGACAGAAAACCTGCCTTGGGCTGCCCTTAGATGGAGCCCCTAGGCCCTTCCCCCTCTTCTGTGCACCCCTGTTTGATGGAGAGGGACTCAACTGGTGACTCCTCCACAGTCACTCTCAGCTGAAGTTTGACTTAGGTCCCTATTCTGCTTTTAAGTTGTCTCCACTGCCTAGGTAGGAACAGGATCCTTCCTTCCATCCTTCCTTCCTTCCAACCCTGGCTAAGCTGCCATCTTGCCTAAGCTCCTCTAGAGGGAAAGGCCTAAGTGTGGGGGGAGCTGGCTTCAAAGGGAGGGTTCTGGAGCCGAGGCTGTTGCCTGCTGTGTGACCACTAACCTGCACAGTGTCCCACCCTGTAACCAGAGCTGGGTGGGAGCTGGGTGGGAGCTGGGGGTGGGGAACCCTTTACGAAGAGCAGTGCTGGGCCTCTTTGATTATCCCAGCTCCATCAAAGAGCACAGATTTAAGTCATAACTTATGGAGAAGGTCCCCTCCCAACTCCTTTGCCACAGGCACTTGGAGAACATAAGTTTGGCTGCTGGGGTGCTGTTCCCACAAATCTATGCAGCTGAACTGACCCTGTTTTCTCTCTCTCTCCTCTTAGTGCTAGCATGTGGGCGACCTCAGGCAACAGCTGTGTACAAGGTCTCCGAATATGCTCGTCGCTTCGGGGTCCCTGTCATTGCTGATGGTGGCATCCAGAACGTGGGCCACATTGCCAAAGCTCTTGCCCTTGGAGCTTCCACAGGTGAGCAGTTCCTTCCTGGTACTGAAAACCTCAGCTCTGACTTCTCTTAGGCAGTTCCCAGTCTTTCCTGCTTTACATCCACCTGTGGCCTAGACAGGAAGGAGGATCCTGGGAATGAGCCTGGTTTTGTGGTTCCTAGAAACCCGCCTTCCCTGTCCACAGGGTCTGAGTAGAGGCTTTGTCTCCCTGCAGTGATGATGGGCTCTCTGTTGGCGGCCACCACCGAGGCCCCTGGCGAGTACTTCTTCTCTGATGGGATCCGGCTAAAGAAATACCGTGGGATGGGCTCCCTTGATGCCATGGACAAGAACCTGGGCAGCCAGAACCGTTATTTCAGGTGAGGGACACAACTGTCCAGAGAGCTTCCATTTACACCTTCCGGTGGCTGGTGCCTCGTGTCCACCCATTGCCGTTTCAATGAAGGAGGGAAGATGGTGTGAAAAGGAACAGTTTTCAAGAGTTTTCCTGCAGTTCTTGGCCAAGTCCTCAATTTGCCTATTTAGAAGTTGGGCAAGCAAGGAAGAATCCTAACCCTACTTGCATGCTGTGCAGCCCACCGCTTGACTATGGGTGGGAGGAAGGGAACCCTTCAAGTCCTGCCTTTATTTTCACCCACAGTGAAGCAGACAAAATCAAAGTGGCTCAAGGGGTGTCCGGGGCCGTGCAAGACAAAGGGTCCATCCACAAGTTTGTTCCCTACTTGATTGCTGGCATCCAGCACTCCTGCCAAGATATTGGTGCCAAGAGTCTAACTCAAGTCAGGTGAGAAGGATGAGCATTGGGCCCTCCTGGGCAGACTTGAGGGGGAGGTTGCAGATGTTATGTCATTGCACCCTCTGGTCCATGCTCTGATGAACAGACAACCCCTGTTCTTCAGAGCCATGATGTACTCAGGGGAGCTGAAATTTGAGAAGAGGACGTCATCTGCTCAGGTGGAAGGCGGCGTCCATGGGCTCCATTCGTAAGTGTCCCAGATGCCATCTACTTCTTTCATAGGCCACTCCAGGTACATCCTATGTTTTCATAAATCTTTTTCTTGCCCAACAGGTATGAGAAGCGGCTCTTCTGAGAAGTGGCCACATTTGCTTTTACTGCCTCTTGCCTCTCCCTCTCTAGGTTTTTGAATAAAAAACTGGATATGATGGTCTGTGGCTTTTGTCAAGTAGAAAAGTTGGGTTTGGTGGTGGGGAAGAAGGCGGTTAGTCACTCAGCTAAAACTGGGAAGTTTCTGCCATCTCATCTCTGGGATTTCACTGTCTCTGCCAACTCCAATCAGTCTGGGGAAAAGGTCCTATAGGCAACTCCAATATCCACCCAACAGCCATTTGTTAAGAATATAAAAAGACAGGCCCTGCTTTTCAAGGCTTTTCCAGTATAAGAGGAGATAACAAACAAGGAGGGAGGAAAGGAAGGGTGGGGGGAGCAGGGCCAGGTTATCACTGTCTTCAGGTAGCTGTTGGACTATGGGGTCCTTGGGGATTGCACTTGGGCAGCTTAGTGTTTTGAGGATGGGACAAGGAATAGTGGAAGAAATGCAGATTTTAGCTCCATATGAAGAGAAAGTGTCAAACCGTAAGAACTATCCAAAAGTAGAACACACTAAGAGCCAGTAACCTCCCCTTCACCCAGGAGGTGGTCTTGGCTGGACAGCTACTTAAAACTGACCAGCAAGCGCACCAAGAAACAGAATCCACCATGTCTGTTGTAAGTGCCTGTATGTAGGAGATACAGCTCAGCCCACTGAGGTAGGAAGAGAGGAGGATGGCATAGGAGCAGCCCTCAAGTCTTTTGGGCTGGAGAGATGGGACAGATGACCTCACCTGAGTCACAAAGGTGGAGGGTGTGAAGCCAGGCTAAGGAGAGGTCTCCACAGCCAGAGAAGTAGAGGGAGGTGGTAATGAGTTCAGGGTTGATTGAAAGGAAGAGTGTACCTTAGGTTTTAAAGAACTCCAGGAACTGAGCGGTGGGGGGTGTGGGATTTAGGTAACAGCATGGGCCATGCAAGGGGGATATTGAGGTTAGAATATAACTCGGAGGAAGAGTAGCAGGAGAGAGAAAGCTGACTGGGAAGGAAGGGCACCAGGATTGGCTGCCACAGAGACCAAGGAGCCTTCCCAAGAAGGCAGCCAAATCTAACAGGAGAACACTAGCTTCAGCACCTTAATCAGTCTATGGTTCATCCAAGCACACAACAGTCTTGTTCCTTTGGCAGCACTCTCCCATGTCTACACTTGCTCTTGTTCACTTGGCTTCTTCCCCCTGGGCTCCTGCTGAGCCTCATGTAAAATCCAGGTAGTAGGACTGCCGCTAGGTGGCGCAGTGGGCAGAGCACCGGCCCTGGAGTCAGGAGGACCTGGGGTCCAGGTGTGAACAGCTGAGTCACAACTAGTCATGGAGATGAGGAAAGGCCAGTTTGGCTTGGAGAAGTAAGATGGCACCAGGTGATGAAGGGCTTTAAATACCATTTAAGACACTAGCTGTGTGGCCTTGGGCAAACCACTTAACCCCATTGCCTTGCAGAAAGACAGGTAGCATTGCATAGTGGATAAAGAACTGGACAAGACCTGGATTTGAACCCTCTAAAATGTACTGGCTGTGACCCTTTTGCCAAAAGTGGGGTCTCCTGATGTTAGTGATTCACTCTGAGGGCCAGTCCCTTTTCCCTGTTTTCACTCATTTGATAGTCAAATGTGCTGGTTCCTTCTCTGCTGCCTGCCTGCATTTCAAATCTAAATTTTAGATCAGCTTTTTTTTTCACCTTTTTTGTGTGAGACCGCCTTCTCAGGCTAATGTTTTGTTGAAGTAAAAGGTGGAAGTTAACAAATTTACAGGCCCTCTGGAATTTAAAGAGCCCTTGAAACTTAGGTTTAAGAATTGCCAACATAGGGGCAGCTAGGTGGTGCAGTGGATAGAGCACCAGCTCCGGAGTCAGGAGTACTACCTGAGTTCAAATCTAGCCTCAGATACTTAATAATTACCTAGCTGCATGGCCTTGGGCAAGCCACTTAACCTCAATGCCTTAAATAAAAAAGATTGTCAACATAGACCCTGCCATATCACCTCCATTTATTTCTCAGATACTTAAAATAAAAAGCTATCAGCACACATGACCTCCCAGCTAGCTCAGGGCTGTCCAAAATGCACCCCAGGGTGATTTTGGGGGGGGGGCAGACCTGTGGGTTTATTAAATGCAGGACAAATCAAAATTGTTACAATAAAAACTTAAAAGATGCTGCTCCAGCTTCTGAACTTATCCCTTAATGAAAATTTGCTTTTCAAAGTTTTCTCCCCTCTTAAACATTTAATTGTTCCTTATTTAGGCTCAAAAAAAAAAAAAAGGATCCTAAATGTCATTTAAAGCCCTTCATCACCTGGTGCCATCTTACTTCTCCAAGCCAAACTGGCCTTTCCCCATCTCCATGACTACATGTGACTTGGCTGTCCACACCTAGACCTCATTTGCACTTAGTACTTCACACATGAAACCTTCTCATCCTCTGCACCCAAGCTCCTTGGGTCTCTCACATCTTCTGTTTTATTTCCTCTTGCTTGGTGGTGAATGCCACTTCAAGAACTAGGTACATGGAGCTACTAGCATTCTGGGGTTCTGGCCAAGGTTCAAAAACATCCATACAGCACTTCTCAAAATTGGCAGTTCCTGGTCAAATCTAGAATTAGCCTGCTTTGATTGGGGGATGGGAAGGAGGAGTTTTCTCTTTACCAACAAGCAGTGGTTAGATGAGGCCAGGAAACAATATTAATACTAGCTCATTTCTCTAAAACCCACAGCATTCAAGGCAAGTCTTCTCCATAGAGTTGTTGAGACTGTGTCAAAGGGATTTGCTGGAAGACTGAATACACACCCTCTGAGGTTACAACCAACTCGGGAATCTGAGCTTTTCAAACACATAAACAGGACAAAGTGTAGACTTCTGTTTGCTTTTCCTCAGTTTATTCCTTTTATAATTTTTACAACTTGTGAAAGGCAAGGATGCCACTTTACAGTTGCAGAAATATCTAAGGTTCAGAGGTTAAATGATTGACCAAAATAATACTTTTCTGAGTCCATTCTCTAATTACAGGAGACCTGTAATTTTCTGAAGCAAAATTCCTCTGCATTTTTGCCTTTTCTTAGAATATAAGTGCCTTGAGGGCTCGACTTTGAGATCTATATCCCCAGTGCTTCTTGAATAATGCAAAATGGAAAGTGATCCCTACTCCAAAGAGACACTCAAGACACAAAGAGTAGGATTAGGGAGAATTTATTCTACATGTGAGGAGGAAACTGGAGCTGAAGGTGAGCCGCCCGGTGGGGGAATGAGGGCAGCACCAGCCACTCGCCCCTCGCTGCACAAGAAGTTGAAGGTAGCACAGGCATTGGGCTGCAAGAGACAAACCAAGAATTCATGAATATGTGTGTATGTGTAGGAGTATATGCATATGTGAGTGCATGTGTGTATAGATATGCAGAGATGTATATGAGTGCACTTAATGTGTATTTGAGTGTGTGTATATATGTGAGTGCAAGTGTGTATGCAAGTTCATGGGGGTGAATATGAATGTATGTCTAGATGTCTGAGTGTGTATGTATAGATGGGGAGGTGCTCCCACACACTGTGCTGCTCACCGTGTCCTGGACCTCAACAGCAATTCCTCGTTTTCTCATGGCCTTCAAAATCTCTGGCTGTAACTTTTCCATGCGGTCTCCAGTACCCACTACTACAATTTCTGTCAGGAAAGAAGCCATTAGGAGGGAGAGAGGGACTAATGAGTCAATAAGATTTGAGGTCAGTGGAAACAGACTTTTACCAGCTGTGTGACCTTGGACAAGTCACTTAATTGCTATCTGCCTCAGTTTCTCAAATTTGTAAAATGGAGACATTAATGACACCTACCTCCCAGGAAAATGAGACTTTTTTTTTAAAGCGCTTCATAAATCTCAAAAGAACTATATTAGTATTTCTTATAACCTAGATCTCTAATCCTACACCCTTAAATGAACATGCTTAGGAGTATGGTTATCTTTAAAATGAAGTAACAGTGTGACAGACTACCATCCAGGGGTGACAATTCTGAGAGTGAATCAAAGCCCTCACCAATTCGAGGCTCTAACATCCAGAAAAGGGAGAAGCTCTCTTCTGTGATATCCTGATGGTTCCCCACCTACCCGGAGAAAGGAAAGAAGAGTTTGGGTCACTACTGAGCAGATGTAATAAACCTCATCCTCAGTTTTCTCTGCCATTTTCTTCCATATCCTCTGGAAGCTCACTCCTTCAGGGACTCATTTTTAATCCTTCCTTATTCTCTGACTCCTAAGGCTGCCTGTACATAGGGCCAGAGGAACCCTGCCATCTCTTCCAAGCTGTCTTTCATCTATTCCCACTCTATGCCAATCTTATTCTTTCAACCTTCTGCATCCAACCTCCAGCATTTGGCTGATATCGGTCTGTCAAAGGTTACCAAGAGATTTAGGCTATTTAAATATTTTAACAGCAAAATCCATGACCTGTTATCAGTTCTCATTCTGTTGGATTTCTCTAATAATCTCTCTTTTCCTGGCTTTCATTATGGAGGGACAATTGTGGTCTGACCATTCCTCATTCTCCTTAATGTGATGATTACCCATCCCCTGCCCACTAAATGGGTCTCTGAAGACTGTCTGGGGTTCTCTTTCGATAATCTAGTGATCTCATCAGCTCCCATGGGTTCAATTACTATTTATATGCTAATGGATCAATCCTATATTTAGTTTTAACTGCTATACTGAGCTCCAGTCCTATAAACCATCTATGAACTGGACATCTTTTTAAAAGCCATTAAGTATTTCAAATTAATTATATTCAAAACAATTCATCAAAAACATTTATAGCAGTTTTATGATGTGAAAAAACAATGTGAAGGGAGTATCTGCCCATCAATTGGGGAATGTCTTAACAAATGATGATAATATGAATGGGATGTGATATTATGGAAATACGAAGAGGGGCAGCTAGGTGGCACAGTGGATAGAGGCACCAGCCCTGGAGTCAGGAGTACCCGAATTAAAATCCAAACTCAGATACATAATAATTACCTAGTTGTGTGGCCTTGGGCAATCCACTTAACCCCATTTGCCTTGCAAAAAAAAAAAACCCGAAGGGGATGGGTTCATGGGAACCTGGGAAGATGTAAGTGCAGTAAGAACAATTTAGAAGAAACAACATGGTAAAGATAAACATTTTGAAAGATCTGGGAACTCTGAACAATGCAATAAACAATTTCAAAAGCCTCATGATAAAACATCCGACCCACCTTCTGACAGAAAGCTGAACTCAGAGCATAAAACGGGACATTTATCTTTTAGGACTTGGCCAATGCAGAAATTTGTTTTGCTTGAATATGCTTTTTTTGTTACAAAATATGAATTCATTTTCAACGAAAATAGGCAAGAATATCCTACTGCCTCCTAGATGTATAGATTCTTCAGCCTAGAATTTAAGGCCCTCTAAAATTGATCCCAGAATACTTCCAGGCATATCTAACAGTGCTACTTTCACCCATGTTACAGATAAACTGGCTACTTTGTTGTTCTCTGACCTCTGCATGATATAGCCCAACTATACACCTTCATACAGGCCATGCCCACACTTGGGATACACTCCCTTCTTGCCTCCACCTCTTAGCACCTGTAGCTTTAAGGTTCACTTTGGATGCTCCTGCCTTCCTAATGTGTTTCCTAATTCCCCTAATTGTTAATGTTTTCTCCCTCTTAAAATTAATTTGTATATATCTGTATGCCTATTATCTACTCCTCCTCCTCAACAGAAAATAAATACATTAACTGTAGGGTCCTTATGTAAATGCTACAGGAGTCTAGTGGGGAGGGAGAATTAGGTCCCGGATTTTGGTCTTGGCAACAGGAGAACAGATCCCTATTCTGGGAGGAAGATAAAGCACTCACATTCCACTGCATGACAGAGTGAGGGACCAAGGCGCAGGGCCCCACGACCCGGTTGCCATTGACAGTAAAGCCCCAGGGGCTGTAGGTATCTATGTACATGACATGGGGAGAATCCTTCTCCAGCAAGGTGATGGTGGTCCTCTGGAACAGCTCATCATCCACGGGGGTCAAGTGGTGGCTCCGTCGGGGCAGCCTGTGTGGAGAAATCAAGGTATATGGCCCAGAGAGGACAAAGAAGGAAGCCCACAGTGGGAAGGGACCATCAGCAATGCCAGGGCAATGTGAGGGGGATGGCAAGGTGTGGGATGAAGGAGACAACCAAGTGAGGAAGGCTGGGCTAGAGCAAATGAAGACATGACTGTGACTTAGGGACAATGAGGCAGAAGATCATCACATAAGAAACAAGTGTTCCCAGCTCTTGTGGGGAAAAGATTCATTCTGTGCAAGAAAGAAATATGAAAGAGGTTTAGAATGTTTTGAAAATTGGAGGGGTAGGGGAAGCTAGGTGGCACAGGAGTAGCTGAGTTCAAATCCAGTCTCAGACACTTAATAATTACCTGGCTGTGTGGCCTTGGGCAAGCCACTTAACCCGTTGCCTTGCAAAAAAAAAAAACTAATAAAAAGAAAATTGGAGGGGTAGAGATTCAATTTGAGAAGGGAAATTTGGGAAGACTTGATGTTAAAAGAAGTTAAAGTATAAGAGTCACCGTGGAAGGAGAAGGAATCAAAGGTAAGTAGGAAAAGGATTTAAAAAGAATATTGTCTGAGGAGAACAGGGTTTGAGGATCAGGAGGCCCTGAGACTACAATCGGCAAAGTGGTCAGCATTAAAGGAATGGAACTGGGGAATAAACAACACTGGAGCTGCAGAACCTCCCCTGCAGTTCCAAAGGAATCAGGATCAGGAATACTGACGCAACAATCTCACTCCCAAAGTCTGGTGGATTCGTGTGGTCACAAACAGTACTGTCAAAAGAAGCCTAGAACCTGCCATCAGCCTCAACTGTGAAGTATTGGACAAGAAATTGAAGACCATGAAAGCAGAGGATGAATTTTCCTCACTACTGACCACTGAAGGCAAAGGGATGCAGAAGAGAAATATTTATTTTACATAGTCTGAGAACCTGATGTGGATTTCTACGAGGCAGGTTAAAATAAAGAAATGACAAACTGAGAAAGATGGCAGAGGAGGAGCCTAGCCTCACACTCCCGTAAACACAAAGATATAGAAAACGGGCTAGATCAGATCTGGAGCTGTCATTTTCACTAACTGTGGAGCCAGGAACACTGCTCCAGGGCAGGAAGAGGCCCCCAGTCTGGCGCAGAGGACCCTGGTCCTAGGAGGTCATCAGAACCGCAGCTCTGTAGTTTAGTGCTCAGGGCTGGGTCAGATTCGGTGCAGAAAGATGAGGGGATGAGGGGATGAGGGGACCTGAGGGAAGTAGTGGCCAGTCCAGTCCAGGGCATGGATTGTCAAGGCCTCTGGCTATGTACTGAGTACATTAGCAAGAACACCAACAAGTAGTGGCTGTATGGTCTGACCTGGACCTTGGCCCTGACCCCAACACGGAGTCCAGAGGTTAGGAAGTCTAAAAGAATGAACAAAGAATCACATCATAAAGCATTATTATGGTGACAAGGACATTCAAGACAAACTCAAGAAAAATGGGAGTAACTCCAAAAAAAAAGTCAAAATACTGAAAAAAATAGAAATGTAAAGTATGTCATACATTAAAACACTGACCTGGAAGTCAGATTAAGGAGAAATAATTTAAGAATCATTGTAATAAAGGCAGCCTGGTGGCACAGTGGATAAAGCACCAGCCCTGGAGACAGGAGCACCTGAGTTCAAATCCGGTCTCAAGACACTTCATAATTACCTAGTTGTGTGGCCTTGGGCAAGCCACTTAACCCCACTGCCTTGCAAAAACCTAAAAAAAAAAAAAAAAAAAAAAATCATTGTAATACCTGAAAAATAAATAAAGGCCCTTAATTTCATACTTAGAGAAATGAAATAAGATTTTTTAAAGATAGAACCTAGATTTCACATTTCAAAAAAATCATAAAAGAAAAATGCCCACTCCCTTAAAACCAGATAGAAATGTGAAAATAGGAAAAACTATTAACTTCTGAAGAAAAAATCAAAATGAATACATTATAACCAAAATTCAGAGCAAGCAGATTAAAGAGCAGACAACTTGACATATGATATTCTGAGAGACAAAAGCTTACAATGAAGAATATCTTGCCCAGCAAAACAGAGTATAATCCTACAAGGAAAAAAATGGATCTTTAATCAGAGGACTTCCAAGCATTCTTGAAGAAAAGACCAGACTTGGGGATGACAGATAAATGAGCAAGCATACAGGACTAAACAATGAACTGTTTACATTTCACATATGGGGAAATGAAATATGTACTCCTTTAGAACTCGTATTATTATCAGGGAGTACAGGACTCTATGATCACAAGGCACCTGAGAACTGCTCTGTTCTGTTTTGTTGATCTTAAAAGAATCTATAGGGAGGGGAGGAGGAACATGCTAGTTTGGGGAGAAGGAAGAAAGGAGAGAAAGGAAATTCTCCCACATAATTGAGGTATGTGAACCTAAGGCTATAGAAACAAGAAGGAAGTGGGGGGGGGGGTGTGGATCAAGTAACACTGGAACCTCACTCTCATCTGAAATAATCAAAGTTAAAGCAATGCACACACCCAGAGCTGGATACAGAAATACCAGACGGGTTCTATCTAGCTCTTGGTGTCTCCATTTGAGATTTTCTTGGCAAAGGTGTTGGAATGATTTGTCCTTTTCTTTTCCAACTCATTTTGTAGATGAGGAACTAAAGCAAATAATGTTAAGTGACTTGCTCAGGGTCAACAACCGGTTAAGTGTCTGAGACCAGATTTGAATTCCTGAAGAAGAGTCTTTCTGAATTCAGGCCAGGCAAGATATCTACAGGATTACCTAACTGCCCCGCCAAAAGGTAAACAGGGAAAAGAGAAATAATGGCAGAATAGATTAAAGGTGGGATCAATTATAAGCAGGATAAATTTTCAAATAGGGCAAGTATGAAAAAGAAGGACAAGTATAAAAGAATGGGTAAAATGCAAAATAATAATGGAATACGAATGGGGATGAATTAGTCTGTAAAAGGGAAGAAATTAATAAAGTAGATTAGAAAGTGGAATGTAACAATGTGTTTATAAGAAATAATGGGGGGCAGCTAGGTGGTGGGCACAGTGGATAGAGCAACAGCCCTGGAGTCAGGAGGACCTGAGTTCAAATTCACTTAATAATGACCTAGCTGTGTGGCCTTGGACAAGCCACTTAACCCCATTGCCTAGCAAAAACCAAATAATAATAATAGTAGAAAAAGAAAAAGAAAAGCATCAACTAAATTTAAAAAATCTATTTTACTTGAGATATGGTAAAAAAGGTAGGGGTAGCAATCATGATTTTAGACAACCCAATAGCAAAAAGACTACTTAAATGAGAAAACTTTTTTTTCTGAATAGTAACATAAGTATAGGCAAAGAGAAAAATGATCACTTTTTGCAGATTAGATGACATTGAAGAATCAACTAAAAAACTGAAACAACCTAAGCAAAGTTGCAGAATAAAATATGAATCCATCTGGTCTCAGATACTTAATAATTGCCTAGCTGTGTGACCTTGGGCAAGTCACTGAACCCCACTGCCTTAAATAAACATTTTTAAATGAATAAATAAATCCAATAAATTTAAAATTAAAATCCAGTAGAGATAGAAATTCCATTTAAATTTTCAAAAAGTATGAAATAAATGAGAACCTACTTGCAAAGACCCATATAGCAACTGTATAAACACAATTACAAAACTTTTCACAAAAACTGGAGAAATATTAATTGCTTATATTAAGTCGAGCAGATTTGATAAAAAAAAAAAAAAACATTACCCAAGTGTATTTACTCATTGAATGCTTTACCAATTAAATAACCAAATGTGCAGGAAAAATAAGCTTAGAGGAACAAAATTTGGTCAAGAATTGCAAGGGATTCAACTTAGAACTGAGTATAGCATGGAAACATTGTGAAGACGAACAGACTGTCTTCTGTGGGGGGAGGGGAGGGAAGAAAGATTGGGGAAAATTTGGAACACTCAAAATAAATAACACTAAAAAGACGGCTAGGTGGTCCCTGGAATCAGGAGTACGTGAGTTCAAATCCAGCCTCAGACACTTAATAATGACCTTGGGCAAGCCACTTAACCCCGTTGCCTTGGAAAAAACCCATAAAACAATTGCAAGGGAATTCATGGAAGAAAAAGTAGAAAGAAAGGAGACCTGAGAACACCAGGTCTGAAACTATACTATAAAGCAGTCAATCCTCTTTCCCAACATCGCTGTTACGGAAGCGCCTCAGTGGAAGGGAAAGACCTCGGAACTCACAAGTCAAGAACGAACGTAACTGAGGGGAGAAATACTAAGTGCAAAGAAAAGAACGGAAGCAAGGAGGCGGGCGCACAGGTCCCGGAGCTCAGGCCCCGCTGCCGCGCAAAACCCTCAAAAAACCCGCCGCGACGCGCCAGCGGGGTCTCCTCACGCAAAGGTCGCAGCTTTTGGGGTGAGAAGCCTCCATTCGACAAAAACTGCCGAGAAGCCCGGAAAAGCAGTTCGGGCACAACTAGGGCGAGGCCCGTGTCCCGCGGCCTGCCAGGAGGAGCTGCAGCCGGGGCAGGGCTGGGAGGGGCCGGGGGCGCACGTGACGCGGGGGGGGCTCCTCACCGGGTCGCCGTCCGTGTGAGCGCGGGCCCGGAGCGCCCCAGGCCCCGGAGCGCGGCGGCGGCGAGGGCGGCCATGGGCGCGCGGAGGCGTCGGGGCGGCGGCGCAGGAGGAGCCGCGGCGCGGGGCCGGGCGGAGGCCGAGTGCGCGCGCCCCCTGCCGGCGTGCGGCGGAGAGCCGCCCGGCCCCGCCCAGGCCCCGCCCCCGCCCAGGCTCCGCCCCTGCTCCCGCCCAGGCCCCGCCCCAGCCCGGCCCCGCCCAGGCCCCGCCCCCTCTCCCTGCGGTTTGCGCCCCTGCTCAGGTGTCCTGCCGGAAGGTGGGCACCTGCCTGCTCGGCCCCCCGGCCCCCCGGGCTTTGGGCAGCCAGCCGGGCGCCAGGCGGGCGCCTCCCCTGCTCAGGTGTCACCGCCAACGCCTCCCCCGAGCCCTCCGAGGGCTCCCCCAGGCCTCCGGCCCCACACCTGCGCCCCCTCTCCGCGGGGGATGAGGGGAGGCGCCGGGGGGGCACGCTCGGGCGCCCCCACCGTTTGCGGCTCCGGCCGCGCCTGGCAGGGGAACCGGACCAGCTTGGCTTGCGGCGGGGGCAAGGCCCGGGACTGTGAGTGCGAGGTGCGGGCGAGCAGCTTCGGATTGGTAACCATCACAGCTAAGGAGTAGAATGGGCGCCTTCAGAAGGGCCTGCGAGGACCCCCCTCTCAGGCAGGGTCTCTAGGCAAAGGCCGACTAACCACCGGCCAGGTATGTCGTAGTGGCACTTTTATGTTCTGCTCTGCACTAGTAAATCAAAGAAACCCTGGGGAAAGGCGACTTTCACCTCAGCTGACCGCCCGGAAAATTAGCAGAAGGCTTCTTGGAGCAGATGAAGCCTGAATGGGGCCTTGAAGAGATTTAAGCAGATGAGACTTCTGACACCTGAAAACAAAGGCTCAAAGACAGAAGAGAGAAGAAAACTGTGGCATAGTGGAATCAGAAAGCTGGCTTTGTAGTTAAGAGGACCTGAGTTCAAGTCATGCCTCATCCACTTAAACCTGTGTGATTTCTGGCAAATATTGATTTCTCACATGAAACGAGAACTGGACTAGATGGCCTCTAATGTCAGATTCCATTATGGGCCATTTAAGGTTGGATTTTTTTAAAAGCATATAATAAGGGCTGCGAGGTGGCCCAGTGGATAGGTCCTGGAGTCAGGAGTACCTGAGTTCAAATCTGGTCTCAGACAGTTACTAATGACCTAGCTGTGTGGCCTTGGGCAAGCCACTTAACCCCATTTGCCTTGCAAAAAAAAAAAAACAACAAACATATAAAGTCAGCACATGTGATCAGTGAACAATAAAAGTGAGGAAACATGTTTGTGCTTCCAAACATATCAATTTATTAAGCAATGCAAGCCACTTGACTTGTCCTCAGCTTGTACCCTGAATTCAGAGGGAGATTTATTTTTCTGCATTAAAAGAAAACAAGATTAGGTAATCTGATCACTAACTGAAGGAAAGATTAGGGGCTTTCTGAGTTTGGAGGGGAACACTGACCAGGTATAATTTCTGAAATCAGAAAAAGCACCCTACTCCCACTCCTGTCTGTATTCAATGGAAGGAAGGGGAAACAGTAATTGATTAACTAGTATGGGGTCAGTTTTCAGATAAGATTTATGGGTCCCACTTCAGATGTCTAATTGTGAGGAAAATATATCAATTTTCAGATCTCATAGCTTTCTGATCAACATAACCTAGATTCTCAGTTAAGGGTCTCTAAGCAACAGATAAAGGTGATCCAACTTCCTAGCTAAGGAGAGCTAAGTTCAAACAATGCACTAAAGTTTTCTCACAAGAGAAAAAAATGAATTAGACTCATAATTAGCTTCAGAACTGAGTCACAAGATAGAATCAGTGTGATTCAATTCCCACTATCCCCCACACATTAATTGTATTACTATATCAACTATTTTCCTGTAAATCAACTTAGAATGGAGACTTATACATAAATACAAAACATGTACAGAGTAGATGGAAGGACTGGAGAGAATAATATAAGGCTGAGATGAAGAGTTAAAACAAGATTACAGAGGTCCTTGAATGCCAAGTTCAGAAGTTTCAGATAAGATCACAGAACATTAGAATTAGATGAGAGATCTTGATTTCCAAACCTTTTATAAAGATGAGCAAAAACTCAAGCTCAAAGAGATGGAATCCACTTTCCAAGGTTATAGTGAATCCATTTACAGCCAAGTAGCTAGACTAGACGCAAGCTCAGGTCTTCTGATTTCAAACCAGTGTTATTTCTAGTGTAATAGCACCAGTGGAGAACTACTAAAGGTAAGTTTCTGAGTAAAGGAGTGGCACATTACATCAGAAGCCCTTGCCTGTCTTCACCAGTACCTTCTTTAGACTGACATCCTTTTAAGGGAGTAATGATGAAAGCCATGCCAAGGGGTTTATTTAGCCTTGGCTTTTTGGAAGATGAACTTTAGTTCAGTTAGGAATTAGCAGTTACAAGGATTGCTGAGAACCTGAAGTCACCATCCAGATCCTGGCAAAGGCACCAGTAACTGCTGATAGTCAACACTGGTTCTGAGGCTACTCAGGTCTCAGAGGCAAGTCCCTTCAAAATGACAGCAAGACTATTAACAGTAAGCACAAAAAAGGAGGGACTCACAAGAGGTTGGAAGGTATTGGGACTGTGGGAAAGGAGCTAGAGACAGGGGCACAGCACAGGGAAGAAGGGACCTGAACACCTGTATGCTGGCTCTGGGCCAGACATGGCAGAAAGGGGACCTGGCTAATCCGATCAGTTTTCAGATATCAAGTTCCCCAAGAAGCACCAGCTGTGGAAGGGGGAGGGGCACCAGGCCAGGGACATCATCCTTTCTTTTCTATTACCAGCACCTGAACACCTTTATTGGGGCAAAAAAAAAGAAAATCCTCTCAATTTTGCTTCCAAGCTCCTTGATAGGACTCCTTCTTGATGTGTGACTGTCTCCTGGTGAGGTATGAGCCACCCTGGATGCTACTACTACTGTGCCTGTCCCCTATATGAGTAATTACTTCAGTAACAGTACTGTTCATATCAAGCTTACATTTCTAGGGTGCAAATTTTATTTTCTATTATTTTAAAGAGCAGGAAAGGTGAAGTTATATGAGCCACAGGGCTAGAAGGGGTCCTGAAGGGGACATATGTTTAGCTCTTTGGGCTCCATGACCTCTCCACCTTGTGCCCTTCCCATTTTTTTAGTCCCTAGTTTATTTTCACACTACCCACTGTTCCCAGCCCTCCTTCCTCAGTGTACCCTCTCACTCCCTTCTGTTTCTTTTTTCTCTAAGTATCAAGTGTGATTTGAACTCGACTCCTAACTCCAGGGCTGGTGCTCTATCCACTGAGCCATCTGGTTGCTCCTCTCTAAATAATAAATTTTTTCCCCTGTGAAGACCTTGCCTTCCTTTGATCCACTCTCTATTTTTTCACCCTTATCCCCTTCCAAATTGTGGAAGAGGAAAGTCCAAAGCAGAGATCCACCTTCCCCTCTATTTACTTAGATCAAAATCTCAGGGGAAAAGACAAAAAAATCTTTGGGATGAATTCTCCAACAATAAAAAATTTTGGCCAAGTTCCATTTTCCAGTTCTTCCCTGAATTTGTAATTGGGACAATGGACGAAAGGCCGAAGAATGTGTGTGGCCCAGGGCATTGTACTCTGGCACCAGAGCCGATGGACAGAGGACTGAGGCTGGAGGGTCTGTGGCAAGGAGATTTGAGGATAAAGGGCAATGGCAGTGAGAAAAAAAATAATGAATGAGAGGAAGAAGATGGGGAGGAACTGAGGGAATGGTTAGGAGCAGGACTGGAGCTGCAGGGAAGGGACTGGGAGCAGGAATCAGACTGGGGAAGTTGGGGAAAGGAAAGGGATAACAGAAACAAGAGCAGGACTGCGTGAAGGACTAGGGCTGCAGGGGCAGTGGGGGGTCTGTGGGGGGACAGGACTGCAGGGCCCGACCTGGGGGTCTGGGGGCGAGGCCTGGGGCTACGGGGGCGCTGCGGGGGGCCGAGGACAGGACTGCAGGGCCCGGCCTGGGGGTCTGGGGGCGAGGCCTGGGGCTACGGGGGCGCTGCGGGGGGCCGAGGACAGGACTGCAGGGCCCGGCCTGGGGGTCTCTGGACGTGTCCCCGGGACAGTGGGGGTGCAGGGCTCGGTGATGCAGCACCCCGGGGCTGCTCCTCTCCCAGCTCTCGGGGCCTCAGGCCTGGGGGGTGACGGCGCCAGTCCCTGCCCGGGCACCCCGCCCTCCGAGGCCTGGCACTCTCCCAACCGTCGGGCCGGGCCGTTAGGGGGCGGCCCCGGAGGCTCCGCAGCCCGGGGGAGGCGGGGCGGGGCCGCGGGGCGGCGCGCTGATTGGCTGCGGCGGGCGCTCGCGCCGGGGGGCGGGGGCGGCGCCGCTATAAAGGGGCCGAGCCCGGGGCGGCGGAGATGGAGCGGTGCGCACGCTGGCCCGCGCCCGGGTCCGGCCCGCCTGGCATCCGGGGCGGGGCGCGGCGCCTCCCCCCGGCCGCCTCCCCGCCCCCGCCGGAGAGGGAAGTTCCCTGCGGCCGCGCGGCGCCTCGGCAGGTGAGCGGGCCCCCGGTGCCAGGTCCGGCGGGCCGCCGCCCGTGCCGCCGCCCGTGCCCGCCGCCGCCCCCTCTGCCGGACCCGGCCCGGGAGCCCGCCGGGCACAGCCCCGCTCCTCCGGGAGCCCCCGCGGGCCGGCCCTGCCCTCGCTGCCCGCCCCACCCCCGCGGCGCCCGGGCGGAGGGGGAAGGGCCGCGGAGGCGAGCCGGAGCCTCCGGGCGCTGCCGCGTGGTCGCGGCCAACGGGACGGCCCGGCCGCCCCCCGCACGGTAGGAGAGGGGCAGGGCGGGCGCCCGTGTCCGAGGGCCGGGGCCGGGGGGCCGGGCGGGGAGCCCCGGGGCCGGGGGGCCGGGCGGGGGGGCCGGGGAGCCGGGGGGGCCGGGCGGGGGGGCCGGGGGGTGGCCGGGGGGCCGGGCGGGGAGCCCCGGGGCCGGGCGGGGGAGCCCCGGGGCCCCTGCCCGGCGCCGACATCCTGTCATTCCGGAGCGGCTGTAGCCTGCATTTCCGCCGAAATGCCAAAGTCTTGTGAAAGTTTCCTCGCCTTGTCTCCGCAGGGCCGGGGCTCCCCCTCAGGGCCGGGGCTCCCCGCAGGGTCAGGCCCCCCAACAGGACCAGGGTTCCCCGCAGATCAGGGCTCCCCCTCAGGGCCAGGCTCCCCGCAGATCAGGGCTCCCCCTCAGGGCCGGGGCTCCCCGCAGATCAGGGCTCCCCCTCAGGGCCGGGGCTCCCCGCAGATCGGGGCTCCCCGCAGATCAGGGCTCCCCCTCAGGGCCGGGGCTCCCCGCAGATCGGGGCTCCCCGCAGATCAGGGCTCCCCCTCAGGGCCGGGGCTCCCCGCAGATCAGGGCTCCCCCTCAGGGCCGGGGCTCCCCCTCAGGGCCCGGGCTCCCCAGGCCAACTCTGCCCGGAGCCCGGGAGCAGGCAGAGGCAGAGGGGCTTCTAGTGGCTCGGCTGCTTCCAGCCAGGAGGGATGGCAACCCTCGGGTTCCCCTAGGCCTCAGATTCCAGGCTCTGTCTGTCCCAGCTTCTTGGCTCCTGGGTTTCCCACAAGCATTTCCTCCTCTTACTTCTGCTCTCGGTCTCACATCCTGCCGAGAGCTTGCAGCCCCAGGAGCCAGCGTGTGGACTTGATGGCAGTAGGTCAGACAGACCCAGGCACAAGCTGGCCAAGGCCAGAGCCTGACCTGGGTAGCCTCTTCGCTGGGCTAGGTAACCGGGTCTTTGTAAGCCTGGGCAGGGAAGAGTTACTAGAAACTCTGTCCTGTGGGAAGCTGGAGGTGACAGTCACATAACAACTGGGAATCTGTAATTAGACCCTTCTCTAAAACATCTGATCTCATCTTCAGGCTCCTTTCCTACCCTTCACCCTCCCCTCCCAACTCCAGAGCCTGTTTGTGTGAACTTCCTGTAGGCCCCAGTAAGATGGGACCCAGCAGCCAGAAGAGTGACTGTCTCAGGTTGCAGGATGATAAAGATTGAAGAAGAATTAAGATCTAGATGCTTCTGATCTGTTCCTAGATTCTTCGCTCCTTTTATACATGAGGAAAGTGAAAACCCAAAGAGGTTGATTGACTTTTTTAAAAACCCGAATCTCAGACTCTAAATCTAGTCATAGAAGGCTGCCATCTGATGGGTGGCCTGGGATGACAGTTTGGGGTGCAGGCCTGGATTAGCACACAGAGAAGAGAGACCTGATAGGGAGGGAGACCATCTGACCTCAGGATCCGCTCACATTTTATGAAATGCTTTTCTCACAGCAGCCCAAAAATGTAAATTGTATTAGCATCGTTATCCCTTTTTTTACAGATAAGGATTTAATGTCTTGGCTGGAGTTCTTAAGCCACCATGAAAGTCTAGCATTATTTTCCAATACATAATTACTCTGTTTCTTGATATGAAAGGAATGAAGCACAAAAATGATCTTTTCAACTGAATTTGGAAGAAATTAGAGAAAAATCTGAATATGTTACCTTCTGCCTTGCCCTGAAGTCTGCCCTAAAATAGACAGGGGACCCCTTCCTAGGTTCTCTGCCCTGATGCTGCCAGTGCAATAGACAGATGGTATCTCCTAGATGCCTTCCGAGGGGCTATTACAACCTGTAGAACAGTTAGGATTACTGGGGGTAGGGACCTTGGTTATAAAGAGGATCAAAGTCCCATAAACAAGCATTCCACCAAGAATCAGGAAGTGTTCTAAGTATGAAGGCAAAATAATAATAATGATGATCAAGTAGGCCTTATCCCTAAGAACTCACAAGGGAAATAGTATTTATAAGGTAAATGGGTAGTGGTGGTGGTGGTTTTTTGGTGGAGAAGGAAGTCAGGTAAGTGCTCATGAAGGAAGGGGGAATCTCTATAGAATGGAAGAGAGGAAAGAAGAGGCACTCCATGTATGGGAACATTCAGTTTAGATTCTATATTAGGCAAATTCCTTTTCTGTTTTGGCCTCATTTTCCTCCATTGTAAAATAACTTTAGGCTATATGTTCCCTAAGATCCCTTTCAGCTCTGAATCCATTAATTGGCATAAGGAGGGAGCTCTTTCCTTGGGTAGAAAGACCAGTTTCAGGACAGCAACTGCCCATTCTTAGGACTTCCCTGCCCATGTCTCCCCCATAGAGGCCAGGGAGATAGTTGGACAATCAGTCTAATAGAACTAATCTTTGACTCTGTAGCTGGGCAGAGATTCCAAAAGTCATTCTCCCAGCCTTCTGTTGGCCTTTCCCCTAGAATCCTGGGCTGCTGTTTTGACCTCAAGCTCCAGAATGCCCACTGGAGCTACAGCAGCCCCCCCCAACCCCACCCCTTCTGTCCTCAGTGGATTCACTTCCCCTCTTG
This sequence comes from Macrotis lagotis, assembly GCF_037893015.1. Lineage (NCBI taxonomy): Eukaryota > Metazoa > Chordata > Mammalia > Peramelemorphia > Peramelidae > Macrotis > Macrotis lagotis. The sequence goes on along the minus strand of NC_133665.1, from coordinate 104,791,402 downwards.
TTGCAGTCCCAGGGCCTAGTTCCTTTCAAACTACCCAAACTGCACAGTCCTGGGTTCATTTCCTTCTTGATTGCCTCTCAAGATTCTCTTCCAAGCCAAGCAGTGACCAGAACCTGGGACTCAATGGTTGGTGTGTCATTGCAGAAATAACCCCACTGAATGGAGTCAGGTACTGAGTTTGATATAGGCTTCATTTATGTATTAGGTGACTTTGCACAGTGGGCCCTCCTGAGCCTATCTGCAAATAAAGATCCTTGATTTCTTGTTTTTCATAAGAATGTTACAAAGGAAAAAACTATTGTAAGGCTTCAAGTGATAGTTTGGGACTCATAGGCTGGCCTCCAGCAAGACCTTCTTTCAGGCAGGGGAGAACTCCTGTCTAGCCCTGACATCTGGGGGAAATGGTGGGGGGGGGGTTCCTGTTTTGAAATGGTCTGTCTCTTCAGAGGCCCCTTGCTTATCCTTGGGATACCAGGTGAAGGGTGCTCTGTGGGAGGGTCTTTAGAGTAGCAGCAGCAGTTTCCTTGTGCTGGTAATAATCCCCCGGGGGAGAGGCTCTCTTGGCCTAATCCGGATTAAGGTTGGAGGCATCTCAGATTTCCTGGCTCCCCAGGAGCCATTCTCACTCTTTCTGGCCCCAGGTCCCAGGGGCAGCCTCCATCTTCCTGCCCCTCCTCCACTATTTCTCCTTTCTTTACCCCCTCTCTACCCCTCCCTCCCACTATTGTTCCCATAGCCACAGGTGACTGCTTTGTTTTCCTTCTGCTTTGGCTCAGTTTCACCAGGTGCCCCATCCTTTATCTTCCTGGAGTTGGCTCAGCTGGAATGGGTGCCTGTGTGTGTGTGACAACTGAGACTGAAGCCCATACCTCTGTGTGTGTGTGTGTGTGTGTGTGTGTGTGAGTGAGACAGACAGACACAACTGAAAATCGACTGAAGCCCATTCCCTCCAGACAGAGTTGGGGCCCTTACTGCAAAGCTGCACCTAGAGGGAGACTAGTAACTGGGTTAGAAGAGGGCCTTGGGTGGAACAGCTGGAGAGCTTTCTTCGCAGAGCCCTCCCTGCCAGGAAGATTCTTGGCAGGGGCCAGACCCATCTGTGCCATGATAAATGCAGCTCAGGATGCCCCACACCAGGTCCTGGGGGGCTCCAGGGGCTGAAATGTCTCCAACAGCTTGACAGCGGGCAACGGAATCCCAAAAGCAGCTGTTGTCTCCAGAGCATTCCAGCTGCAATTGGATTTCGTTCCCTGCTCTCCTGCCCAGGCACCTGTGGGATCTCCATCCCTCCTCTTCCTGCACACCCTTTGTCCTCCTGCTCTAGGGGACCAAGGGCAGTCAGTGTTGGAGGAGACCTGCACCCAAGTCACTTTGATTTCTTTAGGATGGGAGATTTCTTGTCTACGCAGCTCTAGGGCCTGAAGTGCCTCTGCTGGGAGCCAAGCTACAGGGCCTTGCTTGCCCTTTCATTGGATTCCTAACAGTGTAGAGTCGGTTACAATTTGGAGTTGTCTGCCACAGGTGCACCTGGTCACCTACATTGGATCACCAAGTAAGGACTAGTCATTTGTGTATTCTGGGGAGGGAAGACAGTGGGCCAGCAGGGAGAAGAGTACTTGAAAGCTCAAGAGAAGTTTTCAGGGAAATCTGTTGACCCTCAATCCTATATTTTTCCCATATCCTTACCTGGCAGGGGTTGTTTGTAGCCGCAGCCCCCTTCCACTGAGATCTGGGCAGGTGAGTCTCTTTCCCTTTGCAAAAAAAAACAAAAACAAATCTCCCTTTGCAATGCAGGTTGGTCCTAACTTCTTCCTTCCCTCAGGGAGTTTCCTAAGACCAGAAATAGGAAGAAGGCCCAGGCTTGGCTCTTGGCAGGGGGTGGGGGGGGGGAGAAGAGCAAGTACCACAATTGAAGAGTTAGGGGACCACTTCTTCTTTCTTGAGCTATTCCCACCACTCTGTGGCTCCTAGCCCTCAGGAGCTCCAGCTTGAAGGAGGTTTAGCTCAAGGGCTGTGAAGTCTGAGGTGGAGAAGAGCCAGTTGCTGAGCCTGGCCTACTCTCCTGGTGTTTGCTCGTCTCATCAAGGAGAAGCCTCAATCCCTCATTTCCCTGAAGATGGGACATTCGGCCCCCTTTTGGGCCCCAAGGTTTCTCTGCTCATTAAAGATAGTGTCTCATTTCCTGGGGAAAAACCACTCCAACTGTCTCAGGGTTCAGCAGTAGCAGCAGCGGTCCCCAGCTGCTGGCCTTGAAGTGGCTGTGACTAGCTGCCCAGTCACTGAGCTGGGGTGCTGCTGTGGGTGAACTTCCTGTGAGGCCCTTCCCCCAACTGAGGGGGGAGGGAGAGAGTGAGAACCCTTTCAGCTGGAAAGAGACCTTGCTAATAACTCGGTGGGATCATTCTTTAGGGTTGACAAAGTGTTTTCCTTACCACAAACCCTGAGAATATTGGTGTCTTTCTTTGATTTCTATTCTACTTGACATTTTTACATCACACCAGTGGAAATTCAGTTCAGCTTTCCTGATGAGTTTATTTAAGCCTACTACCTGGGAGGTCAGTTCTTGTGTCTGATGAATCTGGGGCTGTTCCCTCATTTGTTAAATGAATCCAATTTTCTAGTGTGCTCTGTATAGGTCAGTATCGAAAGTAGTCTGGGGAAAGAGATAGGCCTATCATAACCTGCCAGAGGTGACTGTTGAAGCACATAAACTGAGGGTGGGGAAGGAGAGAGGCACCTCAAGAGGATTGCTTCATTAGGGCCACAGGGACTGGAGAGAGTGAAGAGAGTGTGAGCCTCAGCCTTCTCATTCTGTCCTCCCTGAGCACCAACCTTAGAAATTTGCGGTATTACAGATAGAAATATTCTGAGTTTCTAAGAGTTACTTTGCCTTGATTCAGTACAAAAGTTTTTGGTCCATTATTCATGATTATTTTGGGGAAGAGGAGCTCCTCTAAAATAAAGGTCTTTTGCGGTCTTTGGAACCCAGGGATTCCTGGGCAGGATGAAACAAGGGGAGAGGGCATGGGGGGATGACTGCCTTTGCCACTGGTTCTTCTGAAGGCTGGAAGGTCAGGACTCTGGAATAGAAAGCGCTTTGGAATGACACGATCACTCCCGTTGAGCGGACAGCCAAGAAGCCATCGGGCAGATCGTGTCTGTCCAATGCTCTTTCAGTGCCTCCCACAGGGATTCCAATAGTAATGATTGTGGGGAGGACCTGTGGTAAGGAACCTTCTTGCCTCATGAGGCTCCCCCCACTTTGAGGTGCATCAAGTACTCCACCTCAACTGTGCCTCTGAAGGTTTTGCAAAGGCCCTTTACAAGAAGTCTGAGGATTCCTTGCCTCCTCCCTATCCCCACTCCCTCAAGGATGGGTAGTTTCCAGAGGACAGATTCTATCTGGGCTGCTCTTCTCCCACTTTTCTCTTCCGAGTCCTGTGGAGGTCTGTCCTAGACGAGGGAATGGATTCTGGCAGAGAGGAAGGCAAGGTGGCCTCTGCCACTGGGCTGGATCTGACCTGAGCTAGTGGGTCTCTTCCTGTCACTGCAGACAGTCAGTAGTTGGTCTGGCGTGTGCAGGAATTCTCAGATCACCTCTTGGCTGTGAGTGGTGGAGAGAGCACTGCCCTGGGATACTGAGGTCCTAAAGAGTAGGTTCAGGAAATGAAAGAAGTGGAATTGGAGGCAGGGCCTCAGGAAAACTGACCAAGCAGACACAAGTCCACCTGTTTAGCACTATGCTGAGGCTCCATCACTCTAGAGAGTGATCAGATCACCTTAGTGGGCTACTAAAACATTCCCTCAGGCTGAAGACTCCAGTGAAGGAAAATGTAATTTTTCTCATCTCCTTGAGCCCAGGATCATTTTCTCTGTGGCATTCCCATATAAGAGCCTTCCAAATGCCCAACTACAGAGATTTTTAACTCATATCACACCAGTCTGATCTTAATGCTCAAGAAATCCTCAACTCTTCTTCATCCCAGTTATTCAACGACAGGCTTAAACTTCTGATCACTCATTCTAGAGGCTGCTTCTCAGGGTAGCCTAAAATAAGATATTTAAAATGCTGACAAAGACTAAAGCTGATTGTGGAGCAGCACAATTCAGGGACCTGATTTGTCTCAAGAAAGTACCAACTATTCCTGAGGAGGACCTCAGGGAGAAGTGCCTAATGGCAGTTTCTGATTCCCCAGCTTAGCTTCTGTCCTCTGGGCTTACTTATGTATGAGTTGGGGCATCTGATCACCTGCTACTCTAGTGTTAGCTTTCCACCGAAGCCACAGGGATTGTCTTCATTCCTATTTATGAAGTACTTGCTTGAAGAAGGGAGGGTGTGGTGGGAAAAAGCCCTGGTTTCATGTCCCAGCTCTACTTTTAAGTACCTATGTAGACTAACTTGGTCCCTTTCTAAGCCTCAGTTTTTTCATCTGCAAATTGGGAGGCTACAAAAGTTGAGAAAAGTACCTCCCTTTGCTGCAACTGTAGGGAGGTTTGGGTGTTAAATCTTATTAATCTGCCAATCATAGTGAATGTGTTTTTCTTAGTGCCCCCCCTTTTAAATCCTTGTTGGTAGGGGCTGGTTTACTGGATAGGAGAGGGGATATATATTATTTGAGAATGAATGATGTAAAACTTTGTCCACTTTCAGTTTGCCATTCCCTTTTCCAGATCATTTTACAGGTGAAAGAATTTAGGCAGAGAATTTACATAATTTGTCCAGGCCGCAGGGTCTGAGTTCAAATTGACCCCGGACTCGGTGAACCAGAACAAGTCACTTAACCTTGTTTGCCTTAGTTTCTTCATTTGTAAAATGAGCTGCAGAAGGAAATGACAAACCCCGCCAGTATCTGCCAGGAAAATCCCCAAAGGAGTCACACGGTGTGATGGGGCTGAAACAATAGCACCTTGGCGGCCCCTCTCCTAGCGTCGCACCCCACCGGCCACCTTCTTGCCCCAATCTCAACAGGCATCAATAAAAAGCTTTGTGCTTAAGTGAGGAAGTTCGCAGAGGTTGCCTCTTGAGGTCCTTCCCCGCTCTCTGGCAGGACCGCGTGGCTGAGCGCGTGCCCAGCGTTGGCGGCGGAGGCGCGTGCCCGGCGCGGCGACGCCCGGCCCGCCCGGCCCTCGCCCGCTCAAGGCGCCCCTTAGGATCGGGGCGGGGCCGCCTGCTCCGCGGCCGGGCCCGCAGGCCACGTGGCTGCCCCGCGCTCGCTCCGCTTCCGGCCCCGCCCGAGGGGCCGAGTTCCGCTTCCGCCCGCCACTCTTCCGGTCCCCATGGCGACCGGGCGCTTCGGGGTCGGGGAGACGTTGGGGGCCCTGAACGCCGCCCTGCGGCCCCCGCCGCCCTCGGCCGGGCCCGGCGGCTCCGTGTGGTTCAAGGAGAACAGCGCCCGGAACCTGCGCAGCCGCGACTTCCTGGCGCCCCGCGGCGCCCTGCAGGCCCTGTTCGGCACCGGGCAGGTGGGGCCCAGCTGGGGGAGGGGACTAGGGAGCAGGGACCCCCGGGCGGGGAGGGGCCGCACCACCCTCCGCCTCCTCCCTCCCCTCTATGTTCCAGGTGCCAAAAGACATCCTGGATGGGGTGGCGGCTCTGGAGGGCCCGGGGGTCCCCCCCATCCAGAAATGCACCCAGACCCAGGCTGGCCTGGCCCTCCAGCTGCAGAGGCCCTCCGTCTTCCAGCAAGTCCTGAGCTCCCTCCAGGGCTACGCGGCCCCCCAGCCTCCCCCCTGCACCTCGGGGCTCCGCATCATCCTGCACTGCGGGGCCCTGCAGGGCGCCAAGGGGCCCGAGAGCATGAGCCTGAGCCAGCTCAGGGCCGTCTTGGTGGCCGATCACCTGGCGCAGGCTCTGCGGACACAAGGGTGAGTCACCGGCGGGCGGCTGTCCAGCACGGGCCGGGCAGGGTCCGGCGCCGGAAAGCGAGTCGTCATGACAGCAACAAAGTTTGTGGGCATTTCCCACTCGGAAGCCCTGTTCCCCAGCTGCCTCCTCCCTAATTTATATTAGGCCACTAATGGGAAGGAAGCCCATGCACCTGGGTTACTGTTATGTATGGGTCATTATTATTATTATCATCCTATTTTCACTGAGGGATGGAGAGGAGACCCTGCATTTTCAAGGACAATGCCAGGCTGATCCTACTAAACTAACAAGGGCCAGAAGAATAACTGCCAGCTCAGAACGATTCCAAGAGTGAATTTTTTTTTTGACTAGAGCAGCTCAAGAAACTATTGAGCTACAGAGGGGATGTGATAATTGGCATTTACATAAGCTGTTAACTCAGTTGCATAATTTATGAATAAGATGATTATTTTTTTAGCTGATGGAAGCTTTATAGGAAAGGCTGCATGAATAGTGAACAGCGAATCCTGATGTTCAAAGCTGAAGATATGCATCTCAATTTGGGCGAATCATTTGATCTCTCTGAACCTCCTCATCTTTCCTTTCCTTACTGGGATGCTTTCTACTCCCTAGAGTTGTAGTGCTATTAAATCTTGAAGTTGCAAGGAAGTATGAGCCATTGTTAACATAGATCTTTTAGTATAGTGCTTTTTATATCCATAATCACATAGGCTGTCCAATTTTTGTAATTTGAAAACATGGATGTAGGGTTGAAGGAGAAGCAGACCATTTTGAGGGTTCAGACCTCATCAAAGACTGAATGACAGATTTCAGTGTTTGTAAGTTTAAGATACTACAGTTAAGGACATGTTGATGTAAAGAACCCACAAGAAAGTGGGTCTGGAACTTGGAGAAGGTTGGGTCGTTGTCAGTTTGTGGTATTGGTGCAGTAGGCTACGGATTCCTGTTTGCTCTGCAGGGTGACTGTGTACCAGGTTCCAGCTGTACAGGATCCTGGGCTCAGGGATTTCCTGCAGCAGCTAAAAGTCAACTGGCCATCAGCTTCCAAGACATCCTCAGCCCCAGACTGCACTGTAGCACTGAAGGAAGTGCTTAGAGATGTTGCTGTTCCAACTGAAGACCTCCCTCCTGGAGTGATATGCAAAGTATCCTTGAAAGAGTTTCTGGAGCAGCAGCCAGGCCTGGAAGGCTTTGACCCCAACTTGGACATCTGCTTAGGTAAAAGCTAAGAAATCACCTATGGGAGAGGGATGACCCTCAGCTGTTCTCCTTTGGTTCAGTCCCTGCAGAGAAGGAGCACCAAGACCATTCAAATGGAGTGAAGCACCAGACCTGGTCTGCTTTCACCTCTTTCCTTTTCTTCATTTCCTCTATAGTCACCGAGGATCAGCTGAAAGCCTTGACTGAGCTGCAAGAGGCTGCCCAAAAGTGCCCCAGGGATCTTCCCTTGAGTCACAGTGAGGTGTGTAAACTCTCTCCCCTCTTCACCTTTCTTCTTGCCATCCTCTGAACTGATCTGACTTAGGCCAGTCAGTGAGGCCAGCAGTGAATGCCAACCTCTGAGAGGCACACTGGCAAAGAAGGAAGACTCCTGGCCCCTGTGTCAAGACTAGACTCTGTCACCCCTAAGCTTTGTGACTTTAAACAAGCCATTTAATCTTTTGGTGTCTCAATTTCCCCTTCTATAAAATAGGAGTTCAAATCCTTGCACTGCTTTCTGCAGGCTGAGTCTTCTGCTGGAGGTGCAACCTGCTCCGTAGTACACGTGGTGAGCTGTGAGGAAGCATTCCAACAGCAGAAGGTAGACCTGCTCTGGAGACTAGTGGATGTCAATGCCCCTTCTAGACAGGTTAGTAACAGACCAGAAGGCACTGGTCATTTCTTCTTGACCCTGGATTTCCCTCTCTACCTGTGAGACCAGCACAAACTGACCTTTGTTTGGATAGATGGGCTTTGCTGCATTCTCAGGTCATGATTTTTTCTTTCTTTTGTGTCATAGGCCATGTGTCCCTCTCTGTGTCATCAGACATTAATCTTCTAGAAAGTTAGAACTAGGTCTAGTACTCATTTTTGTATGGAATTGCCCAAGTGATCTGTATCTCACCAGGATTTGGAATCAGCCATAAGTCATTATTGATTTATTGAGGATACATAAAACTAAGGCTGGGGGGCAGCTAGGTCGCACAGTGAATAGAGCACCAACCCTGGAGCCAGGAGGACCTGAGTTCAAATGTAACTTTAGACACTTAAAAATTACCTAGTGGTGTGACCTTGGGCAAGTCATTTAACCCTATTGCCTTGCCAAAAAACCCACTAAAGATTATAAGAATAAATGGAGTTTGCTTAAAAAATAATAAGCAGCATGTATCTAAGAGTAAGGTTGGACAGCTCTGGCTTAGATAACAAAATTATGAATATCAGTGTTTTGTCCTGATGAGACAGAACAAGGCGGGCTAGGCTAAGATGGTAGGTGTTTTGATTGATCACCATCTCAACCAAAGGACCTGGGCCAGGAGGAGGAACAGAGGAGAAGGCATTCTGGGCAGGGCAGGGCAGGGTCTGGTCTGAGGTGAGTGCTGGAGGGGAAGTGTGTCTGGAGAGGGAAGGCAAAAGAAGATGGGTGAGGGTTTTGAACTTCAAGTCTTTAATCTTTATATGATGATAATTAGGGAGTCCCAGAAGGCTGTCAATGAGGGATATGTGACACTCTAGGCTGAGCCTTAAGAAGATACTCTGGTGCCTGTACAGGACTTCAGTATAATTTTTCTTTTTAGAATAGGGACTGTCTTGCTTTTCGTCGTGTTTGGCATCTAGGATGCTCTCACTAAGTGTTTTCATTTATCATCACAGATAAATTGGATAGGAGGATGATCAGAGGCATGGGGGGTAGGGTGGGAGTGATGAGTTGGGGTGCTGTTACAGTGGGCCAGATTGAGAGAGTGAAGAGATTTAGACTGGAGGTGCTGTGATGGAGGAGGCAGAACTTCTGGGCCTTGTGATTGACTGGAGAGGGTCATCATGGAGCAGTGGCCTCTGACTTGGATACTGCAGGCTGAGGAACCAGGATCGAGGAATAGCTGTTTCCAGGACCATCTGGGGACACTGCTGTTTTCCCCTTTTTCAGAAGCACCTTGTCTGTGGACCAGTGAAAGTTGTGGGCTCCCCAGTCCCACTAAGTGCTCCCCAGTATTACAAGTGAGTAAGCACGAGGCAGCTAAAGACTAGATTGTGTTCTGGGAATGACTTTTTGGTGGGCATGGAGGGGAAGACATGGGTAAATGAAAAGTCACCTGGCTAGCCCATGAAGGAAAGAATGGGGCAAGAAAGCTAAGGTGAGACCTTCCCTGGGTGACTTAGGCCAAGGGAACATCCATTACTTATTTTCCAATGGGCTGTTTTTGGCAGGCTCCGGCAGTCCCAGATGCGAGAGGCTTCAGTGCTGAAGTATGGAGTTGACTTTGCTCAGGGTAATGCCTGTTGAAACCAGAACCCTGGGGATCACCCTTCCTCTCCTGGGACTTATAGCTCTTTGCCTGTTAGAGAGTTGAATGAAGGGAACTGTTGGAACCTTTTGTTCTTTAGCAGTTAGCAATCTGTTAATTAAGAGAGGGATGGACAATACCAAAAAAACTTTTCTGTTGGGCTATGGAATGCACTAATCTTTTTTTTCCAACAAATTTACTTTTGGTATCATGTTTTGTCTCTTGCACCCCTTACTAAACTGAGGAAGGGAAAGGGGATTAGAGATCATAGAGAGCACCATCAGGGAGGAGAGAGATTGATATGTCTGTCATGGATTCTGCACCCTACATAGATGAGACCTGGAATGAAATAATTGGGGCTCTTACTTCAGCTGCAGTCAAGTTTGAAATGTTAAGTACGGCCCATCGAAGTCAGGTAAGACCTGGCTAGTTCACCGGCCTAGGCTTTGCCCAAGGACAGACAGAAATGCACAACGGGAGCAGACAGTGTGTTAGCATGATGCCCTTCCATCAGGCTGTAGGAAAATAAGGCCTTTGAAGAGTTAAGAGTCTAATCTGGGAAGAAAATAACTGTCCTTATGCTTAGAGTGTCTCTTGAATTAGGGAGGAAGCTGTGGTGTAGTAGAAATAAGGACCTGAAATAAGCCTGAGAATCTGAAGGGAGACAAGCTATGGTCCTGCCTTCTCTAGATCTGAATTTTTCTCCTTGCCAAAATGAGGGTGTTGGACTAGGTAAACTCCTGATTCTAAACATGGCTTCTGCCTCAGAGGGGAGATGGGGCTGCCTCCAGACAAGAGCTCTTGGGGTTCAGGACTCTTATGTTGCTGACAGATGTCCTTGGACCTGGAGGACACCAGCATCTCCACTAAAGGAACCAAGAGTGGAGCTTTTGTCATGTACAACTGCGCTCGCCTCGCCACCCTCTTTGATGGCTACCAGCGGGGTGTGGAGCAAGGTAAGCTTCAGGGACAGGACCCTCACTCAGCTGGACTTGGTTAGATGCCTTTAGTTCCAGGAGAAATCAGAAGTCATGGGCTTGTGCCCTTCTGGTCTTGGAACTTGAGTGTCTTACTGGATAGCCCAAGGGTATTTGGGGCAGACCCCCAACAGCTTTCTCATTTTTAGGTTTGTATCCTGCTTTCCCCAGTGTGTCTGAGCTGGATTTCTCCTTGCTTCGTGAAGAGGTGAGTGAGCAGAACAGAGGGGATTGGGAGAGCTAGCAAAGGACCTGTTTGCTGAGCCTGGTTCTGAAAACATCAAGTATGTTGTCAGAACTCTTGGGTGTTCCTGCGCTCTAGCTATCAAATCTGACTGAACTTCAGTTGATCTAATGTCACATTGAGCTTTCTGTAGGTTCTGGACACAAGAAGACCAAGAGTGGACCAGCTGATGGCAACTCCAATAAATGAAGGCATTTCTCTGAACAGGGCGAATGGCTTCTGCTTTTTAATGGCATCATCCCTTTTCCCGAGGTGCTCAGCCATGCAGCCCAGCTTCAAGTCTCCAGTCCAGGAATCCGGATTACAGCCAATACAGAGGCGGTAGGCACTCCTGCCCAAAGGGGAGTAGGGAGAGAGGGTAAGGACTGTGTCTGCCCTCCTCTAGGCCAAGGAATAGACCTCCAGCTCTCCACCCAGGCAGTTTCTGGAAAGTGATTTAGCTTGATACCTACCTAGCAAATTGTACTAGAAGCAAAAGGGGGACCTGATTTATTTTTTTTGGAGTCTCCCTCCTGAAAATTCCCCATCTGGGCTGGTCCCCCAAAAGGCCAAGTTTCTTTTGCAGAGGACATACAAGGTGAGCCTTCTGCCTTCATTCTAAGCTTGTGAATGGAGGAGACTCAGGGATCTGTCCGCTTTCTAGGTATGCAAGTTTCTGGTGCACCTGAGCATGGACTTCAGCTCCTACTACAACCGAGTGCACATCCTTGGGGTGAGTTTACTTCTGACCACCTCTGGGGCCTGGTATAGCTGTGGGGTAATCTGTTCTAGTGGTGACAAGAGGGAGAAGAGTGACTTCACCCTGATGGGTGTGGAATAGCCTTTTTCCTTGCAGGAACCACAACCTCATCTGTTCAGCCAGATGTTTGCTCGGTTACAACTAATGCGAGCTGTCCGGGAAGTTTTTCACAGCGCCCTGGCCACCCTGCATCTTCCCCCACTGAGCCAAATCTGAGAGCACTGTTCTGTTCTCTTCCAAGGACCTTCTAGATGTGCCATTATTCACTGTTTGCCCCCAGGGCACTGGACTCTACTGCTTCTCAGGGCATTGTGTTAAAAAGGTTGGCAAGGTGGGCTGCTTGGCTTGATAGCTTGCTGCCTACTGTTTACTTGGTTAAAAAAAGTGGTATATTTTGGACAAAATACTTTAGCAGTCTACAGGTGCCCTATTTCATCTGCTGGGTCATGACCTCTTACCCTTATAAGACAGTTTGTCATCTCTTTGTTTTAGTAACAAGGAAAGAAACCCTTCTAGTTCAGTCAGGGCTCAAAAAGCCCTACTGCTAGCAGGGCTGGCAGCAAATTTTAAAGTGATTTTTGTTATCAGGTGGGCATCTTGGTTGCTGCTCAGCTCCTGAGCCCCAATTTCATCAAATACAGTCTTGAAGCCCAGTAATCCCAAACGTTTTAGTGTGAGTAACAAGACAATCCAATTTAATAAGCATTTATTAAACATGTGCCAGTCAGTATGTGTTGGGTGGTAAATCTTCCAAATTTCCTGGAGGAGCCACATTTTGAAAGAGGATGATGGTCAAGGAGGCAAACAAGGAATCCTAGCTTCTTATTTAATCTTCCACTTATTTAAGTCTCCCTTTCTCCATTCCTGGTCTCCTTACTAAAGCTGTGCCTTCTGAGGATTTAACCATTTCATAGACAATTTTTACTTACAACCCGGTCCTCTCCCAAGTGTCTCTGGTCATTTTCATTTCCCAAATTAACTATGCAATCTATGCTTGTGGGGTAAAAAGCCAGGAGAACACTTTCTCTATTTTTTCTTTTTGTTTTTGCAAGGCAAATGGGGTTAAGTGGCTTGCCCAAGGCCACACAGATAATTGTCTGAGACCAGATTTGAACCCAGGTACTCCTGACTTCAGGGCTGGTGCTTTATCCACTGCGCCACCTAGCTGCCCCAAGAGAGCACTTTTTCTAAATGGATGCTTGCTGGGGGAAGGAGGTGCACATTCAGGGAGGAAGAGAACAACCCTTATTACATTTCCTCCACAATGGCTCTCTAGGAACAGTTAGGGCAAGAACAACCAGAAGTCCTCTACCTCATAACCAGTTGTGAACTCTGAATTTTCAAACACATCTTCCTAGGAGGGAGGAAGCAATGAATGGAGGATCAAAGGGCTAATTTCTGATGCAGAAGTAATAATAAAACTTTCTTAAAATCTGGCACATGAATCTGAATAAGCAAGTTTTCTTCACCAGAAAGAAAGGGCAGAGCAGCATGTGACTTTCAATAAGGTAAGCCTTCTTCCCAGGGAAGAATCCTGTGGAAGAAACAATGAAACAAGAAGAGTTCTTTCAGAAGATACAATCAGTGCTCTAAAAACCACTCATTTTGGCCTTATCTGAGAACAAACCCATCTATCTGTACCAGAGTTCAGTGAATATGAGAAGTAAATTCAAAACCCATTTACCACCCCAACCCTGTGAATTCCTGCTGCTTGGCCCTGTCCAACCTCTACCCCCATCTCTCCACACTACTACTGCCAGAGTAATCTTTTTAATAATGCACTATGATTATTAAAAGTTCTTTCGAGATGTTCAGGAACTTCAGTGGTTCCCCAATGCTTATCAAATTACCTACTGATTCTGCTGTTCAAAGCCATTTTACAAATACACTTCCCCATTCAGAGTTCTGCTTAAATCATTAATCAATGATTTCTTACTATCACCACCATAGAGTTTCTCAGATACTAAACACCTACCACCAACTCCTGGTGAAAGAAGCTCCCCAAGCTCAAACTTCTCAGCAAATTCGAAAAGAAAGCACATAAAATGGGGATGGGGAGGCTGAGAAGCAAAAGACAAATGAAATGGGAGGACTCTGTAAGAAATGTAAGAAAGGGGTACATACTAGCACAGGGGGTATATATATATATATATATATATATATATATATATATATATATATATATATATATATACACACACACACACACACACATATATGGAGTACCAGTACAAAGGCTGATGGGAAACAAGAGTATTATAAACAAATGAAAGCTGACAGGTTGGACCAGGCTGTATAGGACTTCAAAACTAACTTTATTCTCAGGAATAAGTTTGTGAACTTAATATTTTGACAACTATTTCTTTTATAATCCTGTGTATTTTATTTTACAACTTTAGAAAGGTTCTGAGAGGGGGTCTATGAAAGAACTGGTTTTATAGAAAACAGAAGGCACTGAAGTTGGAAGAGTATACAAATCACATAATCAGACCTGTACTTAAGAAAAATTACTTTGGCTTCAGTGTATATATACTGGAATGGTGAAAGAATTGATTTGATGTAGTTGCTACATCAATCTAGGCTAGATGTGTTCTTAGCAGCCATGTGAATGGAGAGGAGGTTAGAACTAATTGGCTATGTGTAATGAGGGACACAATGCCATGAATTTTTAAACTTGAAAGATTGGACACTTTGCCAGCAGATTCTAACCAAGGTTCGAAGTACAAGTGGGAAAGCAAACCCAGGGATTTGGAGTCTACAAAACAAAATGAAGGTCAAAGGAGTGAAGAAAATCCACAACTTGGGTAATTTTATTTTTAGGTTTGTTGCAAAGCAATGGGGTTAAGTGGCTAGGTGTCTGAGGTCGGATTTGAACTCAGGTACTCCTAACTCCAGGGCCAGTGCTCTAGCACCACCTAGCTGCCCCAGCCTCAACTTTCCTCATCAATACAAGCCTAGAGGGGCAAGCAATTCAACCCCTAAACAAAAACTGGGTCACATCCCAGCTCTGACAGTCACTGACTTCAGGCAAGTCACTTGAGCTTTTTAACTTGTTTCCTCAGCTATAAAATGATAGATGTACTCTTAGGACTCCCTAGCTCACAGGTGCTGTGAAGAAAATGCTTTGTAAACCTTAAGGTGATATAGAAATGTGAACCTCTTTCTAGAGTATAGTTCTATGATCCAAGAAATTTCCCAAACACTCTCTGAGTTTATTTAAATGTGAAAGAACAGTAGATCTCGGGATGTTAATTTTTACTGTGTAAATAAAGCACCTTCACTCCTCCACAAACTCAACATTCCACAATGGAAATCAATTTAGAAATTCCCTCTGCCCTGAGCCTGCTCTCCCTCTGATTGGAGAGCTCCTCCCAGATCCTTCATATTGTTTACTGACTGAGGCCTGTTAGATCCTCTCATCCTCTCATCCTTACCTTATGTTCCAATCTCCTCAAAGTCCTTTGCTCTCCCCATGAAATAAAGTTTCTCAGGTGCCAGGATCACTCATAACTTCTTTGTTCCTTCACTGAAATTTGAAACTTTGCATGAGGTAGGGACAGAAGCAGGGCTGGGATGACCAGGGACAAAAGTCTCCATTAAGTCTAGTCCTAGGCTGGATTTCCCAGCTGTGCCCAGGGTACTGCTCATCCTGTCCAGTGAATGATCTCCAAACCCTGTCCAGAGAGAACACAGTGGTAGCTTTTGCTTTGCTCACTAGCCCAGCAGTCCATTTCAGACACATCAGCCACATGGCAGACTCTACTGCTTACAAAAGACAGGCCAGCAGGGCCCAGGCTCCAAAAGGTCAGGCGCTGGTCAACAGAGGCAGATACTAGGAGGTCTGGTCTCAGGACTCTTAATCCTGTCACATGGGCGGCATGAGCAGAAACCACAGAAAACTTGTGCACTATATGGATGCACGTCTTTGGAGTGAGCTTCCTGTCCTCTTCTGAGGCCTGTGAAGTGAGGGGCATTTCAACAGCAACCAGGCAGACATGGATGGACCCGTCATCACTACCACTGGCCACAAGATACTGCCCTGCACCAGTCTCTCTGATGTCGAGACTGTTCACTCCACAGCTGTGTGCCTGGATGGTCAGACAGGGGCACCCCAGATCTAGAAAAAACAAAAGCCCCATCAAAGATTGATGAACCTATTCAGAAGAATAGAACTTCTGAATAAAGAAAATCTTGAGGGAGATAATAGGGCAACACCTACCACAAGGCAGCTGCTCGGATCCTGGTGATCGGATAATCCTAAGGGCATGGTCTAGGGGAGCCGTGAGGTCCCAGAATGCAATGCTTCCATCAGTGGCAGCACTACACAGGATCGTACTTCTGGGAAGGGGAGAGCATTCTCAGAGGCTGCTGGATAAAGGTGGACCAGACACCTCACAAGATGCCTTTCAGAGCATAAAGAGGGGAACCCTGCTCTTTCATCCACTATTTTTTGCACAAACTTTTTCTGCTGCATTTCATGAACTTGGAGTGAGAAAGTCCAACAGGACTAGAGTTCCTGCTGGTCTCCTTGTCTGGCTCAATTCCTGCCCCTAATAAGAAACAAAATGCACAGATCTGCAGACCACAAACTCCAGATGCTCTTCTTCCTCATCCTCTTCTCCCTCCCACTTCTGTATTTGTCTTTCTCAGCTCTAAAATCCCAAGGTTTTCAACATCTTCCTGGCTAATAGCTTCCATTTGAATTAAGAGACTTCATTGGGTGTTCAAACAAGTGCTCAGGATGCTATATTGACACAGGGCCTTGAAGCAATTTCTCACCTTTTCCCCATCACTGTCTCACATGTCAATGTCTGGACCTTCAGGACACAGCGCTGATGGTAAAAAGACTCCCCCAGGAGCTGTAGTTTCCAAGCTAATTCATCCACCAGAAAAAGCCTTGCAGAAAAGGAGGAAAGCAAAACTAAACCACCATCTCCCAATGGAACAGCAACAATGATGTTTATTTAGACCAAATGATTTCTATTTGACTCTGGAATTCACAATGTACCTTCTGAGATATGAGGGCTGACCCTGAAATCCAGCTTCTGACCCTTTGTTTGTCTGTGTAACCGCAAGCAGGTCACTTAACTTTGTTGTCTGAGAAATGCAAATAAAGGCCTACAAAGGTTGCCTGCCAGGATTTTATTCTTTCTTTCTCATGTTTTGCTCAGTATGATGTGATACTATGAATTGTCCCCATTGGACAATGTGGAAAAACCAGTCCAGTATTTTAAATCTGCCAAAATGATATACCTACAAGCAGATAGATCATTGGGAACAAACTGCATTTTCTGAGCTATGGTCTCATTCGAGAGTACTCAGACTGTGTGAAAGGTCTGTCATTTATGTGACCTGCTCTTTCTTACTTTCCCTGTCTTGATGTGACCTGCTCTTACTTTCCCTGTCTTGATGTGACCTGCTCTTACTTTCCCTGTCTTGATGTGACCTGCTCTTACTTTCCCTGTCTTGATGTGACCTGCTCTTACTTTCCCTGTCTTGATGTGACCTGCTCTTACTTTCCCTGTCTTGATCCTGCTCCCATCTCTGGCTTCCCTAATGGTCCCACAAAAGTCAGCACCCCCCAAAAAACGTGCTACTCACCTTATGGATCCATCACTACAAGCTGCAGCTAGGACCAAGCCAAGACTAGACTGCTGAGGAGTGGTCACCACAACAATGGACATGTACCTGAGACCAGAGACAGACTTTACTAATCATGATGAAGGGTTAGTCATGACCCAATGGCTCTTAGGCTATACTAAATTCCTCTCTAGTAACTTAGTGATAGTTTTCGCACAGCTCAATAAAGAAATGATCCAGTTCAGAAACAATAGTTGCTGCTCAAAGAAAACTTTGTTAAATGTTACATTTTTCTCCCCATATCCAAATTGATCTCAACCATCTAACAGAAGAGAGGCATCCCCAAAGTTGGAGTCTCTCTCCCCATGAGATCAGGAGTTTCCAGGGAAGGACCCCAAATCCAATAAATTCTACCAATCCATTTCAACAACTCTCTTATCCTTCCTTTCTCCTTTTCCTCCATTGATACTACCTAGCTCACTTCTTTACTAGTTCATACAAGTATCCTTTGATATTTGGACTTTATACATTCTCTCTTTTTTTTTAGGTTTTTGTATGGCAAATGGGGTTAAGTGGTTTGCCCAAGGCCACACAGCTAGGTAATTAAGTGTCTGAGACTGGATTTGAACCCAGGTACTCCTGACTCCAGGGCCGGTGCTTTATCCCACTGCGCCACCTAGCCACCCCCACATTCTCTCCTTTTCCAAATATTATCCCTTTCATTCTCCAATAAGCTGAGAAACTACCCTTGTTACATAGAAGAAAAAAGCCCCCCCCCCACTAGAGTATTCACCTTCTCCATGAAGCTTTCTCCCAGTCTTCTGAGCTCCCATGGCCCAACATTAATGGTAATTACTACATTCTATTTTGAACTCAAGTATTAATTTTGCACATCTTTTCTCCTCAAGTAAGGTTATCTATTTTGCATATCCCCAAGAATCTAAGCCACTGCTATGCATGCAATAGGCACATAATGAATGACCAGAACACCTCATTAGACCAAGGGCCAGCCTTCTGCTATCAGAGTAAGGAAGGAGACTCCAAGCATTTCCTTAATGCTGGTGATCAGACTTCCTCTTGAGCTCCCTACAGAGTCAGTATATGCTTGTAACAGTTACCTGGTTTCAGGATCCATCTTGATAAATTTGTGCTTGTTCTTCTGACGGTCCCAGTGTTCATCTAACCGATGAGAAATCAGATGAGTGACCTGACAGCTAAGCCCGGCCTGGGTGCTGAGGTCTGGAGTGACCAAGAGTTGATAGCATTGCATCTCAGCCCGGCTGCCCGCCGAAAAAAGAAGGGTTCCAAGTCTTGCCTGTGGCTCTCCTCCAGAAGTATCTGCCCCACACAGTGCCAGGGCCCGGACACTGGAGATATGGTTATTGATAGTGGCAAGCAAAAAGACTGTGGAGGAAGCAGCTACAAAAGCTAAGATGTTTACCGTTGTGTCTTCACTGCTTGTGATCAGGATGTCAACGAGGCTGCCCCCCTCCTGAGTCTTCACAGTTCCAACGTACCTCACACAGGTGAGTTCTCGGCCATGCAAGGATTCCTTCAGGACTGCTTGGCAGTAGTTGCTCTCCTCCAGAGCCTGATACACCATGACATCCCCAGCTTTGATGTAGGCAAAGACCATAGTGGCTGGAGTGCGGGCATAGCCCCAGGAGCGGTGGCCTCCACCACAGGGGATTTTGTGCAGCTTCTCATGGGTCTTTGGGCTCCAGACTACAAAGTCGGTAGAATGGAAACCAAGAATAAGTAGGTTTCCATCAGGGGCAAAGCTAAGTCCAGCCACCCAGTCCATACCTTTGCAAGGTTTTTGTTTCCATAGAGGCTGGAGTCGTTGGCCCTGAACACAGAGCTGCTGGAAGGAGCCATCCCTGCCTGTACTATAGACATAACCCCTGTGATAGATCACTGAAGTAACACCCTGCTTCCCATGAATACCAAACAGAAGGTCAACAGGGGACCCCTCCTCAGGGGTGAGAGAACAATCAGAACCTTGATCCTCACTATCAGCACTGCTGCCAATCTTCCTTCCTTCCGTCTCTTCCCCTTCTGGTTCAGCAGTAGTCACTTCACAAGGAAAGAGCAGTAAAGACCCCCGGCGGTCACCACACACGAAGAAGTCCCCTTGAGGCAAGAAGGTGAGGCAGGTGTGCCACCTTTGCTTGCAGAGGGGCAGGACGTAGCGACGTTGCTCCACCACTTTGTCCACCCTTCCAAAAGGGCAGAACAAGACATCCAGCCACAACAAGACACCCTCTGGGCCAGAAGCAAAAAGAGCACAGCACAAATCATTCCTTTCTGGATCCTGGGGCTGGCGAGTGACCCAGCTCAAGTTATGAACTTTCCCCTTATAAAGCTTTAGTTCCTTTGCCTCTTGTGGGTAATGCAGGGAAAATATCTTAATGTGACCTTCCAGATTCCCTAGGGCACATACCACACTACCACCAGGTAACTGAACAGCATTCAGCAAATTGTAGGATTGGTAATTGATGTCATCCAAGATGAACTTCCACTCTTTAACTGTCAAGTCATAAAGATAAATGGCTCCCATATCAGTCATCACAAGAAGCCAAGTAGGGCTGACTAAAGTTAAGGCTTTTGGAGATCCCTTCTTTGTCACCGAGCCAAAGCCGAGGGGTACCAGACTATTGCCCAGAAGCCTGTTCCCTTTAAGAGGCCAAAGTCTGATGCCCGAATCAGCTCCGCCTGTTACCACCCAGGTTTGTGTTTTGTGGACAGCCACAGCCCTGATGCTTCGACCTTTATGTCCTTTAAAGGTCTGAACTATCTCACCCACATAATTCCATACAATGCAAGCTGAATCCTCTCCAATGCTAATGATATAATTGTCTAAGAGCTGGATAGACCACACCCTGGACTGGTGACCATAACATACTAGGACACATTGAACTAGGCTGGGAGGGACCCTCAGGTCACCCACTCTCCAGACCCGAATGCTCCGGTCATCAGAGGCTGAGGCTAAAAGACCTTTGCTCTGCAGGTAGCAGATACTGAAGATGACCCCATTGTGCCCACTGATCCTTCTTTCTACTTTGACTCTTCTTTGTTCATTGGTGTCATCAGCTGGGTGCCAAATCACAAGCTGGTTAAAGACAGTTCCAGCAACAAGCACCAGCTCCTGCCAGTGCTTTCCTACCAAACAAGCAGAATAGATAATACACACCTCATCACAGTATACTTCTTTTAAGGCCTGCTGATGGATGTGGTCATAAAGGACTACTGAATTGTGTCCTAGGGCCAAAGCCAGGACACAAGAGGCTTCTCCAGGGCCCTGGAGCCAATGAAGATCCCAGATCCAGTCATGAAGCTCACAAAGCTGGGAAATCCACGTCAGCTTCACTGCCTTCTCTCCCCAGCTCAACGTTAACACCCGGAGGCCTTTGCTTCCAAAGACAGCCAAGGTTGTCTCTGATGCCTGTGTAGATGCTGGGCTGTGAAGTTCTCTGATTCCATGGATGTAATAATGACAGAGCACACTTGGCACAACCTGGGTTACTACAAGCTGTCCGCCAGTTTCCAAGCAATAGATTAGTAGGTTAGGCCCTTCACCTGGACAGCAAAATAGCAAAATAAAATCGAGGTTACCAATACATATGCTCAAAATAAGATGAAGTCCTTATAAATGTGAACTTAAAAGAAATGTGGGGCTCATCAAGCCAGAAGCAACTGTCAGAAGTCTAATCTCATTTTAGAGAGGCCCAAAACCATAAAAATATCAAGTGACCTGGGATTTTGAAACCATATCCTCTGACTCCAAGCCACCATTCTACATACACTGCCCTAGGTCAAGGCTGATCACTTCAATCGATCCCCTTGCCTCTTAGTCCTATCACTGCTCCTGCCTGGCCAAACCCCAATCTTGGATTACTTCCACCACCTGCCTCCTTCATTCCTCTTCATGTGCTCCTGAACAGTACTGAGGGAAATCACCAAATTGTGGCAAGGCCTACTATAAAGTTCTGTTTTCTCGCCTTAATGGGTTCTTCCTCACGGTAGCAAGTAGACATTCTATTAGACCCTAATTGATTTTAACCCAGTCTCCAGAGTTTTCCCTTCTCCCTTCCTCATCTCTTAATCATCATTCTTACATCTTCACTAATTCCAGTCTCAGGTGAAGAGGTGGCACAACTCACTGGCAAGACAAACTCTTCTACAGGAGCTCCACCTGTGAATTGTCCCTACTATCATTCCCAGTCCTTCCAATAAGCTTTTCAGATCTCCTGGTTCTTTTCTTACTACTTACAAATGTGGTCAGTCTCCTTTACTGATCCAATTACCCTCTCTACCTATAACTTTACATACCTTAGTGTAGTTAAACTTGAAAAAAGCAGTCTACCATCAGTGCCTCTCAGTCTTCTAAAGACTGTAAATTTGACTTCTGACGGTCAACTAAAACTGCCTTTTTTTAAAATTACTAATGATTACCAAATTTAAAAGCTTTTTCTTAGTTGCAAGTTGAGTGTTCTAATCACATCACCTCTCAATCTACAACTATTTTTAAAGTGCCTACTGTGAGCCAGACCCTGAGTTAAGCCCTGGAGATAATCAAAAGACAGTCCATGTCCTCCAGGAGCTTAGAGTTCAATAGTCTCTCTGCTCAATGAGCTCCAATTTATCCCCATCTCCACTAGGATCAAATATAAACTTCAAGCAGCAATTAGACCTCTCTAAAATCTGGACTCTTCCTTATCCAGCCTTCCTGCCTTTTATATCTTTTTTACACATAATCAGCAGCACTGACCTACTTGTAGTTCCCTGAAGGTGGCACCTGGATCTCTGCTCCTTTGTTTTCACTGGCTTTCTCCTAGGCTTGGAGGGTTCTTACCCACCCACTCTGCCTCCGCTTTCCTGGCATCTGTTAACTGAGCTTTTACTGAGCAGTCTCTAACTTGTGACATATCGAGTGACAGTAATCAGGTAGTGGGTTTAATTTAATAACTTTAAAGGAACCCACTTGCAAATCATAGGATCATTCCATTCCTTGGAGTTTCGAGTTGCTTTAATATGTTCCTGATGTGACAGAACAATCAGATTTGGGGACTGAGTGATCTTCCCAAGTCGTGGCCTTGGTTCGGGACAATACGGTGATTCTGTCACTTGTGGACATTCGAGTAGGAGGCAGCCCCGTGGGAATGGCTGGGCTGTTTTGGGGGCGGGTGTTATCATACAGTAAGGTTTCCTTAACACAGGCAAGCGCATGTCAGGAAAAATGCGGGATCTGTCAGGGTTAAAACACAGTGCTCAGCCGCTCTATTTTCACTGCTTTCCCAGGCCCCGAGCCTGCCTGTAACTGTCCTCGCACTTCCTGGGGCTCTCGGCCCTCACCGGGCCCAGCAGTGTGCGCGTGCGCGACTCTGGGCCCAATTGAAATAAACCCGTCATACATTTTAATTCGATCATCAGCTTTTTTCCCCCATCCGACACCTGACGCTGCCTCAGTTTCCCGCTCCGGGATGACGTCAGCGCGTGGCCAGGCCCCGCCTCGGCCTTCTCCTCCGGCCCGGGCCGGTCTAGGCCGGTCTACGGCGGGCAAAAGCGGCTCCCGCAGCCCCGGGCGTGGGGGAGGGGCCAAGCAAGCGCCGCGGCCGCGGGCCGGCCGGCCAGCCCGGGAGGGGGAGGCGGGGCCCGGGCCCGGCGTCGGCGCCCCGGCCTGAGCCGCGTTACCTGCCAGGACTCGGTCCCCCACGCACTCCAGGGCGGTGACCGGCCCGAGCAGCAGCAAAGACTCGGGCTTGGCCAAAGGAGACTCCATGGTCCTCGCAGAGACGGCTCCGGAAGTGCGCGCCGGCCGCGGCCGCGCGCACGCACACACACGCACACACACGCACACAGGGTCGCGCGCGCGCAAGCGGCTCCTCGTAGGACGTCGTCCTCGCGCGCACGGGCCCGGGCGGCGCCACAGCCAATGCGGCGGCCCGTTCCCGGCCCAGGCCTTGCGAGCCGGGCGGCCATTGGCCCGCTTCCGGCCGGCCCTGCCATGCCGGGGGTGGCAGCGATCCGCGGAGGCCCCTCCCCGCGGCCGGAGTCCGCGCCTCCCGCGCACAGGCCGCGCCACGGCCCGGCTTCACGGCCTCTGAAACGGCCAAGCGAGGGCCGGGGCCGGGGCGCCCTCCGACAAACCACCACCCGAAGGAAGCCGCACTCGTGGGGCGCTCCGGAAGGGGCCGCGGCACCCCGCGCCGTCTCCCGAGTTCACCTCCCCCCCGGCCCCCCCCCCTGGACCTGAGCCGCCCCGCCCCTTCCGGGGTCCCAGGCCTCCGAGCCGCGCCCGCGGGGCCGTCTCTCGTGGAGCTCCTGCCCACCAAGGTCTAGCGAGTCCCCCCAAACCTCCCCAGAAGCGGGGGGCCCTGCCTCAGCATCGTCGGCGGAGAAGCAAGGAGCGGCCTCCGGCTAGTTCTGAAGGCTCTGTAATGGGCGGGCGCTGGCGGGGGTCCGCGGGCGGCAGTGTTTGCACACACCCACCCGTGACGCGTGGCTGCGCACCAGCCACCAGTTGCATGTGCGTGACAACACGGAGGAGAGGGAGGCGAGCGCCCGGAAGCTACAGGCGTGTCCGGCTCCAGCAAGGATACAGGCAAAGGGCATGTCCTGAGACAGCCGGACCGCAGGCAGCTGCCCTTCAAGGACCCCCAGGACCTAGGCTGTCAGTCACCCACTGCTCACGGAGAACACATGACTTCAAAGGACAAAACAAAAAAACAAACTGCTTCGTTCCATAAAATTGTTACTATTGCACTTTAAAAGTTTCCCTTCTTCCCCAATAATTTATACTTCGGCATGATCAAAGTCTATTTTCCCCTGAGAAGAAACCATTGCTATGTGCCCATTTATGGTATCACTCCCCACCTTGCTACAGGTAAGGCTCCTGGTCCTGGCTCTGTCATCGGTGTGCAGTGACCTTGGAGAAGTCACTGCTTCCTAAGTCTTGGGGCCTCAATAAAATGAGAGGACCAGATAATCTGGTCTTGTTCAGCTCAGACATGACTGGTTTTCTTCCACATGAACCCTGCCCAAGGTTGAACTCTGAGCCTGTGAATCAGAGGCATGAAGCTTTGAGGGCTGCAGTTTTCCTTATAGTGGGAAGATCTGAACACCCACTTTGGTGGTCAGTGTCAAGATAGCTCAACAGCAAAAAACAAAAAAAGGAGGATTTCACTCTGGAATCCAAGTTCCTAGAGAAACTGAGGAATTAGCCAGTATCCTCCCTCCCCAATCCCCATCCCCACCACCCCAGCCCACCCTGAAACTCAAGCACCAAATCAGTTTTTTTTTTCCTGTTGACAGTAATATTTCTAATAACTTAAGGGCTTAAATTCTCCTCAACTACAGGATGTGAAGGTGAGACTCAGACTCCAACCTATTTCTTCCCACCTTAAAGACACAAAAAACTTAAGCCTGATTTTTTTCCCTTTTCTCCACCAGAAGACTGCTGCCCTCAAAATGAACTTCCCTCTTTCCCAGACATAGCCTGGGCCTGTCCCAGAAGCTACTAACTACTGGAGATTTCCTATGGCAATATAGGAACAGCCACATCTGCAGTGGGGCCACCAGAAGCCCCAGGTACATATATGGATTGAACTCACTTGGGCTCCAAGTAAATTCCTTCTTACTTTGAAAATCCTTTTTTCTCCCCAGAGAAATTCCATGGATACAGGGCAGTAGGGCTCCTCTGGGTGCTCATGGTACCTGATAAATTATGCCAGACTTTCTCACCAATTCAGCATTCTGACTACCCCAAACCTAATACCTCAGATATCATCTTAAGAGCCTCACAAATGAGAAGGAAGTCAAACACCCCAGGCAGAAAAGGCAAAGACTATCAGCTTCCAGTCAAAGCAAACAATACCAAGGCTCCCATAACTGTCCCTGGAGAAGCTGCTCCAGGTTTGTCTGTGGCTGCCTCTGATCCCACCCTCACCATCAAAGCTCTACATGCACATTCTTGTAGGACTTGTCCACTGTCCACTCAGTCTGGGCCTCAAGTTCCTCCTGGGCAAAACGAGCCATCTCCTGATGGAATTGGATCTGGCGACTCCTGCTGGGGTCTACATTGATCCAGTTGTTAGCTATCCATTTGGTTCCCTGAGTGACCAGACAGCCACCATGCAACGAATAGTCATCCAATTCTCCTACCCAACCTGGAGAAGAAGGGAGAAAGATCAAGCAATAAGACATTCAGCAGAAAACAGTTTGAATAGGGAAGAGCTCATCACATGAATTACTCATCAAGCAGTCTCAAGAAAGAGTGAGAATCCAGAGCTTGTTCAGGTTCTGTAAACAAGGTCTGAGCCATTCACTTATTCAATCACAGTACTAAATAATGCTCAGGGCCGGGGCGGAGCCAAGATGGCAACATGAAGGGATCAAGTCTTAGGAGCTCTCTGATAAAAACTCATAAACTAAGGACTCTAACTAAACTTTCGAGAGACAGAACCCACAAAGGGACCCAGTGAGGCAGTTCTCCTACTCAAGGTAACCTGGAAAAGAGCAGAAAGGCTCTGCTCCCCAGGGTGGGAGGGGTGGCCCACCGGAGGGGTGGCCAGCCAGAGGGGTGGCCCACCAGAGCCAAAGAACTTCAGCCTCCTGGAGGCAGCCCCAGGGCGTTGGGAGCGGAGGCTCACAGCAGTGGGGGAGTCTCCTGAGCTGCACCCCAGGGAGCACCGGCACAAAGTGGGGGAACAGCGGGGGACCTCTGCCAGAATGAGCACTTGGAGCCCAGCCCTCAGGGCACACAGCCAGCAGCTTGGTCTTTTGGCAGCCCAAATCCAGGAAACAGAAGC
Source organism: Macrotis lagotis (assembly GCF_037893015.1). Classification (NCBI taxonomy): domain Eukaryota; kingdom Metazoa; phylum Chordata; class Mammalia; order Peramelemorphia; family Peramelidae; genus Macrotis; species Macrotis lagotis. The sequence continues at coordinate 104,765,704 of NC_133665.1, read as the reverse complement.
AGGCGGAGCCGGTAAGCAGGAGCCCCCAGGGCATGAGCCCATTTAGCCAAGGGAGGGGAGTGAAGAGAGAGAGAGAGAGACTGCAGAGCTCTGTCCTCTGCCCCTGGAACAGGACTCTGGGGCTCTGACCACATTCAGATCCTGATCCCAGTCTAGGCCCCCCCACCTCGGCCCCATGGCAGAGGGGGATGCTTATGTTCATTCACAGACCAGGAGGGAGGACAGAACCTCACACACTGAGACCCTTGTGGGAGTGTCCCAAAAGCTCAGGAAGCACCAAAAAAAAACAGGCTTAGGCTGGGAAAATGAACAAGCAAAGAAATAAGAGTAAGACCATTGAGAAATATTTTGCAAATGAGCCCAAGAAGGATCAAAATACTCAGTCTGAAGATGAGGAAGCATAAGTTCCTGCATCTAAAGACTCCAAGAAAAACAGAAATTGGGCTCAGGCTATGACAGAGCTCAAAAAAAGACTTTGAAAATCAAATGAGGGAGTTGGAAGAAAAACTGGGAAAAGAAAGGAGAGAGATGCAGGAAAAACATGAAAATGAAGTCAGCAGTTTAGTCAAGGAAATCCAAAAAAATGCTGAAGAAAATAGCATGCTAAAAAACAGCTTAGGTCAAATGGATAAAACAGTTCAAAAAGTTATTGAGGAGAAGATGCTTTAAAAAGCAAAATTGGCCAGATAGAAAAAGAGATAAGAAAACTCTCTGAGGAGAATAAATCCTTCAGACAAAGAATAGATTTCAGGGAGATTGATGAATTTACCAGAAATCAGGAATCAATACTTCAAAACCAAAAAAATGAAAAATTAGAAGAAAATGTGAAATATCTCATTGAAAAAACAACTGATATGGAAAACAGACTTAGGAAAGATAATTTGAAAATTATTGGAATACCTGAAAGTCATGATCAGGAAAAGAGCCTTGACATCATTTTCAAAGAATTACTACAGGAAAATTGCCCTGATATTCTAGAAGCAGAGGGCAAAATAGAAATGGAGAGAATCCACCGATCCCCCCGAGAAAGAGATCCCAAAAAACCAACCCCTAGGAATATTATAGCCAAGTTCCAGAACTCCCAAGTCAAAGAGAAAATATTACAAGCAGCCAGAAGGACACAGTTCAAATATCGTGGAGCTGCAGTCAGGATCACACAGGACTTAGCAGCAACTACACTGGAAGCTCATAGGGCTTGGAATACAATATACCGGAAGGCAAAAGAGCTTAGAATGCAGCCAAGAATGAACTACCCAGCAAGGCTGAATGTCCTCTTCCAGGGAAAAAGATGGACTTTCAATGAACCAGGGGAATTTCAAAGGTTCCTTTTGAAATGGCCAGAGCTGAACAGAAGGTTTGATCTTCAGATATAGGACTCAGGTGAAGCATGGAGATTGGAGGAGAGGGGGGAAATATGCGGGACTTAATGAGGATGAACTGCATGTATAGAAAAATGATACTGATAATATTCATATGAACCATCTCAGTTAATAGAACAGGTAGAGGGAGATTTTATAGTTGAAGTACAGGAGAAAGCTGAATTTGACGATAAAATATGTTGTAAAAATGGACTCAATAGGATAAAAAGTGAAATGGAAAGGGAGAAAGAAAAAGGAGAGGGGGAACAGTCCAAGATATTTCACATAATAAGATTTTTTTTTATTACAATGAACTGTTGCAATGATATGGAAGGGTGGGAGGCAAGAGGGAACGAGGGAACCTTTGCTCTCATCAGAGATGGCTAGGAAAGGAAACAGCAAATATACTCAGTGGGGTATAGACATCTGGAGTAAGAAGGAGGGGGAGCAGGGGGAAGGGGTGGGGATGTGAATAAAGGAGGAGAAGATGGACCATGGGGGGACAGTGTTCAGATATAACACATTTTCTTTTTTACTTCTTGCAAGGGGCTGGGATTGGAAGGCCTGCCCAGGACCATAGGGCCAGGTGGATTCTGGGCCTAAGGGGTGGTATGGGGGCTCAGGGCTTCTTGGCCCCAGGACCAGGGATCTGTCTGCTGCGCCACTCAGTGACCCTACAGCAGAGTCAGAGTGAAAGGAAAGAGAAAATATAGTACACGGTAGTGGAGAAATAGAAAAGGAAGGAGCTGCGATCAGCAATGGCAACGTTGGAAAAATATGGAAGTAACTTTTGTGATGGACTTATAAAGAATGTGATCCACTCACGACAGAGTTAATGGTGTTGGAACAAAGACTGAAGCACATTTTTTGTTATGATTATTTGGGGGAGGGTGCAGGGCAAGTGGGGCTGGATGGCCTGCCTGGAGCCACATAGCAGAATGATCTTTGGGTGTCTGAGGCCGGATTCAGACCCAGGTGCTCCTGGCTCAAGGGCCAATGCTCTGTCTGCCACCCAGCCACCCCTACTATTATTACTATTTTATTTTATTTTGGGTCTTTTCTTTCTTTCTTTTTTTTGGTTTTTGCAGGGCAGTGGGGATCAGGTGGCTTGCATGTCACATGGCTGGGTGATTATTGGGTTTACGAGGCTGGATATGGACTCGGATGCTCATGTCTCCAGGGCTGGTGCTTCATCCATTGTGCTGCCTGGCCATACCTACAATTATTACTATAATTTTTTTTAATTTAAATTTTTTTCTCTCCCCTTTACTTTTTCGCCCAAGCAAGTCTATCTATATTCATGGGGGGAGGGGTATTTTGTTTACTTGTAAACAAGTATATTTTATTAATGTAAAAAAAAAACCATTTGTACGAAATGAGAATAAAAAAACACATTTAAAAAAAATAAATAAATAATGCTCAAATGTCTTTGCTCAGTATCCAAGGTCCTAAATCTGCTGCCACCTACTTTTCCAAGTTTATCTCATATTACTATCTCCCCTACATGCCAAATGTCCTATTCCTTTATCATGATTCTGATACTCTGCCCCAACCTATTCTAACAGCCCCTCTCCCAGTCTTAATGAGGATTTCCAAATTCCTATTCATCCTTTGAATCCAAATTCAAATGCTAGCACCTCCAAAAGGCCTGCCCTAACCTCTGATCTTTAGCGTTTCTCTATCTTGAAAAGAACACTAGGGGCAGCTAGTTGTCCCAGTGGATAGAGCACCTGCTCTGGACTCAGGAGTACCTGAGTTCAAATCCGACCTCAGACACTTAATAATTACCTAGCTGTGTGGCCTTGGCAAGCCACTTAACCCCATTCCCTTGCAAAAAGAAAAGAAAAGAACACTAAAAACGTTCTTTAAGTAAACATGCCTTTTTTGATAACAGACATTAAAAACAATTTTAGAGGATTTTATTCCAAAGTTTTGTTTAAAAATACTGAAATACTGCTTTCCTATAATATAAAGACCATGAATACTTCCCCCCCCCCCCAGGTCTCCCTATCTTGTTCCTACTAAAAGTTCAACAGTTATTCATGGGTTCAATTCCAAACTAATTGTTACAGAAACTGTTAGCCCCACTGTCTCTCAAAATTTCTGAACTTAAGTTACCAGCCTCAGCCTCCTCAAGGAACAGAGGCTTTAGACACACATACCCCCACATCCCTGGAATTCTCATTCTAAATTCTCTCTCCCCCACATTCCAGGCACAGTGTTCTAAACAAAATAGACACTTATTAAGATAGCCACTGAATTTCAGATACTATTTATTCTATTTAGGATGCTTTCTCCATCCCCAACTACTCTTCTCCTTAGTTGAACTTTGCTAACCCTTCAAGACCCACTTCCCATCCTGTCACCTTCAAGAAGCCAGCCTGGACATCAGCCACTCCTTTCTTTGAGATTTACTTGTACTAATCTCTATCATTCAGGATATATAGATTAGATCTAATTCAACTAGATCTTGATACTGAGGAATAGTTCAGAGAAGGGAAGAAACTGTTCCAAGGTCACAGAATTAGAGTTTTCTAATTCATTTTTGGTCATCTACAGGTCTCATTATTAATTAATTCTATGTATATCTATCTTGTTTCCCCATTTTTTGAAAGTGGAAACTGTGACTTCCACCTTTCACAGCAGAACAGAACTGGAATTGGGGTTCCTTCTTCCACAACAGTTAATGTTGTCTCATCCACTCCTGGGTCAGTCTTCAAGTCACATGGTTATGAGGCTGACAAATAGCAGCTATGAAAGAATCAAGTGGGACCTTCAGAAATGGAAAAGTTCAGAAAGAAAGGAAGTAGAGGGGCTAAGGGAAGAGAATGTCAGGAGGAAAATTTCCAATTCAGATATATTTCATTTGAGGTGATGAGAAGACCTCTGAAACATAGAATGTTAGAGCAAAAAAGGGCTTTAGGGGATCATTTTATCCAGGCCTAGGGGTGAAGTAACTAACAATGAGGTAGGACAGAGTCAATGCAAATAGCTCTCAAAGGAATTCTGAGGCCCCAGTTTCAAAGCCCTGAAAAAGAACACACCTCAAGTCCCAATGAGAGCACATCCTCAAAAAGGGTCTATGCTTTTTTTGAAGCACATCTTTTCTGCCCACTAAAGCCATAGTGGTGGGAGACTGTACCTTGCCCATCAGACAGGTAGTTGTACCAGAAGACAGCGGTGCCTTGCCGAGGCTTCACTCTCAGGTTCCCCTTGTCACAGTGTTTCCGGGTATCTCGGAGATCAATGTCATTCTGAATCAGGGACTGCAAGTGGCACAGCAAGTAATAAGTGTTTGTGCTGCCAACACAGGAAGAGCCTAAGAGAGAGGCGAGGTATGGGTGGGTATTTCTAACTTCTATCTTTTGCCAAATTTCTCCACCTCTGAGCCTGGTAGGAAGCCATATTTGGATAGATCCCCAGTATCACCTACTCCCAAGGCAGGCTGTGTGCTGTTTCCACTTAGAACCTGAGGGATCAATGCAGGAAAACTCATCACTAAAAGCAAAGTGACTCTTCCCTATCCCCAAGTCATTGGAAAAAAGTCATTTCCTGCCATTCCAGGAAAATACACAGGAGAACAGAGAAGGACATCTCAGTCTGAAGCCCAGGTTACACTGTAAAATGGCTTCTACCAAGCCAGTCACTGTTCCTCTTCTTCAGGACCTACAGGTCAAGTTAACCAAGGCCTTCATATACTCTCTGGAGGTCATCCAGTTATTTTCAGAGAGGGCCATGCCTTCAGAAGTGAGCACAACAAGGGGAACCAACTGGATTACAATTATTTAGACCCTTACCAGTTCATCATAGGTCCTGTTATCTGCCACTGGGAAGGTTGTTTCCCCACCACCGGTGACATTGTTCAGGTAAAACAGCACAGTCACATATCTGTGAGGCAGAAAGAGGAAAGACAATATTTAGGATTTCAGTGTCAATTTCAAAGGTCTCACAAAATGCATGAAAGGTAGCAAAATGAGGGAGGCCCATCCATGCCTTCTATTTGTTTCACAAATTGAGGCACAGGGTGCAACATAAGAGAGATACCAGTCTTGCTGTCTGAGCCAGGGAAGATCACATCCAGAGTTTGATGATCAGTTCCAGGTATCACATTTTGAGGATATAAACCATCTGAAGGGTGTGTTCAAACAAAAGCAAACAAGATGGTGAAGGGTACTGGAATTGGGGAAGTTGAGTCTCATAAGGGGGAAAAAAGTTATGGGAAGTGGGGCAGAGATAGGGGCAGGAACACAATTCCTGTCTTCCATTATCTGTAAGCATCATGTGGGAAAAAAGGATTAGACCTATTTTGCTCAGGACCAAGAGGGCAAAAACTAGGCAAGTTGCAAAGAGGCAGATCTCCACTTCATAAGAGCTTCCTAACAATTAAAAGCAGCTCAAATAGAAATATCACATTTAACCAGAGAACACTGTGTCCACTCTATGCAAGGTCTAGGGAGACAGAGTGTGCATGGTAGTTGAAGAACTAGCTGAAGAGTCAAAATCATCCAGGAACCTGGCTAAGTCACATCATTTCTTCAGATCCCTCACAATTCTCTGAAAAGAGATGCCTGTCAGTTAGTGATTGGCATTACTAGAAAGAATTCTCTCACCTGAAATTCTAGCTGAGGCTAGATGTCCTCTTGTCAGAGACATTGTAGGAAGGACTATGACTAAGTGAACTAGGCCTTCCAGCTCTGCATTCTACAAATATATCATTAACTTCAGTCAGCTACATAGGCATTGCATGACCAGTATTACCCTTGTGTCTGGTCTATATATTGCTCTAGACAGAAGAGGGATCAATTGTATTACACGGGGCAGGAAGCATAGTGGATAGAATGCTGGGCCTGGAGTTAGGAAGATCCAAGTTCAAATCTGGCCTTCGATGCTTACTAACTCTGTGACTTTAGACAAGTCACTGTTTGCCTCAGTGCCTTACCTGTAAAATGAGCTGGAGAAGGAAATGGCAAAGCACACCAGCATCTTTGACAGAAAAAACCCCAACTACAAAAACCCCAAATAGGGTCAGAAAGAGTCAGACACAACTGGAAAATGTCTGAACAATAACCAGCACCACTAAGGTGATCTGGGAATAAAACAGCAGTACAATGGTCATTTCCTGAGGT